>NC_041015.1:21676307-22001075 GCF_004193775.1 Glycine soja
GATCCACAAAGATCATCGAGAGTATGCCCAAGGGGATGTCAATTTCTACCCCCCGGTCCCCGTCGAGGGGTCGGTACCCAACACATTGCCTCAACACAACCTCACAGCACAACCAATATTCTTGTCCACAGAGGGACCACGCCTGGCGGCGGAAGAAAGAAGGAAACTCGATCTCATCGAGGAGAGATTGAGAGCTGTTGAAGGCTTTGGTGACTATCCGTTCACGAACATGACGGATCTTTGCTTGGTATCGGACGTCGTCATCCCCCCAAAATTCAAGGTACCAAATTTCGACAAATACAAAGGGACGACTTGTCCTAAGAACCATCTCAAGATGTATTGTCGCAAGATGGGGGCGCATTCTAGGGATGAAAAGATGTTAATGCACTTTTTCCAAGATAGCTTGGCTGGAGCCGCGGTTATTTGGTACACTAATCTGGAAGCTTCCCGCATCTTTACTTGGAAGGATCTGATTACTGCCTTCCTAAACAATATTAGTACAATTCCGGTATGGCTCCCGATCGCACTCAGCTACAGAACATGGTTAAGAAGGAAAGTGAGACCTTTAAAGAGTACGCACAACGATGGAGAGACCTTGCAGCACAAGTGGCCCCTCCCATGGTCGAGAGGGAGATGATTACCATGATGGTAGACACCTTACCGGTGTTTTACTATGAGAAGTTGGTAGGCTATATGCCCTCCAGCTTCACGGACTTGGTATTTGCTGGGGAGAGAATCGAAGTAGGTTTGAAGAGAGGGAAGTTCGATTACGTCTCCTCCACAAGTACCAATGGTAGGAGAATCGGAGCAAATGGGGCATAAAGGAAGGAAGGAGATGCCCATGCCGTCACTTTGATGCTCGCATGAGTCAAGCCACCACAGACCTCTCATGGTACCCATCAGTACGCATAACATCACCCAAGCTTCTTAGCTCATGCCGGGAACTCTTCCAATTCAGCACCCGTACAGCCTAGAGCGCCCGCCCCCATCCAGAGGGAGGCCCCCCAAGCTTCGGCTCCAACCACGACTCGCCTGGCCGACAATGCCCACTTTGGCGCCGGTTCCAATGCGATGAGGAACTTTCCCCCGAGGCTAATTCCAGAATTCACCCCGATCCCAATGACGTACGAAGACCTCTTGTCGTCCCTCATCGCCAACCAGATGGCCATGATATCTCCCAGGAAGATCTACCAATCTCCTTTCCCAAAGTGGTATGACCCTGACGCAACTTGCGCGTACCATGGGAAAACCCCGGGCCACTCCACCGAAAAATGCCTGGCCCTTAAATACAAGGTCCAACATTTGATAGACGCCAGATGGCTGACGTTTCAAGAGGATCAACCCAATGTGAAAACAAACCCGTTCACCAATCATTGAGGGGGAGCAGTTAATGTCGTTGAGTCAGGTAGGTCACGCAGGTCTAAGCCTTTAAAGGATGTGACGACCCCCAGGAGGTTTATCTACGAGGCCCTACAAAAGGGGGGGTGTAATTCCCCACGTTGGACACGGGGAAGATTCATGTTTGATGCATCCCGGCGAGCTACAAAACATGGAAACATGTTTAGCAGTGGAGGACCTGTTGCAACAGATGACAGATCAAGGCAGACTAGAAGTCGGCGATGAGGGGAGAGAAGAGCAGCATATATGTATGCAGTCTGCAGATGAGAGAAGTTTTGGAAGGCCTAAACCTTTGGTGGTATATTTCACCAAAGACGTAGCTTCACCAAAGCCCCAATACCCCTCAATAGTTAAACCTGTTCCGTTTCCATACCAAAACAGTCACGCGGTCCCGTGGAGGTATGCACCTCCAAGTGAAAGGAAGGAAGAGACCACCGATATCAGCTCGTTGTCAGCCAAGGTAACCAATATCACGGGGCTGAGCGGCGTGACCCGCAGTGGTCGGGTGTTTGCACCCCCCGACCTTCCAACACAACCCGCAAATGTTAAAGGGAAGGCAAAGATGGTGGAAGAACAAAATGACAAAACGACCCTCACTTTGAACGAGGATATTCCAGTGAAAGGTCTTCCAGAGAAAAGGGATGGCTGCGGCAAGAGGGAAGTATCACTAGAGGAGGCAGGCGAGTTCCTCCGCATTATTCAGCAAATCGAGTTCAAGGTCATTGAGCAGCTCAACAAAACCCCGGCCAGGGTCTCTCTTTTGGAATTACTCATGAGCTCTGAGCCTCATCGGGCTTTGCTAGTGAAGGTCTTGAATGAAGCTCATGTAGCCCAAGATATCTCTGTAGAAGGCTTTTGAGGACTCGTCAATAACATCACCGCCAACAACTATCTCACCTTCGCCGAAGAAGAAATCCCTGCCAAAGGGAGAGGGCATAGCAGGGCTTTGCATGTATCAGTCAAATGCATGGACCACGCCGTGGCCAAGGTGCTCATCGATAATGGTTCCAGTTTAAACGTAATGCCCAAAAGCACGTTGGAGAAATTATCGTTTAACTCTTCCCATCTAAAGCCAAGTTCCATGGTGGTCCGTGCCTTCGACGGCACCCGCCGAGAGGTTAGGGGGGAGATCGACCTCCCTGTGCAGATAGGCCCCCATAGCTATCAGGTTACCTTCCAAGTAATGGATATCAACCCAGCTTACAGCTATCTTTTGGGATGCCCGTGGATTCACTCGGTGGGAGTTGTTCCCTCTACATTCCACCAAAAACTGAAGTTTGTAGTAGAGGGGCATTTGGTTATTGTGTCGGGCGAGGAAGACATCCTCTATGCCATATGTGGAAGCCGCGGAGGAGTCATTAGAAACAGCCTTCCAATCTTTTGAGGTAGTAAGCATTGCCTCCGTAGATTCCTTCTCTGGGCAACCGTGCCTGTCCGATACGGCGATGATGGTAGCCCGAGTGATGTTGGGGAATGGTTACGAGCCCAGAATGGGTTTAGGCAAGAACAATGGCGGCAAAACCAGCCTGATAAGCACCAGAGGAAACCGTGGGAAGTTTGGGTTAGGCTATAAACCCACACAAGTAGACATAAGGAAAAGGGTTGCGGGAAGAAAGAGCGGAAGTCAAGGCTCGCAATTGGGACGAAAAGTCGAAGGGGGCCCGCCCTGCCACATCAGTAGGAGCTTTATAAGCACGGGTCTAGGACACAAAGGCCAAGTCATTGTGATATGCGAAGATGATGCTCCGAGTGAGTCGGATTTGGTACGACCATGCCCTCCTGATTTCCGACTAGGAAATTGGCGAGTGGAGGAGTGCCCAGACATTTACGCGACAAGCATAATGTAACCCTCTGTGGCTTTTAAACTCTATGGTTGGGCCTAGGATTTAGAGTTTCCTTTTGTTAAGGCTTTATGTCTTTTGTTCCTGAATCTATAATATAAAGATCTTTCTTCATCTGTTCCTACGTCTCTACCAATTCTCATTCATTTGCATGTTTATTTCTTTACGTTTAAAACGCCAGATCCAACGACGAGTCCCTCGAAGGTACTAATACCTGGGACCCGACCTTTGATTTCGAGCAAGAAACGGATCAGACGGAGAGTGAAGAGGACGAGGATGTGGGACTTCCCCTTGAGTTAGAAAAGATAGTCACCCATGAGGACCAAGAGATGGGGCCTCATCAAGAAGAGACAGAACTAGTGGACTTAGGAACCGAGAGTGGGAAAAAAGGAAGTAAAGATAGGCACGTGTATGACCGCACCCATCCGTGAATAATTGACAGCCCTGCTAAAAGACTACCAAGACATCTTTGCTTGGTCGTACCAAGATATGCCCGATTTGAGTTCTGACATCGTACATCACAGATTACCTTTAAATCTTGAGTGTTCCCCGGTGAAACAAAAACTGAGGAGGATGAAGCCCGAGACATCCATGAAAATGAAAGAAGAGGTAAAGAAACAAGAATGGGTTGCCAACATTGTGCCAGTCCCTAAGAAGGATGGGAAGGTGCGAATGTGTGTGAATTATCGGAACCTGAATCGAGCCAGTCCCAAAGACAATTTCCCTCTGTCGCACATCGATATCCTTGTGAATAATACGGCCAATTTCGCTTTGTTTTCCTTCATGGATGGGTTCTCCGGTTACAATCATATAAAAATGGCGCCGGAGGATATGGAAAAGACTACCTTCGTCACCCTGTGAGGGACGTTCTGTTATAAGGTGATGTCCTTTGGACTCAAGAACACTGGGGCAACTTATCAACGGGCTATGGTAGCTTTGTTCCACGATATGATGCACCGAGAAATCGAGGTCTATGTGGACGACATAATTGCCAAGTCTAAGACCGAGGAGGAACACCTTGTCAACCTGCGGAAGTTGTTCGAAAGGCTTAGGAAATATCAATTGAGGTTAAACCTCGCTAAGTGCACCTTCAGGGTCAAATCAGGGAAATTGCTAGGTTTCATCGTGAGCCAGAAAGGGATAGAGGTGGTGTAACATCCTGGAAATTTCTACCCGGAGTTTTTGGAAATGATGTATTTTGAATGATATATATATATATATATATATAAGTATTATTCAGTGTATATGCATATATGTTCTTGGTAAGGGTAGGAAAAGTGGGGGCAAGATACGCGGGTTAGACTAATTAAGGAAGAGAAATCCACAACTGGGAGGTTATGGGTTAATTCTTAATTAATTAGTTTAGAAATCATCGTTTTGCGTTCGACTTAAAATTTAACGAAACCAACCTCTGAACCACGCTCGGGGTTTTATTCTGAGCGTTTTGATATATATATTGCTTACTTTCGAAAACTGGCCCCGACGGATGCAGAGAAACGCGAGAAACTGGAACCAGAGAAACGGCACGCAAACCGAGACAGGATTTTAGCGTTTCAAAAGTCAGATTTTTCTCACTTTTGTGGCTGAGTATGGGTCACAGTCAAAAAGAGAAAGTGGGCCCTTCTTGCTCCACTCAAATGGAGACATGTGGCATTGCTTGAATAAAATAATAAGAAAAGAGGAAAAAGCCTTTAAAAACCAAAAAGCAACTCTCTCTCTCTTCACTCAGCAGAAAATTGCAGAAGCCTTCTCTCTCCCTCTCCCTCACGTTGCCTTTCTTTCTCCCTCATTCTCCATTGAAGCTCCACACAAAGCTCCAACCTTTGGTGCTCATTTCTGCCCCAAATCGCGAAAGGAGAGCATTTTCGGGGTCGTGAAGTGCGTGGCTACGAGTGGGACTTCGAAAATTCAGGTTTGGGTGGACTTCTTTCTCTCTTAAATTTCGTGGGTATGGGGTTTTGGGAGATATGATGGGTAGTCTTGCTAGGTTTCTGCTGTATGATGATTATTTGTGAAGGCATTTGCTGTAAACTTGTTGAAATTGCCATGTTTGGATGAGTTAAACATACCCATTCTGTTTTAGGGTTTTGTGATGATGTTTGTGATGTTGTATGCTGAAAAATTGCTGATGGAAATCTGTTAGAGACGAAGGGTAGAACTAACCTAAGGTTAGAAAGTGAGAATGTGATGTTATGAGTGGAAAAAGAGTGAGACTTTGAGAGTTGGAAGGCTAAGTCTGAATTCTGTGGTAAATGGAGGTTAAAGTGAGTTAATACTAGCTTGAAATGTCATTTAGGACATGTGAGAAAGGTTAGGCTGAGCTAGAGAGAAAAACAAATGACCAAAGTGAACCAAGAGCCATTTCTAGGGCAAAATTGGGTGTTGAAGAGTCAAATTTTGATTTGGTGGAATTTTAGGTGTAAATCCAGTTTGGGCAAGTTTAGATTGACGTTATGGACTGGTGTGAGGTGAGAGTTTGCCTCAAATTTACCTCATTCTAAATTTCACTTTTCACACCTAGGAAACCCATTGAATTGAGGGGTTTCGGACACCTAGATTCTGTGTTGCTGTGTTTTGAAGCTGGATTTTGGGTTAGACATGATTGATACATGATTTGGGACTTGTAGCAATTGATTTGGGCAAGATTGGATGAGAGGAAATGTGATTTTCGAAATCTGCACTTATGCAGAATTTTGCTGTCAAAATAGGTGCAGCAGGATTTTAGCTTGGTGCAGAAAATGCTTGTGTGTGGTTGGCTGTGGAAAGTCTAGTGCAGAATGAGTTCTGGATGTTTGCTAGTAGATCGCAACGGTCACAATGTACGTTTATGCACTATAGACTTCCAGTAAAATTTTGGAGTCCATCCAACGGTTAACGAATTGGATCGAAGGAATTGTTACTGTGGTCTTTACGTGAGAAAAGCTGTGATTTTGGTTGATGTGTTGAGCAGAGTTTTCTGCCTTTGCTCTGTTTTGCTTGGCTGTGATAGCTTGTGCTGTTTGAATGTTGTTTTGCTTGGATGTTGTGGAAGCTTGAGAGGATTGATGGGGACCCGGTGTTGAGAGAAACGAGGATATGGGCTACGTGGGAGTACGTGAGCTCAGTTGGAGGTGGGCAACGGGGGATGGTGGGTTTATGCGCGCATTGTGGATGTGGAAACCTTGTTGTGCACCATCGCCCGACCGCCACCTAGTACCACATGTGATGGGTACCCCATAATCCTACAAGCTTGAGATGAGGAAGTGTTGAAGGGTGAAACTTCCTGCTTTTATTGTTGACCACAGAGTGGTACCTGGAGATATGTCGCGGGGGTCAGGAGACCTTGGGGACGTCAGGTGGGGTGCTATTGCCCAAAACCAAGCTTGACCAATCCCGACCCAACCCGGACATAGTCGGTCAGCGAGAACCTGTGATGTACCTAAGCAGGCGAGCTCCTGGCAGTCAACAGATAAAAGGAAAAACAAGACCACAAAGCAAGGAGGCTTGTGGTGGCTGGCCAGTTGTGAATTTTGTGTAATATGTGGATTCTGGCCTCTGGTAATCGATTACCAAGGTTGGGTAATCGATTACAAGGCTTGAAATTGAAGACAGGAGGCTAAGATGGTCTCTGGTAATCGATTACCACTGGGTGTAATCGATTACCAGGCTTGAAAAACAAGTCAGGAAACTAAGGGAGCCTCTGGGAATCGATTACCAGGCTGTGTAATCGATTACACAGAGGAATGGGTCACTGGTAATCGATTACCAGGCATGTGTAATCGATTACACAGTGCATTTTTGCATATTTCATGTCCTGAGGCTGTGTAATTCAAGTTTAGCCTCTGGTAATCGATTACCAAGGCTGTGTAATCGATTACCAGAGATGAAAAGCCTTAAGATACCCTTTTTACTTGCATGTAATGGTTATGAGAAGTGTTGTGTTACTGCATAGTTAGATTCTTGTGAAAGAGTCTACCCCTTTCTCTTCTTTCTTGTAGATCGTGATGGCGGCGCAGCTAATCCGTGATCGAGTAGAGATGGAGTGCCTAGAGGGAGCTTGGGAGACCCTCGAAGGCAACACGAGGTGCCGATTTCGGGGCACCATTCGATTCACGGATACTTCTTTGGTGCATCCAGATGAACCTGCACGGACGCTTCAGCGCACTGTGGAGTGGATACTACCCACGCCTACACCATATCGTCTAGTGGAGCCCGTTCAAGTGATCGAGGTAACGTCATCCGAGGAAGACCCTGAGGAGGACCTGGAGGAGCTACCTCCTGAGCCTGCTGTGGATGCCCTTGACTTTCTAGAGGGTGATGAGGATCCACTTCTTGAGGTGGATTCTCCCGAGGAAGTCATGTCGGCATCTGAGGCAGACTCTACGAAGGATAGTGGCCCAAGGGAGATGGCGATCAGCGGAGGCTCTTCATCCTAGTGGACAGCTTTTTGGATTAGTTTTGTATACTTTTTGAGGGTGGGTGTATCTAGGACTGACTGTTAGGTTTACTCTTTTGTTTTTGTATGGGTAGACCTGATGTATAGGAATTTGATGATTGTATACATGTGGCTGAAGCCACCACTATGGACACCTTTGCTCTGGATGACACTATATATTTTGTAAAAACTCCCATATTTTGGACAACTTTAAATGATGAATGCGTTTATGATCGATCTTGTTATTTGAAAAGAAAGCATTAGCAAATTTATTTGTAAAAGAGTTTATCGACCGTATTTTATTCTTTTATTTTCATGTGACGACCTAAAGTAATGGCTGGTACATTCTTCCTTTTGAAACAGCAAAATAGTTTAGAGATTATGAGCGGTAAGAAAGAAATGACTCCGAATAGAGTTGTGAACTGGCCATTCAGGACTCTGTAGTGAGGATTTTCCTTCTAAACCTAGTTATGGTGAAAAGAGAAAGAAATGAAAAAGAAAAAGAAGAAAAAAAAAATTACCATGGTTTTTGTTATTTAAATTATTACTATTAAACCAGTCATTAATTTAGGGACGCCACAGGTGGACCCCGAAAAGGTGAAGGTCATCCTTGAGAGGCCGGAACCTCATACCGAGAGGCAGGTCCGAGGTTTCCTGGGACGTTTGAATTATATTTCCAGATTCATATCACAGCTCACCGCTATTTGTGAGCCGTTGTTCAAACTCTTACGCAAAAACTAATCTGTCCGTTGGAATGAGGATTGTCAAGAGGCGTTTGGAAGGATCAAACAGTGTCTCATGAACCCTCCTGTGCTTATTCCGCCGATACCCGGAAGGCCTCTCATCTTTTATATGACGATTTTGGACGAGTCAATGAGATGTATGTTGGGGCAACATGACGAGTCCGGGAAGAGGGAGCGCGCTGTCTACTACTTGAGTAAGAAGTTCACAGCCTGTGTGATGTGCCATCATTTTCTTCTATTTTCTAAACCCTTTTTGCACCATTTTAATTATTGATTGGTCTTAATTGTCAATTAATTAGGCAGTTTTATTATTTGGGCCCATTCAGCTAATTTGATGTTTTTAATCTAATTTCAGGAATTAATGAAGCATTGGGCTTGAATCTAGCATTGGGCTTGAATCTAGAATTGGGCTTGGACTTGAAGAGGGCAGACTAATTTATTCTATAAAATTAGATCTTATCTTATCTAGATATTATTTAGATTTGATCTCATCTAGATATTATTTCATCTAGATCTTATCTTATCTTATCTTATCTAGATTTGATTTGATTTTACTTATGGGCTTGGATTTAAAACATATTTGTAAGCTTTGGGGCTGAAAAAAACTATATAACAGCACCAAGGTTCTAGTTTAGGGGCCCTCTCTCCCTCGCGGGAGACTCTCTCTCTCTCTCCTCTCTCTCTTCTATTTTTCGTTTTTAGTTTTAGTCTCTTCTATTTCTCTTTTATTTTCGTTTTTTTTTCAATTCCAGTTCAGACTTTTAGTTTTATCAATAAAATTTCATTCTTTATTTGATTAATGGAAGGCTAAGTCCGCAGCGTTGTTTTCCCTTGAGGATCAAGCACAGTTCTCTTTGAGGTTCTATTATTACTGTTAAATTCTGTTTAGTTTTTCCTCTTCACTAATTACTTTGAATTTGTTGCTTTTAATTCATGCATGCTTAGTGCTTGATTAATTGTCTCTGCGCTTAATTTACGTTCATGCTTAATGATCGTTTATGAGTAATTGGTGTATGTGATGCTTAATCACATAATGAATGCCTTATGTTGAATTCCGCTTAGTAATTTAATTTAGGGTTGGATTAAGTGGTTAAACTGATAAAGGATAAACTCTCGTAACCTAGGATAAGAGACTTTCTTGTGAATCAAGGGGAAGCAACGTGTTTTAATTCTGATATTTTCTAATTCACATATATTCGCTGTTTAATTTACAAAAGTAAACAACCCCCCCCCCCCATCGTTACTGTTACTGTTACTGCAAGTATATTATGAACATTTGGCTTGTCACTGCTCGTTGGGAAACGACCTAGGATCACTTCCTAGTTACTGCATTTTCATGTTTATTTGATTCGGGTACGGCCTCGATCACTGTGAAATGAACTACTCCCTGCTCGAAAAAACGTGTTGTGCTTTGGTCTGGGCGTCCCACTGTCTAAGACAATACATTCTGAGCCATACCACCTGGTTGATATCCAAGATGGACCCTGTCGCAACCTACCCTTCGGCGGGAGGGCGACGCGAGACTCGCGGGATGCGTGTTCCACGAAAGGAATACGCGCGGAGTCGCCACCAACGTTTATTTGAGGAAAACGTCGGAAAAACCAGAAAAGACGTGATCTACGAACTTTTAAGTGAAAGGTTTGGGAGTTGTATTTACGCACGGGGAAGGTATTAGCACCCCACACGTCTGTCCCAAGGGACGGCAGCCTTTAATCAAATGTGCAAACATGACTTTGATTTTTAAGTTCGTTTTTATGTCCTTATATCCTTTATACCCTTTTTATATTTTTTTCCTTTTTTGTGGTCGACAAGGGTGTTTCCCTTTGCTCCTACGTATTCCCCAATTTGCGATGACGAAATCAGACCTACGTAGTTCTTTCTTATCAAGTGATTCTTTTTTACTTAAGTGGTGATCATTTTAAGGCGTTGGACCTTAAAAATGATCCATTTTACTTAGTGAGAAATTGAAATGACAAACTTAAAAAGCCTATTTTTATGGACGAGCTTGACAAGGCGAGTTGATTTTAGCCTTAGTTTCACTTTAGTTATTAATCAATTCGATTAAGAATGAGAAATCCCAAAGAGAAGACGTCCGATTGATTTACCGCTTTATTTTACTAAAAGATGTTTTTTTGATTATTATATTATTTTTTACCTCTTTTTTGATTTCCAATGTGGTTACGGCACGACCGAACGGTCGGAATTTATTTTAACCGAAGTTAACGGATAATACAATTCAAACGTTCGGTGGAAATTTATTTTATTTTTAAGTTAAGCGAGAAATGACTTATGTAAAATGGTTTAAGCACGTCAACAGGGGGTATAAAAAGTAAACAAAACGAGAATAAAAATGCACGAAACACAATGTGGACCACTATGGGTACATAGAATGAATCGAAAAGCTTGGTTCGAGGTACTTACCCGTTGAAGATCGAAGAACGATGAAGAACGAATGAAGAACGTCGAAGAACGGTCGAAACCTTCGCGAAATTCTTCACGGAAAACGTTACGGAAACGTTTCGGAAGCGCCTCGGCTTAGATTTTCTTCACGGAAACAATATTTCCAAGCAAATTCGAAAGAGAGAGAAGTGCCTAAGGGGCTGAACCCTTTTCCTTCTCACTTCCTCCCCTATTTATAGCAAAATAGGGGAGGTGGTTGCCGCCCAGCTCGCCCAGGAGAGCTCAGCTTGCCCAGGCGAGCCAGGTTGCTTCCTCCAGAAGCAACAGCCTTCTGGAGGAATATTCTGGAGGGCCCAAGTGGGCCTGGGTGCTATTTGCACCCCCATTTTTACTAAGTACACCCCCCTTTGCTTTTTTTGGTGATTCTTTTTTCGTAAAGTTACAGAAACTTACAGATTTCGTAACGATACTTGTTTTCTTTCCGTAATGTTATGGAACCTTGCGGATTACATAATCATCCCCTTTTTGACTTACGGAATGTTACGGAATCTCACTTAATTATGCAACGATGCTTCCATTTGATTTCCGGTGTGTCACGGAAACTTATGGATTGTGCATCAATATATTTTTTTGGTTTTCCGGCATGTCCTGGAATTTCACAAATTGCCTAATGATGGGTGCCAAGCACCTCACAAGGACCAAAGAAAGGTCGCATGTCATCAAGCAAAGGTCCCCGGACGAAATTAGGGTATGACAGTTGCCCCTCTTTACTTGTCTTTTATTGGAGATAAAAGGAAAGTAAAGATAAGACACTAATTTCGTTCCTCTCGATTTGACGAGAGTCGCGGGTGACCATAAAATCTCCACATGCAAATGACTTGTTGTTCCCGCAATTTCACAAATTGCCTAATGATGGGTGCCAAGCACCTCACAAGGACCAAAGAAAGGTCGCTTGTCATCAAGCAAAGGTCCCCGGACGAAATTAGGGTATGACACTAACTTCGTTCCTCTCGGTTGACGAGAGTCGCGGGTGACCATAAAATTTCCGCATGTAAATGACTTGTTGTTCCCAGAATTTCACAAATTGCCTAATGATGGGTGCCAAGCACCTCACAAGGACCAAAGAAAGGTCGCATGTCATCAAGCAAAGGTCCCCGGACGAAATTAGGGTATGACACTAATTTCGTTCCTCTCGGTTGACGAGAGTCGCGGGTGACCATAAAATTTCCGCATGTAAATGACTTGTTGTTCCCGGAGGAACAAAAGGTGCAGAAGACTATGTCAGTCTCTGCATGCTATCAAGCGTTCTGTCTTACAGATAGCAAAAGAATGTTTATACGGATAACCACTCGGGTATTTCCGCGTGTCATCGGGCCCGCCGCCTCTGGATGACACAAGGGTGCAGAATGACCAAATTTTGTCTCTGCGTGTCATCGGGCCCGCCGCCTCTGGATGACAAAAGGGTGCGGATAACCGTAAGGTATCTCCGCGTGCCATCGGGCCCGCCGCCTCTGGATGACACAATGGTGCAGAATGACAAAATTTTGTCTCTGCGTGTCATCGGGCCCGCCGCCTCTGGATGACAAAAAGGGTGCGGATAACCGTAAGGTATCTCCGCGTGCCATCGGGCCCGCCGCCTCTGGATGACACAAGGGTGCAGAATGACCAAATTTTGTCTCTGTGTGTCATCGGGCCCGCCGCCTCTGGATGACAAAAGGGTGCGGATAACCGTAAGGTATCTCCGTGTGCCATCGGGCCCGCCGCCTCTGGATGACACAAGGGTGCATAATGACCAAATTTTGTCTCTGCGTGTCATCGGGCCCGCCGCCTCTGGATGACAAAAGGGTGCGGATAACCGTAAGGTATCTCCGCATGTCATCGGGCCCGCCGCCTCTAGATGACACAAGGGTGCAGAATGACCAAATTTTGTCTCTGCGTGTCATCAGGCCCACCGCCTCTGGATGACAAAAGGGTGCGGATAACCGTAAGGTATCTCCGCGTGTCATCAGGCCCGCCGCCTCTGGATGACACAAGGGTGCGGATAACTGTAAGGTGTCTCCGCGGGCTACCAGCTCTTGGGTCATGGTAACAGAAAGCAGTGTGGTCGACAAAAGCAAGGCTTTTGCTCCTACGTATCCTCCAATGAGGAACTCAGACCTACGTAGTTCTGGATAACTTGTGAGACTTGGAAAAGTCTCGGTGTTTTCTCCACTAAAAATGCAAGCATGCTTTAGCAAAGAGACAAATATTCCAACCGATTAGAGCAGCATATGCTTTTTTGAGTGACAAACAATGCGTCTACCAGGGAAGGAGAGTCTGCTGATGAAATCCCCCATAGCCATAAATGAGATTTTGGATGTTAGCATTTCGTTTCTAAATGACCATTTAGAGGAAACACTGGGTTCGACAAAAATAGAAGAAATCCACTCAAAGTGTATCAATCTCGCACAGGTAAGTGTTTCATCCTAATTCTGAACCATAGATATGTCATGATTTGACTTTGCAAATTATTTCCTATCAAATCAAAAATTACATGCGTGATCATGGATCAACAAGACTTCCCTTGGGAATGGGTTCTCTTGATGGGTTTTTCAGCTTTTGTGTGTTTTTGGCTTTTGATTTTTTGTTGGCTTTTTCCTTTTCTGTTTTTGTTTAGTGCGGGGCGAACAAGTCACCGACGCACAGGATTTTGGTTGGTAATCAAAGGGAGAAGACCACTTTTAGGTCATGGTTTCCTTTTCTTTCTTTTGTTAATTTGGTGACAATTCTGTATTGTTCAGATATTGTCTGGTCCAAAGACCTCTCTGCACATTTCTTCTGGTTTCTTTGACCAGGAGCTTTCTTCTTTTTTACTTTCTCCCATTCTTTGGTTGGGAATTTTCTTTCTTTTCTTTTTTCTTTCTCCCACCCTTTGATTGGGAATTTCCTTGCTTCCTTTTTTCCTTTGATTTGAAATTTTCCTTCTCTCCTTTTTTTGCTTTCTCTTTGATTGGAAATTTTCCTTCTCTTTTCCTTTGATTGGAAATTTTCCTTCTCTTCTTTTTTGCTTCCGAGGGTAAGGATTAACATTCTCACCTTGGGTCAAGGTTTATGGTGAGTCAGAATTTTGGCTCATGACTTGTAGAATGGCTAGGCATGATACATGTCAGGGTTTGGTTTGGTTCAAGGATAAAAAGGGATGCCCCACATTATTTCCATGACACAAATGCAAGAATGATGATTTGGAAATTTTATGCAAAACTGGTCATGCATGCACCTATGCGGACACTCAAGTGTCAAATTTTTATGGTCATGTGATGCTAGGGCTCAGGATTCATTTTCCTCTATTTTAAATCAACCCAATGTTTCCAAAATATGCTCTTTTATCCATTTGTGCATTCATCCGAGTCCATTTTGGGCGTCCGGGGAAATTTTCACAGCATTCACCCTTCAAGTGTATACACATTTTTTCAAAAACTAGTTATGATCAATGATTTTTTCAAAGAAAGGTTGGAAGTCATCTCTTTTCAAAAGCATGTTGGTTTTTCAGCTAGACAACTTATTTTTCTTTTTTCTCTTTTTTTTATTTGTTTATTTCTTTTTCTTGTTTGTTTTTGTTTCTTTTTTTTTCCTTTTTTTTCATGAGGTATTTTGCTACCTAAACATGTGTATATTTTTGTGAGGTATTTTTGCTATATACATGCATATCCAAGGTATCTTGCTACCTAAACATACATATATATGTTTTGTAAGGTATCTTTTTGCTACATACATGCATATCTAAGGTATCTTGCTACCTATACATACATATATATATTTTGTGAAGTGTGTTTTTGTTTACATACATGCATATCTAAGGTATCTTTCTACCTAAACATACATATATATATTTTGTGAGGTATGACTACCTTCCGAGCTTGTGCTCGTTTTATTTAAATTCCTAGGATCATGAGCAACTAGGTGCGTCCTACTATGAAAAGTGATCAAATAACAAGCATAGATTCAAAAGGTACTAGGTTGCCTCCTAGTAGCGCTTCTTTAACGTCTTTAGCTGGACGCCTTATGACTTGTTGGTCACGGACCTAGTACTTCGCTTACCTTTGGCTTTGGACTTGGTCGCCTACTGGTCGGCCATGTGTCGTAGGCAACACTCTAACCTTTTTATGGATGAGCTGAGGTGAACTTTAGAGGTGGTGGCGGTGTGTCTATTGCCCGCTACCGGCCATCCCAATGCTGCTGTGGTGTTTCGCCCTGCGCCTGCCAGGGGACGCAGTACTTCTTGATGAAAGCTCGATCAGTAGGGGGCCTGATGCCCTTGCTGGAGGTTACAAGTACTCCGTAGAACTGACAGAGACCCGTAATTAGAGCTTGACAACTCCAAGACCCTGTTGGACTTCTTCGGGTCCACTGGGTGTCTTGCAGGCGCGATCCCTGCAAACAATAGATGAAATCAGAAATCAGTTGAGCGATGTGCATACTTACCTATGATGACATGACCTTGCCGGGGGGGTACGGGCACCCTATAGGACTAATAGAGGCCCGTAACCAGAGCTGGAAACCCCAGGGCCCTGTTGGACTTTTCCGGGTCCACTGGGTGTCTTGTGGGTGCGATCCCTGCAAACAATAGATGGTATCAGAAATCAGTTGAACCATATGCATACTTACCCATGTCGGGACGACACAGACCAACTGATACTTTTGCAGGGGGTGATTGGCATTGCGGTCGCTGGGCAGAATGTTGCTAAGTAGCAACGTCATCTATATCTATGTAAGAGTGGTCATGTTGGTGTGCATGATCCGCACTCGTCTCTTTGCAGCGGCACAGGTGAAATCTTGCCCCGGTATGCATAGTAGCTGTGTGATAGCCTCCCTCTCTGGTTGTGCTCGCACAGTTGGCCCTCCTCCAATATCAGGGGGTGGCCCAGGAACCGTTAAAAGGAAACTATTGGCCCCTTAACCAGAAGTGCAAGTCTCGGTTAAGCATTTAAGGGCAGAGGACCTTAAATTCTCTTAAGGTGTGGATGTGGAGCACACTGAAAATGAGGACACGTAGCCCTCTAAAGGTGAGGGCGTGCAGCCCTCTCAAGGCGAGGACGTGTAGTCCTCTCAAGGTGAGGGCATGCAGCCCTCTGATGGCGAGGACGTGTAGTCCTCTCAAGGTGAGGGCGTGTAGCCCTCGGAGCCGAGGGCGTGTAGCCCTCTAAAGGTGAGGACATGTAGTCCTCTAAAGGTGAGGACATGTAGTCCTCTGAAGATAAGGACATGTAGTCCTCAGAAGGTGAGAACGTGTAGCCCTATGATGGCGAGGACATGTAGCCCTTTGAAGGTGAGGACGTATAGTCCTCTGGAGACAAGGGTACTAGTACCCAAGGGTTCACCCTTATGAGAAAGCAAGAGATTGACTCATCGAGAGGGTCGGTCATCCCAAATCCACACGACTGGATATTAGATGTAGGAAATCTATGCAGTTAACATGTTTTTTAGGGATGCAGATGCATGCAACCTTTGTCTTGAAATGCGGTAAATGCAGACTTCATATGAAACAATGCAATGTAATGGAAAGTTTGTACAACGTTCATGACATTCTTTCCCTATTTTGTGATTTTGATTTTGATTTAATTTTTTTGGAAAACACAGATTGACTGTCCTTTTGAAAGAGGTGATAATTCATGCAACCTCATCCTATCTTTTTGCAAATCTCTCCGGGAACTCCCTCAGAGTATGTGTTCTGTTTGATTTAGTCACTTGACCATTTTGGAGCGACGACAATGGATTCGTTTGATGTTTGATCAATCCATTGAAATCCTAGGGTTTGTCCCCCTTTTTTGTTAAAAACATCGATGGGTGAGAACTTTTGATCCGCCCCTATGTTCACTTGAGGCTCATGCACGGTGCCCCTCATTGCCCCAGTGTAAGGCTTTGAGGTATCAATCGTTGCCTTTCATCATGACCTTGTAGGAGGGAACCTATTGGGTGAGAACTTCTAATCTGCCCCTAGGTTCGCTTGAGGTTTTTGCATGGTGCCTTTCGTTGCCCCAGTGTAGGGCTTAGAGGTACCAAGTGTTGTCTTGTTTTCACGACCTCGTAGTGAGGAAGAATGAAAGAAGCAGTTGATTCTTGCAAAAAGAATTTTCCAAGGACGAGAAATAGTTGAAGGATCTTTCAGTTGATGGATTAAGTCAAATGACTCCTATGTAGAAGCAAGATGTTTTGATGTCTTGATGATGCTAAAGGATCAAATGCTTCTAAGTTTTATTCAAGACAAGAATCCAAGAAAGTCAAGATATATGATCAAGTTTGATCTCTTAGAATCTTTAGGAAGAAGTTTCCAAATTGAAACAAACAAAAGGTTTGACCAAAGAATTCTATCATTTCAAATTGAGATTTGCTCTCTGGTAATCGATTACCAGTAGTTGAAAATGTTTTAATTCAAATTTTTAAAACCTGTAATCGATTACATAAGTCTTGTAATTGATTACCAGAGGGGATTTTCAGAAAATAATTTCCAAGAGACATATCTATTCAAATGTTTTATGAACGGCCATTCAAATGTTTTAAAGAGAGTTTTTATTGCCCAAACAGTTTTATCCTCTCGAAAGATCAAGAGTATTTCTGAACTGAAATGTTTTATCCTCTCAAAAAGATTCCTTGGTCAACCACTTGCATATTCAATAAGGAATTTTTGATTGATCTTCATTTTACAATCTACCTCTTTTAAGAGAGACCTCTTCTTCTCTACTTCTTATTTCTGAAAAGGGATTAAGAGACCGTGGGTCTCTTGTTGTAGGGGATTCTTGAACACAAGGGAAGGGTTGTCCCTATGTGCATTGTTAATCCGAAAAGAGAGAGTGAAAGTTTAATTGGGGAATAATATTCGTATCTTAATTCAATCCCCTCTTCTTCTCAAGGTAACTGAGGCCATTTGTCCAACATCCTATTCTTGATAACTCACTTCTCTCTAAAAAGACAAACTTTCCAGGATGATAAAATGAGGTCACATGAACGTCTTGAAAGCACAGTCAATCAAATGTTTTTTTTTTCTTTTTGAACACTTTTATTTTATTTTATTTTGAAACTTATTTGTTTTGAACTTTACTCGTTGTTTTACGGCACCCCCACCAACGTGCAAGACGAGTAATCTCTTATTGAACAGTCTTGGAAGTCAACACTCAGGAGCGCAGGTCGCTTGAGCAAACAGACCAATGGCTTGCACCCACATTCCGGTGAAAGTTGAATAAGCAAACATGCGTTTGTGAGAGGATGAGGGACAAAGATATCAACTTTATCCATTTCGTTTAACATTGTAGTTGTGGTTTACAATAATGGCATAAACTTGGAAACCCTGATGAGTCATTAGGGACACCTAACAACAGCTTTCAAAATTGCCCCATGTGTGGCATCTCTTGTCAATGTCAGGATTTACACGCAATTCTCCTCAAATTTCAGCCAGCCCGCATCAATTAGACCTTGCACCTTACGCTTCAGAGCCCTACCATGCTCAATGGAATGCCCCGGGGCTTCTCCGTGACAAGCACACGTTGCGTTCGAGTCGTATTCTCGGAGAAATGGAGGTTGATGAACCTTGGCTAGGGTTATGGCTACCATTGAATTATCAAGTAGATATGGGAGCAAGTCAGCATAGGACACTGGAATTGGGGTGAATTCTATAGGCTTTCTCGCTGCAAAATTCACTTCTTGGTTGGTGTTTTTGGTTTGTGCTAAAGGTGGTGTTCGTCATTGGAAGTGCGGTAGACAGACTTTGTGGTAGATTTAGGGATGGCCTTTGTGGATAACTGGGTGGTGGGTAAGGAGGAGGTTTGTTATTGGCTGAGTAATGACATTGTTGGGTTGGTGGGAAACTTGGCCGTATAGGAATGGCAGTCACAGCATGGGTTTCTCCCTCTTTCTCACCCTCTTCATTTGCCCTAGTTTTCTCAGTCGTCCTAGTAGGATGATCAAATTTGCCTCTTTTCGGACCCACATTGATCCTTTCACTGGCGAAGACCAAATCTGCAAAGCTTTGAGGGTGCGTAGCCCACCATCTTTTCATAGTAGAGTACCGATAATGTGTCTACCATCACGATTATCGTCTCCCTTTTTGCACATGTTCTGTAGTTGCATCCTATCCGGAACCATATCAGAATAGTACTGATACTGCCTAACGAAGGCAACCATTAGGTCCTTCCAAGTATGGACTCGGGAAGGTTCCAAGTTAGTGTACCAGGTAACAGCTACCCCAGTAAGACTTTCTTGGAAGAAATGTATTAGCAATTCCTCATCTTTGCGTATGCTCTTATCTTCCGACAATACATCTTTGGATGGTTCTTGGGGCAAGTAGTCCCCTTGTACTTGTCAAAGTCCAGCACCTTGAACTTGGGAGGGGTGATGATATTGGGTATTGGGAACAACTCTTCTAGGTTAGCAAAGGAATAATCTTCACCTCCTTCAATGGCCCTGAGCCTTTCCTCTAGATGATCCAACTTTCCCATTCCTGCCATAGTCACAAGGGTTTTTAACCGCTGTGGAATGTGAGGGTTGTGGTTGTGGGTGACACTGAGGGCCCTCCAAAGTGTTTTGCAGGGGTATACCACCAACTGATTGCCCTTCAGTGGCATATCCGAGGGAAGGCTCAAAGTCGGCTAGATTGTGGTGGGGCATTCCATGTGTCTCCTCCATGGGTCGAGAGACATGTGCATGATCAGATTGAGGTTATTGGTTCTCAATGAGTATCGGAGTGGAGTTATTGAGATTTTCATTGAGAGTGTATGCCACATTGGGTGATGTATAGTTGGGAGGCAAGCCATATGATGGGAAGGCGTGCTCGTTTTGAATTTGCACATCATGGGGGCCGCCCGTACTTCCCAAATCTTTGCCTACCATATCTGAGGTTGGATGATTCATTTGCATGAGGCCAAATGGGAGCATCGGGTTCACCTTAGCGACAACGCTAATAGTGGCAACTATAACCGCATTGGCTTCCATTATCTTCTTCATGCTCATCATGGCCTTCATCATTGTGGCCATTTGCTCTTTTATGGCCTCCATTTTCGGCCTTCATCTTCTCTTGCACCTCCTCTGCTTCACCCATTACTCTAGCTCTAGCACGAGTTCGGTAAGGGCGCCGTAAAGCGTGTCCTTTTCTTTTTGATAAGTTCATTTTATTTTATTTTATTTTATTTTATTTTATTTTTCAAGGAAAGAATGCAATGAGCAATGCAACCAATGAAAAGCATGGATGCATGCGAATGATGTACAGTCGAAGTATTGCGAATTTTTACGCAGGATATGGGGTTGAATCAATTTAGATTTTCAACATGGTCCATGACATCTTTGTCAAGGTGAAACTGGAAGTAACAAGGACATCAACAATCCTAAATATGTTTGGCAGTAGACGAAGCAGTGATGTGACTCGATTCATCTTTTGCCCCAATTTTGCAGGACGGTTACTTCCATATTTCAACTTGACTTGATGAACCTTTTTGTAAAAGCATGAGCTTAGTTCAACCCTATAATCCAAGGAATGGCAATTCTGATCGCCAATACTTCAACAACATCTCATAGGGATGAATGACTCGGGCATACTTTAAGCTTATGCACGGAAAATGTAATTATGAAATTGAGATGCCCAAAGAAACACCATTTCCTAGTTAACCATGCATTAGGTACCATGTTCAATTATTTTGTTTTGTTGTTGTGTGTTTTTTTTTTTTTTTTTTTTAGAAATGGGTTTATGATCCCAACATGGTTGGCTCATGGTGCCTAACACATGCACCAAGGTAGTGTGAAGTTTCACGCTTCCCCTTTTTTTGTTTTTGTTTTGTAGAGGAAAACGCAAGGATGAAAACAAATGGTATGCAATTTTGCAGATCAAAAAGTTTGTTGAACGCATATGCATGATGATGCCATGACTCAAGCAAAATGTGAGGCTGTAATATGATAATAGACAAATGCAGGAACGATATGTTCATTATGATGCCATGAAGATATGTTTATGCGATGCATGATATGAATGCTTTTACGGACACGAGAGCCCGAAAAAATATCTCTTCTTACTTGCGCATTTGGGGGCGCAGTGCCCTATGTGTACAGTTAAGAAGGTGATATGGACCTTCCGGCTTCCCGTGACAAAGGACGAGACCAACATACAATGCATGCTAGAGATAAAATGCGGGAGTGACTTGATTCGCACTGTTTTTTTGGAGTAAAAACGTGGGATAAACTCATCTTATTCAAAAAGTTATAACTAGTCAAGATCTGAGCGACAATACAAACTTCCTAGCGGTTTCTAATCATATAGTCCATTAAGTCTATCATATGCTGACAATAGCTGAGAAGTCTGTGGATCTCCTCGGGGGCGGAGTAGGTGTCCGCCATTGCTTTGGCCTTGTCTAGCAATCGGGGAAGTTCTTGACTCCTGTTCAAAGTAAGAGCAAATCGGTCCATCCTCATTGTTGCATCTTGGTGCAATGAATCAATTACCCTTTCCCTTGCTTCCCTTTCTGCTGATATCTTGGCGTACTCATCCTCTAGCCTTTGCTCGTGAGTCGCCGCTAGATTTAGCTTCTCTTTGCACTCATCGATGATGGCCCACATATTCCCTTCAGTCTCGCTTAACTGCTGGGACAAATTTCTTTTCGACCTAAGGTAAACCTTTAGCTCGTCCTTCAAGATCATGCCTTTGACCCGTGATGATTCCTTTCACCTCTTCGGATCTTGAGCTCACTATTGCTGCCCTATAAAGCCCCTCAAAACTTTGCTTTGGTCGTGTTCTTCCTTTCGGGCCTTCTTGGTTTCTCGTTCCAAGGCTTCAGCGGTGGCCATATTGACGTCCCTTAGTTCATCATACTCTTTTCAAACTTTGATGGCTATGGACTTGAACTTCTCTTCGACTACCCGGGCTCTTTCAAGCTCTGCCTTTAGGGCTTGTACCTCATCACTTTCTTCCGAAGCTTTAACCTCATCGTCTCTCACAGTCTTTAGATTTGGGAGCCAATCCAATCCTTGTGTCCGGACTCTCAGCCACTTATGATAGCCGCCAATGATCCCATTACTGCTTCCCCTAATCTCTCTGTCCTTTCTTCACGCCGCATCCCATGCCTTGCGAACTCCTTCGAGTACCTTTGCATTGGGGTCACTGAAACCCCGTGTAATGAAAGGCGTGATGCTTTCGTCTAATGGCGCTCCTCTCATGGGGTAGCCAAGCTGTCTTATGGCGAGGACGGGATTATAATTAATACAACCCCATGTTCCCATCCAGGGAACATTTGGACATCCTTCGCATGAAGATACAATCCTGATTCTTCCTTCCTTCTAGCGAGGGAACCAATTAACAGACGCCCCTCCATGCTAGCCAAGAGTTGGTCCCAATTCGCCTTTCCTTTTTCGACGCACGAGCGGTGACCTTGTAGCGGATAGACGGGCCTACCTTCTTGGAGAAAAAGGTGTGAAACTAACCACACATAGAGAGCCAGTGCACAACAAACAATTCTTGCGCTGCTCTTTTCACATCCCCGGTCGAACATGTCATATAGGTCGGCTAGCATAGCGACAACCGGGCTTTCCTTGTGGTTATGATAGGCGAGAAAAGCGTCGATCGCTGCCAAGTCCACCAACCCATCCACATTCGAAAAGAGGACTCCTCCAAAGATCAACAGTGCGAGAACGTCTATGAACGGGGCCCATTCGTATCTACCTGCCAAGATTCTTGCTTTTGCCTCCAAACATTTTCTCGGTATCCCGACCACCCCATTTTCGACTTGCTTTTGGTGGTCTAATTCCTTCGCCAAGATTTGGAATATTTTAGAAATTCTAGCTAATGAGGGATAGAACCCTGAGAAGAGGTATGGTTTCCTTCCCCCTAGAGGACATCCTAGGATTTCTTCGAATTCTTCCACCATGGGTGATAGTTGGAAGTCCCCAAAAGTGAAGCACCTCAACGGATGATCATAATACTGGGCAAGGGAGGCAATGGACTCTGTGGAGACTTCTACCCTAGCTAGGTCCCAAATCTTACCATAGGCTTTGCGGAAGGCTTGCCGTTGAAGTTGACCCATTAATTGCCCCAACTCTCGTAAACTAGTGACCTCTAAGCTCTTGATTTTGACTTGATAGAACCTCTTTTTAAACGAAGGCTTTTGACTTGATCCCATGTTTTACTAAAGTGAAATAAAATATAGTGCGAATCAAAACTCCGACATCTATCATGGGTGGAATGGATGAATGCATGAAGAAATGCATATGACACAGATGCAATTTACGAATACGGGAGCCCGAGAAACTGTCTCCTTCTTAGATACAACGTCTAGGGGTAGCAAAGTGCCCCAACGTATGTATTTAAAACGGTGACACGGACCCTTCGTTGGTTTGCTAAAGTGAGGGGATCAAAGACGAAACCTACGCATGATGCATATGCGAAAGGCACAACACGGGGATGTACATAGTACGACAATATTCACAAACAAATATAAGCAAAAGGGTAAATGATACTTATGCATGGCAGTGTGAAAAATGGCACGCAACGTGTTTGCTCCGTGCCCCTATTTAAGGGACCTATAAGGGAGAGAACTAACTAGGCATTTAGCGATAACCCCCCTAAGGTAGTCATATCTCTCTTGATGGTTTCTAGAGGTATTATCCTTTTTGAAGAACATATTGTAGCAGTAGGGACTACTAGCAACAATAAGTTTTCAAAGAGAAAAGCTCTAGATGAGGGTTCACTGTAATCAAGCAAGTCGGAGACCTAGCATGATCACAGATTCACCTCCACTCCTTATGTTCCCACGAACCCGGGTATAGGGCCCTTTTTCACTCACAGTGTGTGCAAATAGTGTTGGTGTTTGTGTGCATCAAATGAATAAATATTTACCTCATGCATACATTTTAAAACGCACTAAAAGAAATACAGAGCTTATACACACAAGAACATAATGAAGGGAAACTAACAAAGGGATACGTCATGGTAGAACATTGCACAAAATTAAATGGCCTAACTCTCTAAAAAAATGTCCCCAGTGGAGTCGCCAACTGTCGCAACCTACCCTTTGGCGGGAGGGCGACGCGTGACTCGCGGGATGCGTGTTCCACGAAAGGAATACGCGCGGAGTCGCCACCAACATTTATTTGAGGAAAACGTCGGAAAAACCGGAAAAGACGCGATCTACGAACTTTTAAGTGAAAGGTTCGGGAGTTGTATTTACGCACGGGGAAGGTATCAGCACCCCACACGTCCGTCCCAAGGGACGGCAGCCTTTAATCGAATGTGCAAACATGACTTTGATTTTTACGTTCCCTTTTATGTCCTTATATCCTTTATACCCTTTTTATATGTTTTCCTTTTTTGTGGTCGACAAGGGTGTTTCCCTTTGCTCCTACGTATTCCTCAATTTGCGATGAGGAAATCAGACCTACGTAGTTCTTTCGGAACAAAGTGTTTGGTTAAGTTGTTTTTGTCTTTTTTGTCAAATATGTTTTTATTGAACAAAAGGTCATTTAAGGTGTTGGACCATTAAACGGTCTTTTGATTTTGAAAGGAGAGAAACGTTAAGGCGTTGGACCATTAACGATCTCTTGTTTTTTGAAAGGAGAGAAACGTTAAGGCATTGGACCATTAACGATCTCTTGGGGTGGTCGACAAAAGCGGGGCTTTTGCTCCTACGTATCCTCAATTGCGATGAGGAAATCAGACCTACGTAGTTCTTGCTTATCAAGCGACTCTTTTTTTTTACTTAAGAGGTGATCATTTTAAGGAGTTGGACCATGAAAATGATCCATTTTACTTGGTGAGAAATTGAAATGACAAACTTCCAAAACCTATTTTTGTGGACGAGCTTGACTAGGCGAGTTGATTTTAGCCTTAGTTTCACTTTAGTTATTAGTCAATTCGGTTAAGAATGAGAAATCCCAAAGAGAAAACGTCCGATTGATTTTCCGCTTTATTTTACTAAAAGATGTTTTTTTGATTATTATATTATTTTTTACCTCTTTTTTGATTTCCAACGTGGTTACGGCACGACCGAACGGTCGGAATTTATTTTAACCGAAGTTAACGGATAATACAATTCAAATGTTCGGTGGAAATTTATTTTATTTTTAAGTTAAGCGAGAAATGATTTAAGTAAAATGGCTTAAGCATTTCAAGAGGGGGTATAAAAAGTAAACAAAACGAGAATAAAAATGCACGAAACACAATGTGGACCACTACGGGTACATAGAAGGAATCGAAAAGCTTGGTTCGAGGTACTTACCCGTTGAAGATCGAAGAACGATGAAAAACGAATGAAGAACGTCGAAGAACGGTCGAAACCTTCGCGAAATTCTTCACGGAAAGCGTTACGGAAACGTTTTGGAAGCGCCTCGGCTTAGATTTTCTTCACGGAAACAATATTTCCAAGCAAATTCGAAAGAGAGAGAAGTGCCTAAGGGGCTGAACCCTTTTCCTTCTCACTTCCTCCCCTATTTTGCTATAAATAGGGGAGTTGGTTGCCGCCCAACTCGCCCAGGCGAGCCAGGTTGCTTCCTCCAGAAGCAACAGCCTTCTGGAGGAATATTCTGGAGGGCCCAAGTGGGCCTGGGTGCTATTTGCACCCCCATTTTTACTAAGTACACCCCCTCTGCTTTTTTTGGTGATTCTTTTTTCGTAAAGTTACGGAAACTAACGAATTTCGTAACGATACTTGTTTTCTTTCCATAATGTTACAGAACCTTGCGGATTACATAATCATCCCCTTTTTGACTTACGGAATGTTACGGAATCTCACTTAATTATGCAACGATGCTTCCATTTGATTTCCGGTGTGTCACGGAAACTTACGGATTGTGCATCAATATATTTTTTTGGTTTTCCGGCATGTCCTGGAATTTCCCAAATTGCCTAATGATGGGTGCCAAGCACCTCACAAGGACCAAAGAAAGGTCGCATGTCATCAAGCAAAGGTCCCCGGACGAAATTAGGGTATGACAGACCCGGTTAAGTACATCTTTAAGAAGCCTGCTCTCACAGAGCGGATCGCCCGGTGGCAAGTTTTGCTATCCGAGTTCGATATAGTCTACGTCACCCAAAAGGCAATAAAAGGAAGCGCCTTGGCAGATTATTTGGCTCAGCAGCCTGTTAACGGCTATCAGCCCATGCATCCCGAATTCCTGGATGAGGACATCATGGCCTTGTTTGAGGAAAAGCTAGACGAGGACCGGGACAAGTGGATCGTGTGGTTTGATGGAGCTTCAAACGTTCTAGGCCATGGCATTGGAGCAGTATTGGTCTCTCCAGACAATCAATGTATACCTTTCACGGTCAGGCTAGGGTTTGATTGCACCAAAAATATGGCTGAGTATGAAGCGTGTGCCCTGGCCGTCCAAGCGGCAATTGACTCTAATGTCAAGCTACTCAAGGTGTACGGGGACTCAGCACTGGTGATCCACCAGCTGAGAGGGGAATGGGAAACTAGAGACCGCAAGTTGATACCCTACCAAGCCTATATCAAGGAGTTGGCTGGTTCCTTTGATGAGATCTCCTTCCATCACGTTCCCCGAGAGGAAAACCAGATGGCGGATGCGCTTGCCACTTTGGCGTCCATGTTCCAGCTAACACCGCATGGGGACCTATCGTACATTGAGTTCTGGTGTCGTGGCAGACCCGCGCATTGTTGTTAGGTGCAAGAGGAGCAGGACGGTAAGCCTTGGTATTTTGATATCAAGCAATACGTCGAAAGCAAAGAGTACCCACCGGAGGCTTCCGACAACGACAAAAGGACATTGAGGAGATTGGTGGCCGGTTTCTTCATGAGCGGGAGCATACTATATAAGAGAAACCATGACAT
Organism: Glycine soja; assembly: GCF_004193775.1. Classification (NCBI taxonomy): domain Eukaryota; kingdom Viridiplantae; phylum Streptophyta; class Magnoliopsida; order Fabales; family Fabaceae; genus Glycine; species Glycine soja. Next base: position 21,702,898 of record NC_041015.1, read on the forward strand.
GACCCTCATGCGATGCGTGGATGCCAAAGAGGTGAACCACATGATTGAGGAAGTCCACAAGGGTTCGTTTGGAATGCACGCCAATGGGCAGGCTTGGTTTATGGAATGGAAGCGATACTCCCGTTTGAGGTAGAGGTCCTTTCTCAGAGGATACTAGCAGAATCAGGCCTAGAAGAATCAGAGTAGGCTCAAACACGCTACGACCAACTCAACCTTATTGAAGGTAAGCACTTGACGGCCATGAGCCATGGGCGCCTGTATCAACAAAGAATGAAGAACACGTTCGACAAGAAGGTGTGATCGCGCAAGTTCCATGAGGGGGACCTTGTGCTGAAAAAGATATCCCACACTGTTAAAGATAATCAAGGGAAGTGGGCCCCGAACTACGAAGGGCCCTTCGTTGTAAAAAGGGCTTTTTTCAGAGGGGCCTTGGTGCTTACCAACATGGATGGCGAGGAGCTACCTTCACCCATGAACTCCAATGTTGTCAAGCGATACTATGCTTAGGATCTGGGGCAATTGAGGAAGTCGCTGCATGTTCTTTTATTTTTGTGTGTTCTTCTTGGTGTCCCCCAGGGATTCCTGTCCACTGTAATTTTCTCGTCACAGTCTTTTAAAAGAAGAGAACATGGGATTGAGGCTTCAGTCCTCGCTTTGTGCTATAAACCATGTGCAATTTGTGATAACCTGAGCCTTTTCGCTCAGTCCATGGGATGCCCCGAGCGCTTAATTAAAACTGAACCTGACCAGCTTTTACTAAAAGGATTATTGCATTTGAAAACACTCATGCATACGAATACACATGCATATTTTGTTATGACAGAAGCAGAATCGTCTTAGGTAGTGGTCAAATGTCGGGATGGGGCTAAAGGCAGAAACCAATCAAGGTAAAACGGTAACGCGGCCATGGTTTGCTGTGCAATGTCGTTTCCTGCTTTCAGGTACTTATGGACGAATGCAAGTAGAGGCTAGGGTCACGATCATAGATCGTCATCTCATGCCCAGCACTGGACCAGCGGGAAGCGCTACTAGGAGGCAACCTAGTAACTTTTAAATTTCTGCTTGTTATTTGATCACCTTTTGTTTCTCCAGTCATTGTAGGACACACCTAGTTGCTCATGATCCTAAGAATTTAAATAAAACAAGCACAAGCTCAAAAGGTAGTCATACCTCGCAAAATATATATATGTATGTTTGGGTAGCAAGATACCTTAGATATGCATGTATATAGCAAAAATACCTCAAAATATATATATGTATGTTTAGGTAGCAAAAATACCTTGGATATGCATCTATATAGCAAAAATACCACGCAAAAGTATACACATGTTTAGGTAGCAAAATACCTATAAAAAAATCCAGGTTAGCTCACCTGGGCGAGCACCCCCTGCACGAAAATGGTTAAAAAGGGGGGGGGGAGTTTTCTTCACCCAAACACCTTCCCCCTCATTTTCAAAAACACAAAGCTCACAGGAACTACGAAAACAGTAGCCCCCAAGCTTCCATTGTTGAGTTTTTGCTTCTCTTTTCACGTTTTGTTTCATTCCAACAAGTAAGTATCTCATTCTTGAGCTTTCAAGCTTTCCATTGATGTATCTTGGTTTTCTTTTAGTTCTTTAAATTATGTGAATGTGCCCAAATCTATGGAGCAATTTTGGCTTTGTTTCGTGCTTGTTGGTTTGAGTTAGGGGGTTGTAAGGGATGGCCCTAGGCCTATGGTGCATTCTGAAATAATGGGGCAAGCCACATTGCCCCTATTCCCTAGTTATTGGCACCCGAAAGTGCGCCCACCAAGTGCTCGGTGAAATGCCTCAATGACAATTGGGCATGGTTTTGTGAACTTTGGATTGTGGGGTTGATTTATGTGTATAGGGACAGCATGTAGAGGTTAAGATAAGTGCCCAAATTAAGGACTTAGACCTAGGAATCCAAGCCTTTGGTTTTGAGTGCAAGAAAGCATAAAAATGAAGGCATTGAGATAGGGATTTCCCTTTAGGCAAGCGGCTGATTTTTAGGGCTGCACCATGATGTTTGCCTAGTTGTTTGAGAATGTTATTCACCATGTACATATAGAATAGGTAGCAAGAGACAAATACCCTTCCAATAAAACGTGTATATTTTGAATAGGTGGTCAAGCACTTTATAAATGTACATATGATGTGGAATTGCCTTTCAAAGTGTAGATAGATGGCATGAAAATTCCTTTTCAAATAAATGCAAGTGTGTGCATGACATGAAATTGGCTCTCAAATGTGCATATATGTATAAATAAATGTGAATGAAACTACAAAAAACCTGTATTAATTTGTATGATAATAAAATACTTCAAGTGTGCATATGTAATTTTTGGTAGCAAAATACTTTGAATACGGACATATGTAATTTTGGCACAATACCTTGAGCATGCATATATGAATTATTTTCAAAAGAATATGTGTGGGATATAAGTAGCTAGGATGTTTTGAATATCCTTGTATATTGATATAGATAGCAGGATATGTTGCGCGTATGCACGTTCATAAATGTTCTTCTTTAGGGAAATATGTGCACAAGTTTGTTCTAAGTCAAAAAATATTAGTATGTCGTTTTGCTTTAAAATAGCATTTCTTTGTAAATTAACTTTCCAAATGTTTGTCCTCGCAAGAAATGGCTCCGAAAAAGCTTTCCGCGAAGAGGTCTAGGAGAGACGCCGCAGCTGAAGGAACCAGTGCCACCCCCGAGTTTGATAGCCACCGTTTTCAGAGCACCGAGCACCAGCAGCGCTTCGAGGCCATCAAAGGATGGTCATTCCACAGAGAGAGGTGCGTCCAGCTCAGGGAGGATGAGTACACAGATTTTCAAGAGGAGATAGCTCGCCGACATTGGGTGTCGCTGGTGACTCCCATGGCTAAGTTTGACCCTGAGGTAGTCCTGGAGTTTTATGTTAATGCTTAGCCCACAGAGGAGGGAGTGCGAGACATGCGTTCATGGATGAGGGGTCAGTGGATTCCTTTTGACGCAGATGCCCTCAACCAGTTCCTGGGTGACCCGCTGGTGTTGGAGGAAGGCCAGGAGTGCGAGTTCATTCAGAGGAGGAACGGGGCCGAAGGGTTCGATCAGGAGGCCATTGCCCAGCTGTTATGCACATCGAGGCAAGATTTCACCCGGACCGCTGCAGGGAGGCGGGTGCGGATCATGCGCACCAGCATGACCAACTTGACCCAGATGTGGATGACATTGCTGCTCAGCAATGTCTTGCCTAGCGATCATAACTCCGATCTCCCTCTGCCGAAGTGTCAGTTGGTATATGCCATCCTGACACGAATGAGCGTCCATGTGGCTCAATTGATTGATGATGCCATGTATTTGTTTGCAAGTATGCCACCCACTAGGCACCCTCTAGACCCGGATAAGTCTAACAGGGCCCCGGGGTTTTCAACATTGATCACGGGCCTCTGCCAGTCATTCGGGGTTCCCGTCACCCCTAGTAAGGTGATCCGACCGCCGATCACCCGGGCCTTCATTGAGAAGTATTGCATGCCTAGGCAGGTGCAAGGTGATGCACCTCAGGCTGCAGACGCACCACCACCACCTCATCAGGATGATCCCACTGGGTCACTAGGCATGGAGTGTTATCGACAGCACTTGGTTCGCCAGCAGGCGGCCAACCACCAGGGGCAGGTACAGATACATGAGTGTCTCTACCGGTTCAGCCTCAATCAGCTGGGGCAGGGTTTCACTCCTTTTGTGTGTCCTACTCTAGAGTAGTTTAGGGCTGAGGTCGCATGGCCTGGAGATTGGCCCGAGGCCCAAGCAAGGGAGGCACCTGCAGGATCCCCCGACGATGCAGAGGAGGCCCGTATGGATGAGGAGATGACGAATTTGCTCGGTTTCTTGGGAGGAAGCGGAGCCACGTGATCGAGGTCACTGCACTTTTGTTATTGACATTACAGTTTTCTATTATTGTCTATATTGCTTGACATTACTGTTTTCTGTTATTGTCTATATGGTTACTAACATTACTATTATTTTTCGTTTTAGTTAGAAATTTTTGGCGTTATGGCTCTCAGTTATTTCGTCACCGTTTTTTGTGACTTACCTTTTCGTACGTTCTTTTCATTTACCTTGTGGTTAGACGTAAGTAGGTAGTGTGTGCCCCCATCCGCACGATCTTTTTTAGAGAGAAAAAGAAAAAAAGGAAAAAAATGAATAAATGATAATAACTTAAAAAAAAGGAAAGGAAAAAAGAGCAAGCAAGAAAAGAAAAAGAAGGAAGAAAAAAAGAAAATAATAAGAATAAAAAGTTGTCTAGCTAAAAAAACAACATGCTTGTGAAAGGAGATAACTTCCAACTTTTCTTTGAAAAAAATTCTTTGATCATAACCAGTTTTTAAAAAAATGTGTATACACTTGAAGGGTGAATGCTATGAAAGTTTTCCCGAACTCCCAAAAATGGACTCGGATGAATGCACAAATTGATAAAAGAACATATTTTGGAAACACTTGGTTGCCTAAAGTAGAGAAAATGAATCATGGGCCCTAGCATCACATGACCAAAATTTTTTGACACTTGAGTGTCCACATAGGTGCATGCATGACTAGTTTTGCATAAAATTTCCTAATCATCATTGTTGCATTTGTGTAATGGAAATAATGTGGGACATCCCCTTTATCCCTGAACCTAACCAAACCCTGACATATGTCATATCCAACCATTCTACAAGCCTTGAGCCGAAATCCCAACTTACCATAAACCTTGACCCAGGGTGAGAATGTCCATCCTTGCTCTCGGAAGAAAACAAAAAAAAAGAAAAAAAAAAGAGAAAAGGAGAAAATTCCCAATCAAAAAATAGGAAGAAAGCCAAAGAAAGAAAATTCCCAATCAAGGATCGGGAGAAAATAGAAGAAATGTGCAGAAAGGTCTTCAGACCAGACAATATCTTAACAATACAGAATTGTCACCAAGTAAACAGGAAAAGAAAGCAAACCATGACCTAAAGTGGTCCTCTCCCTTTGATTGCCAACCAAAATCCTGTGCGTCGGTGACTTGTTCGCCTCGCACTAAACAAAAACAGAAAAGGAAAAGGCCAAGAACACTCAAAGCCGAATTTCCCACCAAAAAAACACCATTCCCAAGGAAAAGTCCTATTGATCCATGATCACGCATGTAATCTTTGATTTGATAGGAAATGGTTTGCAAAACCAAGTCATGACATATCTATGGTTCGGAATTAGGATGAAACACTTACCTGTGTGAGATCGATACACTTTGAGCGATTTTCTTCTATTTTTGTTGAACCTAGTGTTTCCTCTAAATGGTCCTTTAGAAACGAAATGCTAACATCCAAAATCTCATTTACAGTTATGAGAAAATTTCATCAGCATAGTCTCCTTCCTCGGTAGACACATTGTTTTTCATCCAAAAAGCATATGTTGCTCTAATCAGTTGGAAGTTTTGTCTCTTTACTAAAGCATGTTCGCAGTTTAGTGAAGAAAACACCAAGACTATTTTAGTCTCACAAGTTATCCAGAACTACGTAGGTCTGAGTTCCTCATTGAGGATACGTAGGAGCAAGAGCCTCGCTTTTGTCGGCCGCCCCACAATCTCTATCATACTGACCCTGGGGTCATGTGACATGCGAAGACAAATTATGGTCATTCCGCTCACCTTTTCGCCATTCAGACACAATCGTGTCCGATGGAACGCAAAGACAAATTATGGTCATTCTGCGCCTTTTGTCATCCAGAGGCGGCGGGCCCAATGACATGCAGAGACAAATTATGGTCATTCCGCTCACATTTTCACCATTCAGACACAGTCGTGTCCGATGCCACGCAAAGGAAAATTATGGTCATTCTGCGCCTTTTGTCATCCAGAGGCGGCGAGCCCGATGACATGCGGAGACAAATTATGGTCATTCCGCTTACCTTTTCGCCATTCAGACACAATCGTGTCCAATGGCATGCAGAGACAAATTATGGTCATTCTGCACCCTTTTGTCATACAGAGGCGATTGTGCCCGATGACACGCGGAGACAAATTATGGTCATCCGCACGTTTTTGCTATCTTTAAGACTCGACGAGTGATAAATGCGCAGAGACAAATTATGGTCATTATGCACCCTTTTTCATTCAGGAGCAGCAAGTCGAGTGATAAACGCGCAGTGACAAATTATGCTCATCCTGTGCCCTTTGTCATTCAGGAGCAGCAAGTCGAGTGATAAACATGCAGAGACAAATTATGGTCATTCTGCGCCCTTTGTCATTCAGGAGCAGCAAGTCGAGTGATAAACGCGTAGAGACAAATTATGGTCATTCTGCGCCCTTTGTCATTCAGGGATAGTGAGTCGAGAGGTGGGCGGAGACAAATTATGGTCATTCCCTGCACCTCTTCGCCATCCAGAGGCGATCGTGTTCGATGGCACGCAGAGACAAATTATGGTCATTCTGCGCCTTGTCGTCCAGGATCGATCATGCCCAAGGGCACGCAGAGACAAATTATGGTCATTCTGCGCCTTGTGTCAACCAAGAGGAACGGATTCGACAGTATCAGGATGATGTTGGTCATTCAGTACTGATCATTTTCAAAATTTTTGCAGGTTCCGCTGGCAGGGAGATTTACCGGCCAAATGGTGTTTCGCTCGAACAAAATTAGTGTCTTATCTTTACTTCCCATTTATCTCCAATAAAAGACAAGTAAAAAGGAGCAACTGTCATACCCTAATTTCGTCTGGGGACCATCCGTTTATTGGGATGCGACCCTCGTTTGACCACTTCGAGGTACTTGGCACCCATCGTTAGGCAATCCGTGAAGTTTCGTAACATGCCGGAAGTCAAAAGGAAGCATTGTTGCACAATCCGTGAGGTTCCGTAACATGCCGGAAGTCAAAAGGAAGCATTGTTGCACAATTCGTAAAGTTTCGTAACATTCCAGAAGCCAAAAAAAGGGATGATTATGTAATCCGTAAGGTTCCGTGACATTATGGAAAGAAAACAAGTATCGTTATGAAATTTGTAAAGTTTCGTAACGTTACGGAAAAAGAATCTGCAAAAAAAGGCAAGGGTGTATTTAGTAAACGGGGGGTACAAATAGCAATCTGGCCCACTTGGGCCTTCCAGGAAGTCCCACCAGAAGGCGGTGCCTTCTGGAGGAAGCAACCCAGCTCACCTGGGCGAGTTGGGTGGCAAGCTTCTCCCTCTTTTTCCTATAAATAGGGGGGGAGAGCTGAACAAAAATGTTCAACCCTCCTGGTATCTGAGAATCACTTAAAATTAGTGAGAAAAATTGTTTCTGTGAAGAAAATCCAAGCCGAGACACTTCCGTAACGCTTCCGAGATGTTTCCGTGGGTGATTTTGCAAAGATTTTCCGCCGTTCTTCGTCGTTCTTCGGTCTTCAACCGGTAAGTTCCCGAAATCAAACTTTTCAATTCATTCAATGTACCTTTAGTGATCCCCACTTGTTTCGCGTGCTTTTATTTTCATTTCATTTACTTTCCGTACCCCCTTTTAACGTGTTTTGGTCATTTATTTAAGTCATTTTCTCGCCTAATCAATAAATAAAATAAATTTCCACTGATCATTTGAATTGTAACATTTTTTAATTTCTGTTAAAATGAAATCCGACCGTTCGGTCATGTCATAACCACGTTTAAAACCAAAAAAGAGGCAAAATAATAATATAATAATCAAAAAATATCTTTTAGTAAAATAATAAAAAAAAATCAATTGGACGTTCTTCTTTGGGATTTTCCTTTATTAATCGAATTGACTAATAACCAAAGTGAAACTTTTATCACCTAAGGCTAAAATCAATTCATAAAGCAAACTTTTATCATCACCTAAAATGCCATTTTTAAGGTCCAACGCCATAAAATGGTCTTTTCCGCTTTTATCGGTTAAACGTGGATTTCTAAAAGCCTAAAATCAACGCGTAGCTTTGTCACCTCTTTCAAAAAATAACAAGAGATCATTAATGGTCCAATGCCTTAATGTTTTTTCTCCTTTCAAAATGAATCGAAAGATCGTTTAATGGTCCAACGCCTTAAATGACCTTTCATTCAATAAAGATATATATCTTGCAAAAAAGGATAAAAACAATTTAACCAACGTTTAGTTCCCAAAGAACTACGTAAGTCTGATTTCCTTTTCACAATTGAGGAATACGTAGGAGCAAGGGAAACACCCCTGTCGACCACAAAAAGATAAAAAATATAAAAGGCATAAAAAGACATAAAAAATGTTAAAGGGAAAATAAAACAAATTGAAGTCATATTTGCACACTTGATTAAAGGCTTTTGTCCCTTGTGAAGGACCCGTGGGGTGATAATACCTTTCCCGTGCATAAATACAACTCCCGAACCTTTCATTTAAAGTTCGTAGACCACGTCTTTTCCAGTTTTTCCAACGTTTTCCTCAAATAAACGTTGGTGGCAACTCCGCGCGTATTCCTTTCTTGGAACACGCACCCGTGAGTCTCGCGTCGCCCTCCCACCGAAGGGTAGGTTGCAACAGTCATCAACAGATGTGACTCTTCTTGTTTAAATTTGAAAATCAAAACGTTTAGAAACTCTGGTAATCGAATCGATTACATAAGTTTGAAATGATTTGAAGAAGTTTTATCACAAGTTGTGACTCTTGAAATTTGAAATCTAACATTTTTAAACATTGGTAATCGATTACATGATTATGGTAATCGATTACAACTTTGTAAATCAGTTTTGAAAAGAATGTTGACTACTGGTAATCGATTACTGCCTTCTGGTAATCGATTACCTGAGAGTAAAACTCTTTGGTAAAAGATTTTTCTTTTTGAAAAATTCTTCTACTATTCAATGTTTTGAAAAAATTCTTTTAATACTTATCTTGATTGAGTCTTCTCTTGATTCTTGAATCTTGAGTCTTGATGCTTTACTTGAATCTTGATCTTGATTATTCTTGAATCTTAAATCTTGATCTTGATTCTTGAAACTTGCTTGACTCTTGATTCTTTGGAACTTGCTTGACTCTTGATTCTTTGGCATCATCAAAATAATCTTGGAAGACATTTCTTCCACACAATCATTTGGGCTAGCATGAATCTTTTCATACTCCATTCCCATCTGGTACAGTATCTTCTTGGTCTAATAGTAACTTTTAGGCAACGTTTTTTCCTCTGGAAGCCAATCATGCACTACTTGAAGCAGTGAAGTAAAGCTTTAGTCACTCCACCCATATCTGGCCTTGACATTAACCAGACTTAACACTACCGACAACAGCCTCAAGGAATTCTTACACCCCGTATACAAAGGCTTCTTTGAATCACTTTGCAATCCTTCATATATAGGGGCATGTGCTTGCTAAAAAGACTCTTGTCCAAGGTCACAAATCATGTGCTTCAAGCGATCTCCCATTTCTACATCAAACGGTTCAGATTGGGACCCACTCTGCATGTCTATCAATTCACCATGCCATATCCACGTCGTGTAATTCTTCTTAATCCCATCACACAATAGATGCTCCCTTATGTGGTCTAGTATTTGTCTTCTTCCATTCAAACAATTGATACAAGGACAATAGTATTTTCCATCTTCATCCGGTCAACCTCTTTCTGAAGCAAATTGCAAGAACTGCTTGATGCCTTTCTTATATTCTGGGCTGATGCGACTTTCATTCATCCAACTTCAGTCTATCTAAGTAATAACTCCGTGATAGTCACAAAGTTATTCGATGCATGAAAATCTCACTTTTTTATTATAGCTGTGGCCCTATCCCATTCAGGAAGACCGTCTTTTATGGTAGCTTCATGCGTCAAGGTTAATTCTATTTTGTTAAATTTGACAAAATTTCGGCAGCATTTCGCATTGGTCTCCAAGTACACGACATGAAATTGGTGAAATTAATTTCCCGATAATCAAGTATGCACTCACAGAACAACTAGAAATGCATTGTACCGAAATTTCATCAAATTAAAGAAAATAATGTTAATCTTAATGCATGAATCTACCATAAAAATATCAGTCTCCCTAAACTGTCCAAACGGACAATTCAAGATTGGATACAATGATTAATGCAAACTGTCCGCAAGAATCATTGCATTCAGTCTCAAACGGGAATCTAAGGTTCTTTCACCATGAACACAATTTGTATAGCATATATCGGTTGTCTTTAATGACACTGAACAAGTAATAAAAACATTAATTGGTAAAAAATATTTGCACCTATGATGATGAGCAGCACAGTCCAAAATACAATGAACAATCTAACAAATAAGCCAATGACCACCTACATCAATCATCAAACAGATATCAATATATGAACATGACTAGGCTTAAAGTATGACATATATCAAGTCACATCGTCAATGTCTAAAAATCATAAGTCTAACTAGCAAACACAATAGGGAGAACAATCATCATTTTCAAGCAAGTTAAAATTTCTAGTGCTTCATCAAATGATTATATATTTGCTACCAACATTATATATTTTCTTTATTTGTTGTAGTTTTCTAGGCAATCAACTTGTTTATATATTTGCTTCATCAAAAGAACCAAGACTTATCATAGTGGAGATCAAATAAATTTTGTGTAGACTTCAAATCAAATCAAAAGTTATATTATATAACATACAATTTGCTATACAGTTTATATAACAAGTTCTTGAAAAGAATCAGTGCCAAAAACTTGACACCAAGAGCAGCTGCTATTGAGCAAGGGGTATGATGGAGCAGCTGCTGATGTTTGGTCATGTGGGGTGATCCTTTTTGAATTACTTGAAGCAGCTACTCACTTTTTTTTCTCTCTCTCTCTTTTTTCCTCTTATTTATCTCTCTCGCTAGCTCACAGAAGAAGAAGAAGTAAAAGGCCTTTATTTATATATAATTTATAAATAAAAGCAAAGGAGATAATAGACTATAAGAAACAAAGCATGAATGGTGCTACATGTGTTGTGGCAGATTGCTATGAGTATGTGGAAGTCGATCCAAGACAGTGTATGCATCACATCCTTAATCTCTTGGTTTTTAGCACAGCCTCCTCTGAATTTTCCAAACAAAACCTCTAACTGCTTTGAGATGTTCTCCTTTTTGTTATTTAAGTGAAACATTTAATGGGGTTTCAACAAAATGAGTTTCTTTTTTATAATGAGACCATATTCATTGGTTGCAACTATAGAGCATTTGAAGAGTATAAAGGGATAGAAGTAGCATTGAATCAAGTAAAGTTTTATGACTTTTTGCAGAATCCTGAAGATCTTGAGAGGTTATACAGTGAAGTTCATCTTCTAAAGACATTGAAACACAAGAACATCATGAAGTTCTATACTTCCTGGGTTGATACTACCAACAGACACATTAACTTTGTCACTGAGATGTTTACCTCTGGGACTCTAAGACAATAAGTCCTCTCATTGTGTCAGCAGGTACAAACTTAAACACAAATGGGTGAACATCGGAGCTGATAAGCATTGGTGCAGGCAGATTTTGGAAGGGCTTCTATATCTACACAGCCATGATCCTCTAGTGGTTTTTCTTCTTTCTCCGCTTATTTGAATGCATATTTTACGCCCAAACCTCTTTACAAAGTAGACAATACCGAGGTTAGGCAGTTTGTAGAGAAATGCTTAGCAACTGTGTCCCTCAAACTTTCAGCTAGGGAACTCTTGGATGACCTTTTTCTCCAAATTTATGATTATGGATTTGATTCAAAAGTTGTGCAGTATCAAAGAGATTGCTATGAAGTAAACCCATTAATTAGAAAACCTTTGAATGGAATTTACAGCATTAACAATAACTTAATGAGTGGGGACATTGATAATGTTGGTGGTTATGGACCTGTATCTGAATTGGATTATCATCGAGACGATTTTGAAGCAAGTCCAATTGATCTCTTTGGTTGTGAAGTGGATGAGAATTTGGCCAAAGTTGACACCACAATCAAAGGTAGAAGAGAAGATGATGGCATCTTTTTGACACTCAGAATAGCAGATAACGAAGGTTATCATTTCACTTTTGTGGAAGCAATGAATTCCAAGATTATTTTGATGATGCCCAAGAATCAAGAGTTAAGCAAGTTCCAAAGAATCAGGAGTAAAAAAGGTTCAAGAATCAAGTTTCAAAGAATCAAAATTCAAAAACAATCAAGTTTCAAGAATCAAGATTCAAGAACAATAAAGATGAAGATTCAAGAATCAAGAGAAGACTCAATCAAGATAAGTACTAAAATTTTTTTTCAAAACATTGAGTAGCACAAGAATTTTTCACAAAATCTTTTACCAAAGAGTTTTACTCTCTTGTAATCAATTACCAAAAGGTAGTAATCGATTACCAGTAGCCAACATTGTTTTTCTAACTGATTTACAAAGCTGTAATCGATTACCATAAGCATGTAATCGATTACCAATGTTTTAAAATGTTAGATTTCAAATTTCAAGAGTCACAACTAGTGATAAAACATTTTCAAATCATTTTAAACTTGTGTAATCGATTACCAGAATTTCTAAACATTTTAATTTTCAAAATTTAAACATGAAGAGTCACATCTGTTGATGTGTAATCGATTACACTATGATGGTAATCGATTACCAGTGACTGATTTCGAAAAATAAATTACCAAAATTCACAATTCTTAAGGTGACTTGTTTTTAAAGATTTTTCAAAAGTCACAACCTATAAGTAACTAGTTTTCAGAAGAGTCACAACTTTTAAAGTGACTAGTTTTTCAAAAGAGTCACAACTTTTAAAGTGACTACTTTTAAAGAAATTGCCAAGAGTCACAAACTTTAACTTGAGTCATCATATGATTATAAATATGTGACCATGACACGAATTTCAAATACTGAAAAGACTAATTCCTTTCATGATTAACAGATTTCATTCATAGAGTTTTTGTTCAATACTTTCTCTTCCAAGAAAAGTTCATTGTTCAAAAACTTGTGCTACTCTTCTTCTTCATTCACTTCTTTCTCTTGCCAAAAGATTCAAAGGACTAACCGCCTGAGAATTCTTTTGTTTCTTCTCTTCTCCCTCTTGACAAAAGATTTCAAAGGACTAACCGCCTAATATATCTTCTATTTCTTACAAAAGATTTGAAAGGACTAGCCACCTGAGATAACTTTTGTATCCCCCTCACAGAGAATTCAAGGGACTAACCGCCTAAGAATTCTTTGTCCTAACACATTGGAGGGTACATCCTTTGTAGCACACGTAGAGGGTACATCAACTTGGGTTTTTATACTGAGAACAAGAGAGGGCACATCTCTTATGGATCAGTTCAAGTGGAGGGTACATCCGCTTGGTTGGTCAAAGAGAAAAAGGGAGGGTACATCCCTTGTGGATCTTTGGCTTGTAAAGGATTTTACAAGGTTGAAAGAAATCTCAAGAACCGTTGGTTGCTTGGGGGACTGGATGTAGGCACGGGTTGTTGCCGAACCAGTATAAATCTTGTGTTTGTCTTCTTCTTCCCTACACTCTTTAATTTCTGCTGTGTACTTTTAATTGCCGCTTTTTCTTTTGGTTAAGTTATTGTTTCTGTTCTTTACTTTCTTAACTTAGTGGTAAAAGCCTAGTTAAATCTAGTAACATTAAGAAGGATAAATTTTTTAATTGGTCATGACACATTTATAATTAATTCAACCCCCCTTCTTAATTATTCTAAGGCCACTCGATCCAACAAGTGGTATCAGAGCAGGTTTCTTGAGAAAAGTTTCACAACTTCAAGATTCATGGCCTCCTCAAATTCTCTATTTCCTGAAGGAAACTCCATCCATAGGCCACTAATACATATGTTTTTGTTCTTTTTACAGGTGTTGAGGGAAGGAGCCCAGAGTATGAAAAACCTCGGGATTTGAGGTCAAATCCTTTCCAAGGTAGAGGGAATGATGCAATCCTATCCCGCAAGGGCATTGGGTAGAAGACTCCAAGTAGATTGGGCTAGAGATCCAAGGGAAGGCCCTAGGGTTCTCATGAGCCTTAGGGTAGATTTCGAGCCCATGGGCTAAGTATAAGCCCGCTTATCTTTGTAAATATTAGAATAGGTTTTTCCTTCGTTTGGGCCTTGTATTTTGGCCATTCTAGTAGTATAGGGTTTTAGCCCTGTATTTCGGGGCATTTTGAGTAGTCTTTGTAGGAAGGACTTTTTTTGTTGTATTTTCATATTTTTTGTCATGGGGGTGAGCTTAGCTATTATAGGGGGTGTGTAGCTAAGTTCTAGCTTCTCATCTCAAGGAGGTGAGCTTAGCTATTAGAGAGGTATTTGTAGCTAAGCTCTAGCTTCTTTAGGAATCTTCTTAAGGAAGCTTCTCAAGGAGGTGAGCTTAGTTATGAGAGGTGTGTGTGTAGCTAAGCTCTAGCTTCTCAAGGAAGTTTTCTCAAAGAAGCTTCTCAAGGAAGTTTTCTCAAGAAAGCTTCTCAAGGAAGCTACCTAGTCTATAAATAGAAGCATGTGTAACACTTGTTGTAACTTTGATGAATGAAAGTCTTATGAGACACACTTCAAAGTTCTACTTCTCCCCCTCTTTTATTCCTTCAATTTCGTGCTCCCCTCTCTCTCTTTCTCTCCCTCTTTCTTTTCCTCCATTGAAGCATCCTTCCAAGCTTCTTATCCAAGGCTCATCTTGGTGGTGAAGCTCCTTCTTCCATGGCTTATTCCCTAGTGGATGGCGCCTCCCTTCTCCTCTTCTCCTTTGCCTTCCGCTGCATCTCCATGGTGAAAAATCACCATTGAAGGACCTCATTGAAGCTCAAAGATCCAGCCTCCATAGAAGTTCCACAAGCAAGCTTCCATCACCATAACTTCGACAATGGGAAGAGATCTCAAGAAGGTTCCCCAACACTTAAATGCTATAAGTGTAATCAACCCGGTCACATAAAGGCACACTGCCCTACAAATGAATCATGGCTAGAAAAGAATGAGAAGAAAAGTCATGAAGAAAGAAGATCCAAGAAGGCGTATATTGCTTGGGATGACAATGACTCATCCGATGGTTCGGTGAAGGAGATCAACCTTCTATCCAAGGACTATGAAAGTGATGAGAACATCTCTCAAGAAGATTAAGCAAAAAGCAAAAGTCTGACTTCCATCTTTGAAGATCTAGGCACTTAAATCATGAAAAAGGTAACATCAACACCATTCTCTTTTAAATTAAGTTGATTGAATCTTTCCTTTCAATTAACTTTTTTATATGATGACTAACAAAATTTTATTTGTTTGTCTTGTTTGATTGCTATAATGAGTTTGTGCTTATGTGTTTGATTGAGTTATTTTTCCTTTCTCAAAGCATGAAGTTTATTCTTAAAACAAATATTTGATGATGCCTATGATTCTTGCATAATTTTTAATATGATATGTGAATTACTTGCTTAAGGTTCATTCATAAAGTTTTTCAAAAATCCATCATGTTAGATATATTTATTTTTATATAAGAGTTTTAATATATGAATTATTTTTTGATTCTGGAAAATGTGTTATCAAGCATGAGCATGATAAAGATATTGAGTATATAGGTTTCAGAGAAAATAATGTTTACATGATTGATTGGGTTCTTTGAACTTTCCATGTTTTTAAATTACCTTTAACAAATCTGAATGTTTGATGATGTATGTGATCTATATCCTTCAATCCTTGTGTGATTCTTGTTTGATATGTTTGAATTACTTGATTGACTACTTCAACCTTCCACCACCATCTTCATAGATTTAGATTATTATATTTTGTTTTTAAAGCCTTGTATTTGGCTATATTTTTTTATGACATATGAACACTTAGTATTTCTTTTAATATTTGCTTAGTATGACTGAACATGATGATTATATTTACTTGCTTTTGGTTGTTTATGGTTACGTGTGTTAAAATTAATTATTTTGATGGTATATGACTGAGTGGTATATATTTAAAATTGGTGTTATTCAAATTATGCTTTATGTATGCTTTAGAATCATTTATGTTTGTTATACAAATTATGTTTTGTGTATGTTTTAAATTATTCATGTTTTACACACTTTGGCCTTTTTGATGTTGCCAAAGAGGGAGAGAAAAATGGGTATTTTAGAAATCAAGATATTATATTTTCAAAGTTTTAAAATTAAGCATGAATTCAAAAAGAAAGGGGGAGAAAGAAATGAGTGAACGGTAGAACAAAACTTGTATGTATTATCTTGATTTCAGGATTGTCATCATCAAAAAGGGGGAGATTGTGGAAGCAATGACTTCCAAGATTATTTTGATGATGCCAAAGAATCAAGAGTTAAGCAAGTTCCAAAGAATCAGGAGTCAAAAAGCTTCAAGAATCAAGTTTAAAAGAATCAAAATTCAAGAACAATCAAGTTTCAAGATTCAAGAACAATCAAGTTTCAAGAACAATCAAGTTTCAAGAATCAAGATTCAAGAACAATCAAGATCAAGATTCAAGAATCAAGAGAAGACTCAATCAAGATAAGAACTAAAAAAAAATTCAAAACATTGAGTAGCACAAGAATTTTTCACAAAATCTTTTGCCAAAGAGTTTTACTCTCTGGTAATCGATTACCAGAAGGTAGTAATCGATTACCAGTAGCCAACATTATTTTTCAAAATTATTTACAAAGCTGTAATCATTACCATGAGCATGTAATCGATTACCAATGTTTTAAAATGTTAGATTTCAAATTTCAAGAAGTCACAACTAGTGATAAAACATTGTCAAATCATTTTAAACTTGTGTAATTGATTACACAATACTTGTAATCGATTACCCATAATTTTTAAACGTTTTAATTTTCAAATTTAAACATGAAGAGTCACATATGTTGATGTGTAATCGATCACACAATGATGGTAACCGATTACCAGTGACTGATTTTGAAAGGTGACTTGTTTTTGAAGATTTTTCAAAAGTCACAACCTTTAAGTAACTAGTTTTCAAAAGAGTCACAACTTTTAAAGTGACTAGTTTTAAAGAAATTGCCAAGAGTCACAAACTTTAACTTGAGTCATCAAATGATTATAAATATGTGACCATGGCATGAATTTCAAATACTGAATAGACTGATTCCTTTCATGATTAACAGATTTCTTTCATAGAGTTTTTGTTCAATACTTTCTCTTCCAAGAAAATTTCGTTGTTCAAAAACTTGTGCTACTCTTCTTCTTCATTCACTTCTTTCTCTTGCCAAAAGATTCAAAGGACTAACCGCCTGAGAATTCTTTTTTTCTTCCCTTCTCCCTCTTGACAAAAGATTTCAAAGGACTAACCACCTGAGATATCTTCTGTTTCTTACAAAAGATTTTAAAGGACTAACCGCCTGAGATATCTTTTGTATCCCCCTCACAGAGAATTCAAGGGACTAACCGCCTAAGAATTCTTTGTCCTAACACATTAGAGGGTACATCCTTTGTGTTACAAGTAGAGGGTACATCTACTTGGGTTGTTATACTGAGAACAAGAGAGGGTACATCTCTTGTGGATCAGTTCAAGTGGAGGGTACATCCACTTGGTTGTTCAAAGAGAACAAGGGAGGGTACATCCACTTGGTTGTTCAAAGAGAACAAAGGGGGGTACATCCCTTGTGGATCTTTGGCTTGTAAAGGATTTTACAAGGTTGAAAGAAATCTCAAGAACCGTTGGTTGCTTAGGAACTAGATGTAGGCACAGGTTGTTGTCGAAGCAGTATAAATATTGTGTTTGTCTTCTTCTTCCCTATACTCTTTAATTTCCACTGTGTACTTTTAATTGCCACTTTTACTTTTTGTTAATTTATTGTTTTTGTTCTTTACTTTCTTAACTTAGTAGTAAAAGCCTAGTTGAATCTAGTAACATTAAGAAGGATAAATTTTTTAATTAGTCAAGACACATTAATAATTAGTTCCACCCCCCCCCCCTTCTTAATTATTCTGAGGCCACTCGATCCAACTACTTTCTTATTATCTTCTTGAACTCTTTTAGTCTTTGATAATTTCATATTATTTAGTTTTTCTGATACTTGTTACATAAGCAAAAAAACCCAACTAACAATGTAACAAGTTTAGCAAATATGATAGACAATGAAATTGCAACATTGGTCCCAGAGTGGAAAATAGGACCCATAATAAAGGAAAAATCAGAATGTTCAAGTGCAAGTGTCTGCCACGTGTTGGAAGTGTGATTCCATGTGGCATGAACATTCAATTTCTTCATTGTTCTAAAAATGGATGTGCTGCAATTCATGGCCAATTTGAAGAGATAAACTGAAGGGTTTATCTTATGGCAGATGGAGATAAACTGAAGGGTTTATCTTATGTGTGCTGTTGTGGTAAAGCTATTCATATCATGTTTCTTAATCATCGTGCTTGATGTCTAGATGCCTACTACTACACAGGGAGACACAAACAAAGCAACTTTGCTCAATATTCAAACAACAAATCAAAAGATGAGTTTGTACTTGTACAGTTTCTACCAGAAGAACATAGATATTAAGATCATATCAAACCATATCAGCAATGTTATTCTTTTGGCAGTATAAGGAAACATTACTTAAACAAATCTAAAAATGAGAAACATGGCAGCAAATCACTTCACAATATTAAACATACTGTCCATATTAGTTCATCTCATATAAAGCTGAAGCTAATAACAACTGTTACAGCTAAGGGTAAATGTGATTTACAAATTCAGAAACAGAAAAGAGTAAAACAAATTCAGAAAAACTAATAATAGAAAGATAGGACAGATAAATTTATGTTGTGAAAATAACTCCATCTATATCAATTCTGCAAGTACACTTACCAGTATCTTTGCATCTTAATTAGTCAAACTTGTGAAAATTGAGTTCTCTTGTCATTCCACCTTTTTTTAACACAATGACTCTTGGTAATAATTTCTCTTTATTATTTCTCAGGATATGTTCACAAGAGGGACAGACACAACTGCAGTTACTCTAGAATGGTTACTGGCAGAACTAATTAACCATCCGACAGTCATGGAGAAAGCAAGGAAGGAGTTGACTCTATCATTGGCAAAGACAGAATGGTAATGGAAACATATATAAATAATCTTCCTTATCTCCAAGCCATAGTGAAGGAGACACTGAGGCTTCACCCTCCATCTCCATTTGTATTGAGAGAGTCAACTGGGAATTGCACTATTGCTGGATATGACATTCCAGCAAAGACTCAGGTTTTCACTATTGTATGGGTTATTGGTAGGGATCCAAAGCACTGGGATGATCCTCTTGAGTTTAGGCTTGAAAGGTTTCTTAGCAATGATAATGAGAGTGGAAAAATGGGTCAAGTTGGGGTCAGGGGACACCATTATCAACTTTTTCCTTGGGAGTGGAAGAAGAGGGTGTCCAGGAGCTTCACTAGCACTAAAGGTTGCTCACACCACCCTTGCTGCTATGATTCAATGCTTTGAATTGAAGGCTGAAGAAAAAGGAGGGTATTGTGGTTGTGTTGACATGGAAGAGGGACCTTCATTTATTCTTTCAAGTGTTGAACCCTTGATTTGTGTCCGAAAATCAAGACTCATGTCATTCCCTTTGTATCATGCTAAATACTATTTCTTGGTGTCACTCAAATTAAGACCAAGTATGAAACCTAGAAGCAAAGTTAGACTCCTTGTTGATGTAGTAAACAAAGTTAGACTCTTTTGGTCCCTTAGATTGAAAAGTAATTTTTTTTAGTCCCTTGAATTTAAGTGATTTTTTAGTCCTCTAATTTGGAATTAATTAATTATGGTCCACAAAATTGATGTTAAGAAAATCTGCTGATGTAGCTAATAATGTGTTCTCTTATAATTTAAACTCCCAAATTTAAGATGACAAGTAATGCTTTAAAGTAAATTTTGAAACAATTTTAAACCCCCAAAATCAGGAAAGCAAAATCAAACATCGTGTTTGCACATTTTAGCTACAAGTCATCATACCTTAGTCCCAAAATAAAACTGAAAAAACCTAACTGTAAGATGAGATGTGGAGAGAGAAAAAGAACATGAGTGGGAAAGAGAGATGTGGAGGGAGCGAAAAAGAACATGAGTAAGAGAGATGTAGAGAGAGGGTGGGCAAGAGAAAAAAAGGAAGCCAATAGAGAGATGGTAACAAGATGAGATGGGACCTTGTCATCATGGTTGTGGTAGTAGCCACCTAATTGCAAAGTCAGAAGGGGAGACTAAGAAAGATAAGGGGAAATTCTTAAAATTATAAGCCTACATTGAGTACTTCAAACCGTCGATATTAAAGACCCAACATACCTAACCTAGGTTAGTTCTAAAAACTATTTTGAATTGAACTAAACTGATAACTAAATTCAACAAGGCAAACACAGGCACAAAAATAGGCAGACAACGGTACCATATGAATTACTAAATGTTGGGTTCAACCATTTTTCTATCATGGAAGGAAAAAAATGTTTCAGGGATAGTGGTACTTACCTTTGATGGAAACTTCACTGATCAACTTCTCCAGCATTGCTTCGTAGAGATTGAACACACAAAGGCACAGTGCAGGTGAGCTCGAGGGTCACTGTAAACATAAAGCCACAAAAAGCTTTGAATCCCCATGAGGATGGAATAATCAAACTCGAAGACAAACAATTAAGATGCTATTTTAACTTAAAATTTGTAGCTAAAATCAGAAAAGCAACTTGCAACGAAAACCATTCAAACAAAGGAAGAAGCAGACGCCATTCGAAGTGAAGCAGGGTGCTCACTCACACTCTACAATAGGGGAAATCATGACATGATTTATGACCAAAGAGCATAGAAAGAAGCAGGTTTGCCCACGTACCTAAATCACGACAGTGATGAACACGAACTCGAACGGGACTGCTGCGAACTCGAACTCCTACTAGAACACCAACTCGAACTCCAACTTGAACATGAACTCGAATGGGAACTGGTGCGAATTCCAACTCGAACATGAACTCCAACTCGAACGGGAATGGTAGCTTCAGTGAGGAAGACAAACAGCCTAAGCGATGAGGAAGAAAGGGAGAAAGGGTTTTGGTAACTGATCGCGTGGAGGGAAAATGGATTTTTCAGGGTTTTAACTTATCAACGAGACAACATCGGTTTTTTAAACATAATCGATGTTAACTAGTTGATGTCAACATCAGTGTTTTAAATAACCGATGTTAACTTTCTAAAGTTAACATCGATTTTGCAAAAACCGATGTTAACTAGTTGATGTTAACATCGGTTTTTAAATAACAAATGTTAACATATTAATGTTAACATTGGTTGTTTCAAAAACCGATGTTAACATCAACAAGTTAACATCGGTTTTGAAAAAATTGATGTTACTTAATGTTAACATCGGTTATTGAAAAACTGATGTTAACATCAACTAGTTAACATCGGTTTTTTCAAAACCGATGTTACTTAAGTCAACTTATTTACGAAAATGCCACTGCATTTTTCTTAACATCGGTTTTTAAAAAAATTGATGTTAAGTTACCGATGTTAAATCAATATTTTTGTAGTAGTGATAATATTTCCATCTCAAATAGTGGAGGATTAGGACCAAAATGATAATCTTTTTGTTGTTTGCGATGGAAATAATTCTATACAATTTGTGAGAGACAATGCATCAATGACAAATAGAAAAGGGATAATGGTGACAAACAATTAAAGTTGTGAGGGATAATTTCTCATTATCTATGAATACAACAGTCCTTCACGATTTGTGACGGATTTTTTGTTTGTCACATTCAGTGAAAGAAAATCATATACAATTAAAATTGTTCATTTGTTTTCATAAAATGTGATGAAATTTTTTAAATGATGTGACAAAACAAATTTTGTCATTGTTTGTAACAGGAAAAAAATCTCTTGCTAAAGTGTTTGTTTGTGTCACCAAAATTTGCAAGAGCTTAGTTCGTCACAAACTATTTTTGATTTTTGTATATTTAACCACAGATTCACTCGCTTGCTAATTTTGATTTTTCTGGTAGTATTACTTCTCCTTCAAAAGAATTGTATAAGACAAGTAGCAGTACATGATGGGAGGCATGTGACTTATGTAAGGCATGTGAGAGGCATGTGACTTATGTAAGGACTAATAAGTAAATAATTAACGATTAAGGACTCAATTGTAACTGGGCTTAATAGGAGAAGTTTCTAGAGCTAACTGCTACTTGATGGGAGTAGTGGTTATAAAAGGGGGGTTAATATCCACTAACGTGAAATAAGGTCCCCTTCCTGACCAGAAAAGTGTTCTCTCTCACCCATAGCCATCACGAATGGAGAGAGGCAAAAAAGAAAGGCCTAAGGAAGTGAAATCTTATTTCTCTCCTCTTTCAAGGAAATCAAAGTGCACCGGAGATAAGTTCCTACAGAGAAAGGTACAAGTCTTCCATGGAGAAAGGTACACATCATTATCTATGGTTGTTCATTGATTGTTTGTGAGAACCATAGGTTTCAAGATCCTGTTGTTTCCTATCATTGATAGTCTAGGAAACCTCTTAAGAATTTTTACATGTGGTATCAGAGCATGTGTTATGAAATTTATGATTCTCCAAGAATGATTTAATTTTTCCCAATTATGCATGAACCCTAATTATGAAATTTAGGGATAATTTAATTTCTTTAAATTATGCATCAAACCTAATTATGAAATTTAGGGATTTTAATTTGTGTTACATGTATTTTTAATTAATGTTTTAATAATGTGTCTTTCGCGTTAATTATATTTTCCACTGCAAAGTATGAAATTATGTATATCACGAGAAAGCTTCTCTCGTGCCATTAAAGGACGTTAAGCATTTAACTAGAATGAGAGTAGAGAAAGCCATTAATTTATTTCTAATGGAGAAAGGCTAATTCAAATGTTTTGGAGAAAGCTACATGACCGTAAAGTAGGTTCCTTTTAATTCCAAATCATGGAAAAGGCTGCTGCACAACGTTCCAAACAGGGGAAGAAGAAAGGAAATATTTTGGAAATTGCTATTTGCAAACCCCTTTTTGTTATTTCCAATCCCACTTGTGATTTTTTTTCAAAAAAAAAATGATTATTAAACGTAATTAAAGGATTGAAAGTTTATATTCTTTAATTAAATTAACGTGAATGTTTTGCAATTATTAGTAGCAGTAAATATATGTATATGCTACATATTTGCTTGAACGTGTTTGAATGCAAAAACACAAATAAATGTAAATATTATTTTATGGTCTGGAATGAAATTAATAGAATGGCTATGAATTGTTAATAGCAATAAGTATGTGCAGGCCATATATAATTGACTGGAATTAAATGTATGTTCAATTTGTTAGTCACCAAAGTGGCCAAATTTGTAAGGTTATTTAATTCCAAATTAATGATATTTCAATTATATTTGGTTGGAATTAAATGTATGTTGAATTTGTTAGTCACCAAAGTGGCCAAATTTGTAAGGTTATTTAATTCCAAAATTAATGATTATTTTGATTACTCGTAGAATAGTGGATGCTAAATTATATGGTTATTGGTTTATGGGTAATTCAAATTTATTGTTATAAGGCATTTATGGATCGCCCAAAGGTTGATTAGTTGTTCTTATAATTAATGAATATAATTGTAGGCGATTTGTGTGTATCATTAGTTTTATTTATATGCCCAAAGGAAATAGATGCTACTAATTGGTGCATATTTAATTGCCAAATAATGTTAAAATTTTATTAGCATCATTATGTTTGTATGTTGTGTGTTGGTGTATCACCCAAAGGAGAACATCAATATACATTGACCGTTATCTGAATGAATCATATGTATGACATGTATTTTGTGGCGTCCCCAAAGTAATGACTGGTTTCATAGTAATGATTTAAATAACAAACCATGGTAAAAAAAAAATTCTTTTTCTTTTTCATTTCTTTCTCTCTTCACAATAATTAGATTCAGAAGGAAAATCCTCACTATAGAGTCCTGAATGGCCAGTTCACAACTCTATTCGGAGTCATTTCTTTCTTACCGCTCGTAATCTCTAAACTAATTTGTTGTTTCAAAGGAAGAGTATACCAGCCATTACTTTAGGTCGTCACGTGAAAATAATAAAATAAAATACGGTCGGTAAACTCTTTTGTAAATAAAGTTTGCTAATGCTTTCTTTTCGAATAACAAGGTTAAACATAAGTACATTCATCATTTAAAAGCTGTCCAAAATATGGGAGTTTTACAAAATACATAGTGTCATCCAGAGCAAAGGTGTCCACAGTGGTGGCTTCAGCCACATGTATACAATCATCAAATTCCTATACAATAGGTCTACCCATACAAAACAAAAGAGTAAACCTAACAGTTAGTCTTAGATACACCCACCCTCAAAAGTATATAAAACTAGTCCATAGAACTGTCTACTATGATGAAGAGCCTCCACTGATCGCCATCTCTCCAGGGCCACTATCCTCCGTAGAGTCTGCCTCGGATGCCGACATGACATCCTCGGGAGAATCCACCTCAGGGAGTGGGTCTTCATCACCCTCTAGAAAGTCAAGAGCATCCACAGCAGGCTCAGGAGGTAGCTCCTCAGGGTCCTCCTCAGGGTCTTCCTCGGATGATGTCACCTCAATCACGTGGACTGGCTCCACTAGACGGTATGGTGTAGGCGTGGGTAGTATCCACTCCACAGTGCGCTGAAGCGTGCGCGCGGGTTCATCTGGATGCACCAATGAAGTAGCCATAAATCGAATCGTGCCCCGAAATCGGCACCTCGTGTTGCCTTCGAGGGTCTCCCAAGCTCCCTCTAGGCACTCCATCTCCACTCGATCATGGATTAGTTGCATCGCCATCACGATCTACAAGAAAGAAAAGAAAGGGGTAGACTCTTTCACGAGAATCTAACTACGCCGCAACACAATGCGTCTCATAACCACTACATGCAATTAAAAGGGGTATCTTTAGGCTTTTCATCTCTGGTAATCGATTACACAGCCTTGGTAATCGATTACCAGAGGCCAAACTCGAATTACATAGCTTCAGGACATGAAAACCTGAAAAAGGCACTGTGTAATCGATTACACATACCTGGTAATCGATTACCAGTGACCCATTCCTCTGTGTAATCGATTACACAGCCTGGTAATCGATTACCAGAGGCCTCCACAATCTTCCAGTTCCCTTTTTAAGCCTGGTAATCGATTACACCCCTTGGTAATCGATTACCAGAAGCTCTCCTAGCTTCCTGACCTCGTTTTCAAGCCTGGTAATCGATTACACCCCTTGGTAATCGATTACCAGAGACCATCTTAGCCTCCTGTCTTCATTTTTAAGCCTTGTAATCGATTACCCACCCTTGGTAATCGATTACCAGAGGCCATAACCCATATATCACACAAGATTCACAGCTGGCCAGCCACCACACAAGCCTCCTTGCTTTGTGGTCTTTGTTCCTTTTATCTGTTGACTGCCAGGAGCTCGCCTGCTTAGGTACATCACAGGTTCTCATTGACTAACTATGCCCGGGTTGGGTCGGGATTGGTCAAGCTTGGTTTTGGGCAATAGCACCCCACCTGACGTCCCCAAGGTCTCCTGACCCCCGCGACATATCTCCAGGTACCACTCTGTGGTCAACGAATAAAAGCAAGAAGTTTCACCCTTCTACACTTCCTCGTTTCAAGCTTGTAGGATTATGGGGTATCCATCACATGTGGTACTAGGTGGCGGTCGGGCGAGGGTGCACAACAATTCTCCACATCCACAAATCACGTATAACCCACCATCCCCTGTTGCCCACCTCCAACTGAGCTCACGTACTCCCACGTAGCCCTTATCCCCGTTCCTCTCAACGTCGGGTCCCCATCAATCCTCCCAAGCTTCCACAACATCCAGGTAATTCCACATCCAATCATCATGGACTAACAAAACCAAGCAAAACAGAGCAAAGGCAGAAAACTCTGCCCAAAACACAACTCAAAATCACAGCTTTTCACATACAAATACCCTAGTAACATTTCCTTCATTCCAATTCGCTAACCGTTGGATCGACTCGAAAATGTTACTGGAAGTCTCTAGTACATAAGTCTACATTTTGACCGTTGGGATCTGCTAACAAACATCCAGAACTCATTCTGTACTACTCTTTCCACAACCAGCAAATACATAGCATTTTTCTGCACTTATGCAAAATTCTGCTGCACATTCCAACAGCAAAATTCTGCATAAAGTGCAGATTTCGAAAACCACTCTTTCCCTCATCCAATTTTGCCCAAATTGAATCCTACAAGTCCCAAATCATGTACCAATCATGTCTAAACCAAGGACAAGCTTCAGACCAAGGCACCACAAAATTTAGGTATCCAAAACCCCTCAATTTAATGGATTTTCAAGGTTTGAGAAGTGAAATTGAGAATGAGGTAAATTTGGAGCAAACTCTCACCTCACACAAGTCTATAACATCAATTTAAACTTGCTCCAACTGGATTTACACCTAAAATTCCACCGAATTAAAATTTGACTCCTCAACACCCAAATTTTACCCTAGAAATGGCTCTTTGTTCACTTTGGTCATTTGTTTTTCTCTCTTACACAACCCAAGCTTTCTCATAAGTCCTAAATGACATTTCAAACTAGGATTAACTCACTCTAACCTCCAAATACCACTAAATCTAGATTTGGCCTTCCAACTCTCATAGTCTCACTCTTTTTTCCACTCACAACACCATACTCTCACCTTCTAACCCTAGGTTAACTCTACCCTTCATCTCTAACAGTTTTCCATAAGCAATTTCAGTACATAAACATCACAAGCATCATCATAAAAACCCTAAAACAGAATGGGTAAGCTTAACTCATCCAAACATGGCATGTTCAACATGAAAATCAAGTGAGAAAGAAGTCCGCCCAAACCTGAAATTTCGATGTCCCACACGTAGAGATGCGCTTCACGACTCCGAAAATGCCTTCCTTTCGCGATTTGGAGCAGAAATGGGCACCAAAGGTTGGAGCTTTAATGGAGTTTCAATAGAGGATGAAGAAGAAGAGAATGGCAACGTCAGAGAGAGAAAAGAGCTTTCTGAAATTTTCTTTGGCTGAGTGAGGAGAGAGAAAACAACTTTTTGGTTAAAAAGAAAAGCTTTTTCTCTTTTCTATTATTTTATTTTAAGTTATGCCACATGTCTCCATTTGAGTGGAGCAAAAGGCCCACTTTTCTCTTGACGTGACTCATGCTCAGCCACATGAAGAGAAAAATATGACCTTTTGAAATGCCAAAATCCTGCCTCGGCTTGCGTGCTATTCCTTTGGTTCCGGTCCCTCGCGTTTCTCTGCGCCCGTCGGGGCCAGTTTTCGAAAGTAGGCAATATATATATCGAAACGCTCAGAATAAAGCCCCGAGCGTGGTTCAGAGGTTGGTTTTGTTAAATTCTAAGTCGCACGCAAAACGATGATTTTTAGACTTATTAATTAAGAATTAACCTATAACCTTCCAGTTATGAATTTCTCTTCCTTAATTAGCCTAACTCGCATATCTTGCCCCCACTATTCCTACTTCTACCAGGAACATATATGCATATACACTGAATAATACTTATATATATATAATCATTCAAAATACATCGTTTTCAAAAATTCCGGGTAGAAATTTCCAGGATGTCACATATTTTATGTCTCAAAACACTTATGTGAATTTTATTATGTAATACATGTTTTGAATTCATTGGATTCTTATGTATCATTTGTGCCAATTTTAATGGGGTTAACCTCTCTGACTAAAATGAGCAAGTCCAATTTCACCTCAATGTTTTGAATCATGATCTTGCTATGTTGGAAGAGAAGTTTGTTACTATTATTGATGTTAGTAACAATGAAGAGAAAGTTCATTATAAAACTTGGGAAAGATTTAACAGACTCAGCCTAATGTTGATGAGAATGTCTGTTGCAGACAGTATTAAGACAACTCTTCCTAAAATCAAAAATGCTAAAAAGTTTATGTGATTAGTGGGAGAGCGCTCTCAAACAGTTGATAAGTCTGTTGCTAGGACATTAATGAGTACATTGACCACCATGAAGTTTGATGGTTCACGTACTATGTATGAATATGTCACTGAGATGACAAACATTGTAGCAAGACTTAAGACCTTGGGAATATAATGGTTGTGAATGAGAACTTTCTTGTTCAGTTTATTCTAAACTCATTATCGTATGAGTTTGGCCTGTTCTAAATGAACTATAATACCATGAAAGATAAATGGAATGTGCATGAATTGCACAGTATGTTAGTTCAGGAAGAAACGAGGCTTAAGAATCAAGGAAGTCACTTAATCCATTATGTTAGCCACCAAAGGAATCAAGGAGCTTGAAAAGAAATTTATGAAGAAGCATGATAAAGGCAAATGGTCATTAAAGAACAATGACGACTCTTTGCAAATCCAGAAGAAAGGTATTAAAGGGCAATAATTGTCAATTTTGTGAAATTAAGACATTTCCAAAAAAAGGATTGCCTAAAGTGTAAGTCTTGGTTCGAAAAGAATGGTGAGCTTAATCCTCATGTATGTTTTGAATCAAACTTAATTGTAGTTTCCCATGATACATGATGTATTAATTTAGGATGTATGACTCATGTTTCTAACAATATGCAGAGATTCCTTACAATCCAAACCATAAGCCCAAATGAGAAGTTCATTTTCATGGGGAATGAAGTGAAAGCTCCAGTGGAAATAGTTGGGACTTATTGTTTAAAATGCAACACTGGACATCGTTTAGATTTACTGGAAACTCCTTATGTACCTAGTTTATCTAGAAATTTAGTTTCATTATCTAAACTTGATGTTACAGCATACTCTTTTAATTTTGGTAATGAATGTTTCAATTTATTTAAGCATAATCATCTCATTGGTACTGGTATCCTTTATGATGGTTTATATAAATTGAAATTAGACAGTTTGTATGTTGAAACTGTTTTGACTTTGCATCATAATGTTGGCACTAAACATAGTTTAGTGAATGAACGATCCGCTTTCTTGTGGCATAAATGTTTAGGTCACATTTCTAGAGAAATGATTGAAAGATTAATAAAGAATGAAATTCTTCCTTATCTAGATTTTATGGATCTAAATATTTGTGTGGGTTGTATTAAGGGAAAACAAGCAAAACATACAAAGAAAAGAGCTACAAGAAGCACCCGGCTTCTTGAAATTGTGCATACTAATATTTGTGGACCTTTTGATATTAGTTCTTTCGGAAAGGAATGATACTTTATCACCATTAAAGAGACGTTTTCACCCGTCTCACGAAAGGATTCTTTCAGGATTATTATGGCATTAGTAGCCCATTATGACTTGGAGCTACATCAGATGGATGTGAAAATTTCCTTTCTTAATGGAGATTTAGAGAAGAATGTTTGTATGGACCAACCAATGGGGTTCTCTGTTGAAGGAAATGAACACATGGTGTGCATACTAAAGAAATCAATATACAGTCTTAAAGCAAGCTTCCCGTCAATGGTATTTGAGGTTTAATGATACCATTATTTCCTTTAGATTTAAGGAAAATACTGTTTATCGGTGTATGTATCTGAAGGTCAGTGGGAGTAAGGTTATTTTCTAATTCTGTATATTGATGATATCTTGCTTGCAGCTAACGATCTTGGTATTCTTCATGAGACTAAGAAATTTCTCTCTAGAAACTTTGAAGTGAAAGATATGGGTGAGGTAAGCTATGTGATAGGGATAGAAATATTCCATAATAGATCACAAGGATTGTTAGGCTTATCTCAGAAAGTATATATATTGATAAAGTGCTAGAGAGATTCAAGATGGAAAGGTGTTTAACATCGCCTATTCTAATTTAGAAATGACACAGAGTTAGTTTCACACAATGTCCTAGAAATGATATGGAACGAAAACAAATGAAAGTAATTTTGTATGCCTCAGTTGTTGTTGCATCTGATAGCTGAATTTGTAGTATGTTTTGAGGCTACAATTGAGGCTAATTGGCTGCGGAACTTTATTTCAGGGCTTGGAATTGTCGACAGTATTGTTAGGCCGCTGAAAATGTATTGTGATAACTCCGCAGCAATATTTTTTGTAAGAATGAAAAGCACTCTAAGGGTGCTAAGCATATGAAATTGAGGTACTTTGTCGTGAAGGAAGAAGTTCAGAAATAAAGAGTGTCAATAGAACATATTAGCACAAACCTTATGATAGTTGACCCTTTGAATAAGGGATTACCGCCCAAGACATTATAGAACATGTTGAAAGTATGGGCATTATTGTTATTGATGATCATTAAGTGTAATTTATCTTATGTATTTTTAGTGACACTCTGAGCTCAATTATGATATGTTTCTGATTACCGGTTCTCTATGTTTGCATGCATGTTTGTGTTAGAGTAATGTTAACAGGTTTTGTCTTGAATGAAGACATTATGTTGGACCAATTATGTACTCCTAACTAATGGTCATATTAAGGAGAAGACTAATTTGTAGTAAATGGAAGGGACTATGTCGATTAGATGATGTACAACCACCATGACTCGAATTGGTTCCTATTCTTAATCATGATATTATGATGTACCCAATGTATAAAATAATTTAGTCAATTTTTAATGCGCATTATGTTAGTTAATCTATTTATTTATTTAGTCCATAATGTTTATTAATGTCACATGAGCCAAGTGGGAGAATGTAAGAATTAATGTCTCATGTGAGAGGCATATAACTTATGTAAGGACTAATAAGTAAATAATTAACGATTAAGGGCTAAATTGTAACTGAGCTTAATAGGAGAAGTTTCTAGAGCTAACTGCTACTTGATGGGAGTAGTGGTTATAAAAGAGGGTTAATATCCACTAACGTGAAATAAGGTCCCCTTCCTGACCAGAAAAGTGTTCTCTCTCACCCATAGTCATCACGAATGGAGAGAGGCAGAAAAGAAAGGCCTAAGGAAGTGAAATCTTATTTCTCTCCTCTTTCAAGGAAATCAAAGTGCACCGGAGATAA
The DNA here is from genome assembly GCF_004193775.1 of Glycine soja. Lineage (NCBI taxonomy): Eukaryota > Viridiplantae > Streptophyta > Magnoliopsida > Fabales > Fabaceae > Glycine > Glycine soja. The sequence goes on from NC_041015.1 coordinate 21,733,709, forward strand.
GTTCCTACAGAGAAAGGTACAAGTCTACCATGGAGAAAGGTACACATCATTATCTATGGTTGTTTATTGATTGTTTGTGAGAACCATAGATTTCAAGATCCTGTTGTTTCCTATCATTGATAGTCTAGGAAACCCCTTAAAAAAATTTACAGAATAATCCTCATCATTCAGTCTTTTACGAGCTAATCCACAACTTCAATATTACTTATGACTTTGAAGCTCTCAAAACTTCAATTTAGAAGTGCAACACGTTAGATTTCCACCTAGGTGCAGAAAAGGTGGAAGGACAAAGACATGGAGCGCGAGTGCATATTGTGATTCTCCTTTTTAGGTAAGAGGGAAAAAATGGTAATAATAAATCTACTTGAAGAAAAGTAGAATAATCACTAATGAAAAATAAATTTCGAAACAAACGCATTATTTTATTTTTAATTTTAGTTTTAGAAGTTAGAGTCACGTCTCTTACCACATGGGCGAGATTTGAGGCAGAAAAGTGCAATTGCCAGGTAATTTATTCCAAAGTTAATGAATTAAGAACTAGCATGCGAATTTAGAACCAAAGTGTAATGAACGAGACATACAGTTGTAATATAAATTATTAGAAGTTTCTTAACCATATATGATCGTCAGCATTTGCGACCAATATAACATTGCAATTTGAAGCAACTTTATGTGCACTTACTAATTGGCTAAGCTAAGGATCTTAAGAGGCATATTCCTATTTGTTGGTTATCTTCCGTCTTTCTGATGAGGCGTCCCCGAGAATTGGATGCTAATGTTAGGTATGTTGGAGCAACTAGGTTCAGTTAAAGCAACAATTATTAAAATGGAGTCTACGGATCAAACGAGCATTAATCATATAAAATTGTTCTCACTTAATTCAGTGATATCGAGTTTAAATTTTGAATATATATGTGTTAAATATTTGAAAGAATTTTAGGAACGGCTGATTCTCCTAGATTTACTAGACATTTTATTTCAATCAGCCATATAATATATAAGTAAAAGTAATTGTCACATTATAGGTTGATTTTTTAGAATTAATTAAGTTCAAATCTAAATTTTAAGAATAATATTGATATCAATAAATTAAAGTGTATAAATAAAAGATAATTTAGACCTTATAAGTTAGTTTTGTTACATCAAATTATGGTTAAATCTAAATTCTAACAAGATTTGAGTAAAATTGTTTCTTGTAAAAAATATAGTTCTTGTTGATTAGTATCCTAGGAATATTGTTTAAAGACTTAAAAAGGAAAAAAAAATTATTATGAAGATTATAGGAAAATAAACAAAGGTCACAAAAAGCACAATTTTTCATCTTCTAATAATTTTTTTCCCTTTTAACTTAAAAAATGAACTAAGAACACTGTTCAATATTTGTTTAAAAATACATGTGATCTAACAAACTGAGGTGTATTCCTCAAATGTTACAATATAAAATCAGTTGAAACCATTAACCTCAAACATTTTGCGCTTGGTCTCTTGGTCTTGAGGCACTAGGCACACAGTGGACGTAGGTGGACATCAATGTATCCACTTATTGCAAAGGCTCGTTGGCAACCCACTTCATATGGCAACCCATTACGTGTATATATACCTTTGGTTTGATTGGACAGCTCACTCACATTTTCATTGCATAATACATTTGATCACTTTTTTTCTTTTGGATTTTCTCCTTTCATGATAGAAAATTGTTATCTAAAGGCTTTCTTAGCATATCTACATGGTTTTGGGGATTTATAATTCAAAAACGATGTCCTCAACAATTATGCACATCCCACTATCATCTTGTCCAATTCTTGCTTTGGCTGAAAATGACACAGATTCATATAACATTCCTTATAAATGAAACATCTCGAAATATTATATCACTTCATGAATGCAATAGGTTTATCATATAGAAAAAATCTGTACTTTCTGTATCGGTGTGAGGTGTCTTTTCTCTTTAACTTCTTGATGTTTCCTTTGGGCTCTGACCAACTTTTATTTTTAAAGTAGTGGCTGATTTACAAATAATTTATTGAAGTTATTGGTACAGTTAATTTATTGAACTTTTTGCCTTTTCTTTTCTGAAAAATGAATAAGTAGTTCATCATAAAAAGAAAAAATTGTGTATATATATGTGTATAAAACGAGGGGGAAAAAAAGATAAGCTTCCTTTTCTCTTTGGTTCGATGTACAGAGATCGTTAATTATTTGGGGTATTTTGTTTGGTACTATTCGTTTGGGGCTCTTAAAAGTATTAAGCTTAAATATGATTTTTGGTTTCTAAAATATTATTTTAGTTTTTATGAATTTTTGTCTTTTGACTTTTATTTTATTTTATTGAAATGACTGTAATAACATATTTAAAAAAAATCTGAAAATAAATCTGAAAATAAGAAGTAATAACATATTTAAAAAAAATCATGAATTAAATGATTTTTAAAATGATTTTTTTAATAAAATATATTATATAGAAATGAAAGACATGTAATAGGGATTTGTAATAATTAACGCACCTGTTAAACCAATTAAATTAAAGCTCTTTGTAAATTAAAGTGTTATTTAAGTCATTAGTTTAAAATAAGATTATTTATCAACTGGAAATTACTAATAAGAATTTAATTTTTGAAATTAATAAAATGAGTTACATCAAAATTTACACATACATTACTTTATATGTGCATTTTTTTTTACTATTTTATTTCATTTGATCATATATGGTAAATAACATACATGTAGTATGAAGTACGTACTCAGAACAGCTTTCAACAAGCATTTTCATCAAAATTGAACATTTTTTATTTTATGGGTTCACCAGGATCCTAAAATACCAACAATTTGAATATTAAATTTTTTCAAAATTAATCTGTAAAAGTTGATAAAAGTATTTCTGGTAAGCTTACATGGGTTTTAAAATTGCTTCACCATTCATAGGCTCCAATCTTCATGTAAGCTGGACGAAATTAGTCTTGGAACGAGAAAATGAACATAGAAAAGAAAAAAAAAAACCTGATATATCCTTGATGTGTGTTTATCCAAGTCATTGAAGAGGATAATTGCCCGGGCCTTTATCAATGGTAACTATCCCTAAGTGAAAAAGTGTGATAACTATTCACACAGAGCCTAATCAAAGGCATTTCACCCTTATCAAGTTTTTAATTTGTTCATGTTGATTTCAGATTTATGATAGGATTTAAAAATTCAATCGCATATGGCCATATGCTCACGTCGGTTTGAAATCATACACCATTCCCATTTTTTCTGTTCAAAATAACTTTGCCGGTACGTGGGCTGCATGTGCCTCTAATCGTTGTAAAGTTTCGTTTTGTTGCTCTACTAATTATGTTTGTTTTTCAATGAGCTTCTTCATATGGTCTCGTTAGTGGACATTGGGTTGGGAGTTGATTTGCTGATGTGTTTAATATGGTGTTGATTGTCTATTGTCTGTTGGTCTTGGATAATTTGGTGGGTAGTTGGAATTATTTATATAGGTCTCCACCATGATGGCAGTTCCTGGAAGATTACAAGTGCTGAGTGGATCAAAGGAACAAAATCAATCTAGATTGTTTTAAATCGGTCCATCAACTATGGCAAATCCAGAAATATTATGTTGTTGTGGGGGCAATTTCCATATACATAAATTTGTGGGATAAAACTCATTAGTTTTTTTGAGCAAATTACATTGATACTCCCTAAAATTTTGTCAAATTATATAATAACCTTGCTTTTCCTATTCCTATAAAAATTTATCATAATTGTTTGAAAAACATTACATTGATACTTTTTTTTAGGTCACACACATCCTTTATGATTTAAGAAAAATTACATCATGTACCCTTGTAATATGGATCATTGGAAGAGTGAAAAAGTAGAGATATTTTGTGTAATTCAACAAAATCTCAGTATAATTTACTCTAATTTTTATTTTGTATTTCAAATTATGGGGATAATTTATAACTATATATATATTATACAAAGAAAATTTTAAATGTTTGTAGGGGCAATGCCCCAGTATCCACCAAGAGAATCCATCCCTATCATTAACAATGAGACAAATTGTTCTCACATATGAAGTCAATGTTATATTCAGCCCTAGCTATGCAGCACATGGTTCTCACAAGCCTTTGACCTAAATTATTTCTGGTTGACTAAATCCTAGTCAGAAGAATGCAGAAGATTATAATTGCAAGAACTTTGACACTCAAGTCAATTTATTTGAATTAGAGATAAAAGGTGGTCAGGGTGGAAGTCATTTATGCTATGTGGAATCCTACTGCGTTTAATTGTAAGTCTTTTCTAGTGTAGATGATAAATTAAGATAATGCATTTATCTTCTTTTTGATAAGATAATTATCTTCTGACAAGAGAATCACACAATTTTTGAATTATCTCCTACTGATTTCTTACCCTTTGTAAGTTGCTCTCTTTTAGGCTTATTTGGTCATGCTACTTGTTTGTGATCAGATGGAGCCTATTGAATATTATTAAACACGAGTTAGTGCAAACTAGATAGTAAACAATCCTTAATAAGTGTATATTGTCCTTGACATTCAAAATCACGATCAAACATTATACATTTGAAAATGGCCAATCAAGAACCACCATCCACTTCTATTTACGAACTCATTTGATCCCAGATATAATTAGCATGACAGTTGAAGTTGTACCTCATTATCTTCATGGGCTTATCCATGTGATACGTAAGTCTCCCAAGATATAATAGGTTCTTCCCAAAAAAAAAAAATTTGGGACAACAAAACTAGCAAGCTTTTTAATGAGAATAAGAAAGACGAAAGACATCGGAGAGAATTACATAAAACCATGTAAAACATAGATATTTATAATGAAAAAAGATAGAGTTTCTAAAACCACCTAAAACCAAGTCAACCAATAAGGCGAGGTCTTCGTTTGGTAGAGGTGAAAGAGAATGAAAACATAGTGAATGAACAATAAAATGAGGTGGAATCTACACTTTTATACTCTACTTTTTAATTTGCTCATGTTGATTTCAAATTATGCTAGGATCTAAAAATTTAATTGCTCATGCTCACTTATGTCTGCTTGAAATCATACATCATTCTCACTTATAGCTTAATAAGGATTTTAAGCATATTATTTTTTTAAGGAAAAGAACGTATTAATTTAAAATATTATAGTTTACTCATTACTTGTTATACTTAGGTTTAATTATCAATTTGGTCCCTAAGTTATATTAAAAGGTTCAATTTGGTCCTCAAGTTTTTAAAATGTTCAATTTGGTCCCCAAGTTTTTTTAGAATGCATCAATTTTTTTTGGTCCTTTCCGTCCAATTAAGTTGACGCTGTTAGGAATGTGATTAGTGACCATTTTTAATTGCCACTATATATACTTATTATTTAAAAAAACAATAAACAAACATCAACGTTGTCATCTCCCCCACGCGCAACCTTCAAACAAGACCCATTGCCATCCTCAACCAGATTTGACCCTCCACCACCACCAAACCAAATCAAATCTACATTGCCTTCGACCCACACCTACCACACGCTATCACCGCTATCTATTAGATTTATGCATGGAGACCTATTCCCCAGACCATGTGCCACCATCTTGTCATCACGCCACCACCCAAGCCCCTAACCCTAGTGCTCCAAGCCCACCCTTCACCTACTACACCAAATCCATCACCACCACCTTAACCCACCCAAACCACAACCACAAGTCTATATCTAAGCCAACACCAACATTGAAAGAACCAGAGATCGTGCATGTGATGGTTGGTTGGAGGCGATATGGATCTGATCTAGTTTGGAGGTTTGGTGGTGATGATGGCCAGATCTAGTTGAGGATTGTGGTGTTGGGGTTGGCACACAATGGGCCTTGTTTAGAGGTTGCACGCGCCATGAATCTAGTTTGGCTAGTCAAAGACAACAAAGTCGATGTTTGATTATTATTTTTTAAAACAATAACAATATATAATGGCAGTTAAAAACCACCACTATTTGAAAACAAAAATTGAACGAAAATGATCAAATTGATGCATTTTAAAAAAATTTAGGGACCAAATTGAACCTTTTAATATAATTTGGGGGCGAAATTGTTAATTAAGCCTTATACTTATATATGTGGTCGCTTCCGGCAAGTGCACCGGATCGCCCAAGTAATATAAAACGGTAAGAACCGAGTATCAAATTCTCGGGAAATTTGTGTTACTTGGTAAAACTATTTTAGTGAATAGGTGTCTAGTGTGAAAAGAGATGTGTTTACTATGAACAGGTGTGTAAACTAACTATTAAAAGGGAAAATCATGTGAGAAATGATGCATAAAGACAAGTAGGTAACACGTGGGAAAATCACGTGAGAAATGATGCATAAAATGATTATTAAATACACAAAATGAGAGTACTACGTATTTATTACCTATCTTTAACAAAAAAGTAATTATAACACTACAAAATAACCATAAATTGGAGGAGTTTGATACAATTTACACAAGTTTTATACACAAAAGTTAGTCGTATTCACTGACTTACAATATGTAAATTCATAAACCTTACCAATGATGGTATTATAAAGGATCAAATATGTTTTTCCTTTTTGTAAACTTTGCCAAGTTTGGATTTTGTCCCTACAAAAATTTTCATTTGTTTTTTGTCCTCATAAAATTATAATTGGTCTGAGCAAGATTTAGTCATATCCAAAACCTATGATTTTTAATTTAAATTTTAAAATATGATTTTTGGTGTTAAAGACTACTAGAAAAAGCAATAAGATGAGAATTTCGTTTTACTTTCTTTGCCATCTACGCCTCTAGTGTCGTTGACCCTCGCCATTTAAGAAATGGTTTGTTATTGGGCCGACCACCCACCATCTCCGTCATCGTTCGTCATTTGCAACACCAACATGAAGGAAGTTTTACATCGATTACACATATATAATCGATGCAGAGTAATGTTGTTTACATTAGTTATACATATAATTGATGTAAAAAAGATGAAAAAATTACAAGAATCAATAGTAGTTCCTCTGTCCCAAAATAAGTGTCATCCTAGGTTGTTATATTTTAATTAATAAAAGCTAATAAATAGATGAAAGAGAGTGTTAGTTTTATAAAACTAACATTATTAAATAGATAAAAGAGAATAGTATTAAATTATAGTAAAAAACTAAAGCAATATTTATTAGGGGTATTAGTGAAAAAAGAAATTAATGTTACATTGAAAATCCAAATGTGACACTTATTTTGGGACAGAGATAGTGTTGATTGGTGGGCGATGGACGATAGAGATAGGGTGGACGACAACATTCGTCATCTAGTCCAATACTCTTGTCTTTTATATTGGTCGTTTAATCTTCTATAATCTAGTGGAGCATCTAGTCACGTAGAAGGGAGCATCCAATCTAGTGGTTCATTAACATATGTTGTGTTGTAACTGTAATTGTTTTCCATTTTTCTGTTGTAGCCATTTTCAGTTAGATAGATAGTTGTTATCTCATTTATAAGAAGCTTTGTATTCTAGGTCCAGTGACCTTGAGAGTGCTTTGAACCCCTTCATTGTAAATTCTATTATTCATAATAAACTTAACAATTTTTCCCAATATTTTTTCTCCTTCTATCATCTGAATAAAATTTCACAAATCTTTCCCAACAAATTGGTATCAAGAGTTTCGGTTCAAGATCAGTTCCACATATGTTTCATGGTAGATCAAGTCATTAGTAATCAACCATTCTATTTGTTATTTGTTTGTGTTGTGTCTTCAAGATTCTATTCAATAAAATGGTCAACACAATCAAGATTGAGAAATTCACAGGGAATAATAGCTTCAACCTTTGGCGCATCAAGATGCGAGCCTGGATGAAAGAACAGGGCATTTGGGCTTCTCTCTTTGGTTAATCGTTGAACACTGATAAATCAATGCTTGAGTTACAAGAGGAAAATGTGCATTTTCTAATTATCTTATCTCTATTTGATGAGGTTCGTTATTAAGTTTCTGAAGAATTAATCATTGTTCAACTTTGGCTTAATTTGGAGAAACTCTTTATGACGAAATCAATATGAAACTAGTTGTTTATGAAATAAAATTTATTTGGCCTCCGAATGATGGAAGGTATGTCACTGAAGGAACATCTTGATGAGATAAACTCTATTCTAATGACGCTACATAATAAGATCCAAATTTCAGTTCTTTTTGGAATTAAATTGTTAGCACATATCCTTTAATTGTAATAGTTTTCTTATAAAACTACCCTTAAATCTAGTTGTTTATATATATTTTACATTTACTAATATTGTTTAAATATGAAAGATTCATCCATGATTCTGTAGGTTTTGATGGTTGTTTGTTAAATCCAGAAATAAAGCCAAAATGAAGGGCAAAATGGTCTTTTCATGAAAGTTTCTGACCCTAAATTCACCCAGGCTAGCATCCAGCTCGCCTGGGCTAAGATATAACTTCAGCCCTAGGCAAGCAACTCGCCGAGGCTAGTGGATGCCTTCACCATTAAGCTACAATTCGCTTAGGTGAGCTGGAGCTCGCCTAGGCGAATTTCCCTGCACTCCTTGGTTGTTTTCTATAAATAGCCATACATGGTTGAAGAGAAGAAGGAATCCAGCAGCCTAAAAACCAGAGAGAAAATGCAGAAGAAGAAGGAGAAAAGAAAAGTGGAGTCGAGGCGCTACAGAGTTGTGATCGTGGATCACTTCCTTTGTTATTTCTCTTGTTAGTCTTGTGCTCTGTGCAATGATCAATTAGTTTTTCTTAAGGATTGGATGTAATCTTTGTACCCTTATGTATCCCTTTTGATATTATATATGTATTAATCTTTTCTACTAATTATTGGTAATTTCATTCTACTCGTAATGATTGATTCTATTTGATCACTAGTGTCATGAAATTGGATTTTACATGAGAATGGAAAGTAATCTTAGAATTTGAACTGAATGATTTTACTCTTTACGTTATGTTGTTAGGAGTAGAGCATAATGTTTTGATTTCAAAAAGCATGAAAATATAATTGTAAAGCTGGAGTATTTATTGCATATACGAGGGATCGATATTTAGTAAATATTCTTAGGTTCCAAGTGCGAGGAATCGACTTGGGATTACTATGTGTGCATAAGTAATGTTAGAAAATTGTTTATATATTTTAATCTTATTAGGATACTAAAGGTATGAATGATGAAATCCAATCCTATGTATTCTTAAATTAATTCAAGTCGTTATTATTATTTTCATAATTTACATATTTCCGACGCACTAAATTTTGTATTTTTCGTATTTCCATTTTTTCTGTAAATTTGTTATTTTTACTTTTCTTCTATTTTAAGTTGCCTTTAGTTAATTTAATCACACCAAAAACAATGACATTCGATTAAATTTGTACATAATTATCAAACTGATAACCTTTATCCGAATTAATTAAGTAAACTTGACTCCCTGTGGAGACAAACTCTTTTATAAATGTGAAACCTACAACGACAATTGGTATGCTTGCCAAAAGTCCTAACACTATGCGACATTAATGTTAAGATGGAAGATGAAGATTTGGCAGTGATTCTATTAGACTCTTTTCCTCCCTCCTATGATAATTTTGTGTGTTCTCTTAGTTTAGTCAAGGACCCTATTACACTTGAAAAAGTCATGTCCAATCTCTATTTTAGGGAGCTTTGACTAAAGGTGTCTGGGAATGGGGATGAAGCATTTGTGTTTGGATTATTAGTTACTAATTTTGCTAAAAGGCAGAAGAAGAAATGCAAAGGTGGCAAGAAGAGCAAAGTTGATCCAAAATACATTTTCAATTACTACAAAGAACCAAGTCATTGGACGCGAGATTGTCTAAAGAAAGCAAAGAAAGATTCTTTTGTTGCTCTTGTTCAGAATGACTCCTCTTCAGTAAGCGGTTTGGTTCTACTTGTTGATGAACAACTACAACAACATTCCAAACAATGGATACTGGACTCAGGTTGTTCTTATCATATGTGTCCACACAAACATTAGTATGTGACTTATGAGAAGAAGTTTGGTGATAACATCCTCATGGGTAACAATGTTTCTTGTAAGTTTGTGGCTATAGGTTTCGGAAAATAAGAATGCATGATGGTGTTGTTAGAACCTTAACTGAAGTTTGGCATGTTCCAAAGCTTAAGAAAAATCTTGTATTTGTGGGTTCCATGGATTTGAAAGGTTTTTATTGCTAGGTTGAAGGTGGAGTTATGCAAATCAGAAGGAAATGGAAGTCAATGGTAATGCAGGGAACCAAGCAAGGAAATTTGTACATCCTTCAGGGTTTCACTATGATATGCTCTATCTTTGATGTTTCACAATCTGGAAGCCATGCGTCCAATGGCTCGTTTGATAATTCTCTGTGGCATCTATGCCTGGGCCACGTGAGTGAAAAAGGTTTGGATATTCTAAACAAGCAAGGCTTACTTGGAAATCAAAAAGTGGAACCTCTTATGTTTGGTGAGCACTGCATTTATGGGAAGCAACATCAAACAAAGCTCCCAAAGGTGGCGCACACAACAAAGATCATGTTGCACTGTGTCCATTTTGACAGTTGGGACCTTTGATAGTTCCATCACTGGGAAGGGCAAGGTATATATCCTCCATCATCGATTATTGCTCAAGGATGACTTGGGTATTAAAGCATTAGGCGATTCTTTTGAAGAATCAGACAAAAAGGACAGTAAAGTATCTAAGAACTGACAATTGCTTGGAATTTTGCTCTACTAAATTTAATGAACTTTGTAGACATAAAGGCATAACAAGACAATGTACTATACACTATACTCCACAGTAAAACCGAGTAGTTGAAAGAACGAATAAGACCTTGTTGGAAAGAGTCAAATGGATGTCATCCAATTCAGGCTTAAATAGGAGTTTTTGGGCTAAGGCAGTTAGCACAACATGTTATCTCGTAAATCTCTCACCATCCACTGCTATAGACTTCAAGATCCCTATTGAGGTATGGTCTAATAGACTAGCTAAATACTTAATGTTAAAGATGTTTGGATGTTCGACATACTATCATGTAAGTAAAGGTAAGTTAGAACCCTGAGTTAAGAGGGGATTTTTCATGGGCTATGGAGATGGATTCAAATGATTTCGAGTTTGGTCTCCATCTAAAAGAAAGATCATTCTGAGTAAAGATATCGCTTTTGAAAAACTCTCTATGTTGCCTTTTAAATCTAATGAAGATTTGGGCAAGGCTGAGGATGTCATTAAGCAGGTGAAGTTTGAGAGCTCCATAATCAGAAACGCTAGTTATTAGAAGCAGTTTAAAGCGTTAGAGATAGGGGGAGCAACATGAACAACATGAAGACTAAAGCTTGAAGCTTGGAGAAAAGCTTGAAGATGTTTTGTGTTTTACATGCCTAACTCCCTTGAGTGACATTTGTATTGGTTGTTATATTGAGTGTTTCATCTTAGTATCTTTTGTGCATCATGCATCATCATGAGTAAGTGAGACAAAAATTTCCTAAGTTAGAAAGTTTCTTCAGAAGGCGAAACTCTCTATTTTAATTGATTAAAACCTTATCGTGATTGATTACACAAGTTGTCTGAAGCTTGCGGAGTTATGTCTCATACCGGTTTAATCGATTATAGCCTTCTCGTAATCGATTACACAATTGTGTATGAGACAATGACTGACTTATTCAAGAGTCTCTACTTTAATCGATTACCATGTGATATATTTGATTACTTCTCTTTCTATAAGTAGTTCAGAAGTGAGCAAGAACACTTTAATCGATTACTTTGAGCATATAATTGATTACATTACTCTTGAGTTATTTTCAGGTGTTTGGAAGAACACTTTAATCGATTAAAAAGATAATCTAATTGATTACTTCATTGAATTAATCGATTACCTTGTAGATTTAATCGATTATAGGCGGTTATAACTATTTTCTCTATAAATAACTAGCTTGTGTTCTCTTCAAATAGATCTCGAAAATAACACAATAAGCCTCTGAATGAGCTAAGCTCACGTGTTGTTATTAGTTAAAGAAAGAAGAGAAGAAAAGTTCTTAGAAGAAGTAACTCACCTTCAAATATTTTGATTGTGAAGATCTATTGTGATAAGTGAGTTGTGTCACTTTCTTAAGTTCAAGAAGAACACCTTTTCAGTCAAGTAAGGTTTTGCTGAAATGATTGATCAGGTTATACCTATCTTTACTCTTGGTTTTCATATATGGTTTTCACATCTTTTCGTTTGTGCATGAATTGCTTAAGGCATGTTAGAATAGGTGTTTCTAGTTTGAGCTAAGAGTAGGGTTGTCTTAAGTTGTTATTCACAAAGGACCCTAGTGTTGGGTGCCTAAGTCTCTTTTTCTAGGGTGAGAATTGTAGATTGGTTGTGATTGCTTGTAAAGATTCTTTATGCATAGTGAAAATCTAATTTTGGTTTTTGATTACATAACTGGATTAACTTCTCTAGTGATACAGAGTTAACCAATATAAAAAGGTTGTGTATCTTTTCTCTTGATCTAATTTTTATTTCTCATTCAAGTATTAATCAATTTTCAAAAAGATTCAAGATATATCTTTGTGAAAGAAAGAACTTTAATGAAGGATCTTGTATAAAGGGTGGATTGATTAAGTATTGATTGAGTTTGTTCATGAAAAGTTTTATGATACGATCCTTACAAAAGAAGTTTTTGTAACTTTGGTTTTAAAAGTTTTATTTTTGAAAACCAATTCACCCCTCCCCCTCCTGGTTTATTGAGTACCATCATATTTTTTCATAAAGCACCTGATGAGACTGATCAGGATCTTCAAATGCACCTTCAACTTCAAAATTTAGCATTAGTTGAGGGGACTAATTGGGCAAGTCAAAACTATCTGAAGCCACCCAAAACCACAACACCCAAAAAGTCACAAAGGCAAATCAAGCTCCTGAAAAATATAACTTTGATATAGTGTCTTATGTGCTATAGGTAGTAGAAGAAATCAATTAATTTGAACCAACCACTTATCAGGAAGCAATTTCCTATTCTAAAGCTAAAGAGTGTATGATGGCTACGAATGAAAAGATCGAATCCCTTCATAAGAACCAAACTTGGGATTTAGTTTGTACTACCTAATGGCAGATGAGTAGTGGGGTGGAAGTGGATCTTCAAGAATAAATCTATATCATCCACTAAAGAAGTCATCTGTTATAAAGCATGTCTGGTAGCTAAAGGTTGCAAACAAAAGGAAAGAATCAACTACAATAAGATATTATCTCTAGTAGTTTGACACACCTTCATACATTTTTTGTTGAGCCTAGTGGAAACATTGGACATGGAGTTAGAGTAACTCAATGTCAAAACTTCCTTTCTCCATGGGAGACTAGAGGAAGACATTATAATGCAACAATGTGAAGGTTTTGAGGTGAAAGGAAGGGAAAATTTTGTCTGTAGATTGAAGAGGTCTCTTTATGGGCTGAAGAAATCACCAAAGTAGTGGTACAAAAGATTCAATGAGTTCATTGTGTCTCATAGGTACATCAGAAGTCCCTATGGCTCATGTGTTTATCATAACAAGGTAGAGGATCATTCATGTTGAGTCCAAAACTCTTGGTGTTTTAATTATGCCAAACCTTCTGAACATAAATCATAAGCCTTCTGAGTTTATGCATACTGATGAGCTTGCTTAAGTGTATTAAAAAATGACAAGTTCTACAAAGAACAACAATTGAAGTAAACTCAAGGCTATCATGAGTCACTCAGAAAGGATGATAAGCTTGAAAGGTCAAAATAAGACTCAAAGTGTCATTGGATGAAGAGAAAAACTTTAAGCTATGAGAAGTAATTAGCAACTAAAGGACACGAAAAATGTTGCAGGCATGAAGATTTGCATAATGAACATGACATGAAGAACAACATTGCTGCAACACACTCAACTTTTATGAACACGTCGTGGTCTGAAACAACCTAGATCATGGACAAAATTAAGCTTGAAGTTGCAAATGCTAATATGCCTAGATAGCTTAATATGTGTGTAGTAATTTGAAGACTACTTGAGCCACATAAGTGAATTTGAGATGATCTCAGTGGTTGTGGAAAGTTAAGAGAAATATATACATCTTTCATGAAGAAGTTGTGGGCTAATAAGGTTAGGATCTTGGAAGAAACTGATTATGAAAATAGAGATTTCATTTTTATTGTAGTAGTCCAAATGACATGAGATTAGTGTCTAAATCTCAAGGATAGAATTCTATATAACTTTCATGAAGAAATCAAAAGCCAATTTGGCCATTCAAAGGGTCAAAGAAATCTAAAGCAATAGCAAGCATAACATGCTTCAACAAGCTCACACTAGAATGTTTGGAATACAAGTCTATCATGCCATCTCATCAAAGTATTCCTATAATAAGAAAATTCAGTGACTTTGCATATGTATTAGTGAACTATCTCAAAGCATAAGCAATATCTGCAAATGATACAATGAAAGATATACAAAGAAAAAAACATAGCAAATGTTCTAATGAGTTCAGAACAAACTCAGAATGGATGTCTCAACTATGCTTTGAAGTGAGGAACTTCAAAAAATTTGAAAGAAGCCCATTTATTGATGAAGTCAGTACTTCCCTTTAAAAATCTCATCTTACTATTTTGCAAAGATATCAAGAAGGACTTACTTGGAAAATCTATTAAAGGTTACATTGAGCAGACAACATTAGAATGAAGTTGTTTCAAAGTCAACATTAGAGTGATGTACTTGAGAACTCTAAGAATGAGAACATCAGAATGATACTCTGGTGACAGACCAAAATCAAGACAAGATGAATATAGAGATAACTACATCAGAATGATGTATTAAAGTCAAGATCATGCAATATCTATACATTAGAATGAAACTGCATCAGAGTCTATATCAGAATGATGAAGAACTTGACTCTAAAAACTAAAATTTAGAATGAAGTTCAGAATGGACCAAAATTACTCAAAATGCACCTCAAAGACAACATCAATTCTTCCATACGCTTTGTTCGCTTCCAGCAAGTGCACTGGATCACACAAGTAGTATAAAACGGTAAGAACCGAGTATCGAACTCTCAGGGAACTTGTGTTACTTGGTAAAGCTATTTCAGTGAATAGGTGTCTAGTGTGAAAAGAGATATGTTTACTATGAATAGGTGTGTAACCTAACTATTAAAAGGAAAATCATGTAAGTAATGATGTGTAAAGACAAATAGACGACATGTTGATCTTCCTAATATGTGCCTGATGTTGAAAGGATATTCTCTACTTAACAATGCTTATGTGTTCTATGGTGTCTCCTGAAATGCTAAACCCCGATTCCTCATGATAGTCTAGCCTAATCCTGATCAAGCATCATCCGCAGATTCCTCTTGTTCGACTAAACTCGACCAAAACCGCATTAAGACAAACATACAACAACTAGATTACCGTACCCCGATCCCTCGTGATAATACGATAAACTAGCCTCGTCCTATCAAGTTCTAAGAATCAGACCAGTTTCCAATGTTGAATGATATTTAAAACACATGCATCTACGTGATCAAGGCAAAAAACATGGTAGAATGAAGTTCTGATAGCACAGTGAACATACAAAACATCATTAAATAGATATACAGGTATTTACATCAAGTACCTACAAGGAAGAACCAACAGAGGATTTAGCTCTCCATAACTGGGAAGCTTCCTTTACAACAAAGAGAAGAGAAAGATGAAGGATTGAAGAAATACAAGTGGTGAAGATGTCTCCTCCAACTCTAAAACCTCACAATCACTCACAAACTCATCTCAAGCTCTCGGGATGGCTCCCTCTTCAAGCTCTAGTCTCTGCAGATCTTCACACAACAAAATCTCTCAAACTCTCTGGAACTTAGACCTTTCTCTCTCTAGAACTCTCTAGACATGCAAAAGCTTCAAGAAAAGCCCAACTCCCCTCCAAAATCTGATTTCAGGCTTAAATAGATGGTTTTGTTCGTGCTTGTGCGATTAGCGCACTTCTGAACTGCTTAGCGCGCATTAGCGAATCTCGGCCTAGCATGGACTTTTCTCGCTCAGCGAATGGACTAAAGCGGTGCGCTTAGTAGGATGGCCCTTTGCTCAGCGAACATGCACAACTCATCCTTCTTCCAGATTCTTCCTCGCACTCAGCCAAGGAGTGTTGCGCTCAGCGGATGGCTTGCTAAGCCGACAGGTTGGCTTAGTGAGAGGGTGAAAATTAGCACTACACAAACTCGCCTAATTAACCTGAAATTGAGAGAAAATGATTATTAAACACAAAAAATGGAGGTACTAAGTATTTATTACCTATCTTTACCCAAAAGTAATTACAACACTACAAAATGACCATAAATTGGAGAAGTTTGATACAATTTACACATGTTTTATACACAAAAGTTAGTCATATTCATCGACTAACATGCTTCCACACATATAGAGGGCACTTTAGAAGATTGAGGTTGAAAGCATCTCACTTTCCATATGTTGCCACACACACACTGAGGGCATATCAGAAGTGAATCTTAACTGCATTAGAAGATGCACAAGTTGAAAGCTAAGAATGTCTTTGAGAAGATTTGGTGTGCAACATCAAAATGAAGACTGAAGAGACTTTGGTCTGAACCAAGGACGGAACACTAACACAACAATAACCTTTCACATGTTACCTATGTTGAAGTATGCTACTTCAGAATGATCTTGTTATAAAGAAGTGTTTTGATTGGTGGAACTGAGCTATCTACATTATCACATCCTGTTATCTTCATCGAAAGGAACCTACATCAGAATAGATTCTTCCTCAGCAACATCAAAATGTATTCATGATAGACCATAAAAAAGCTTTGCATAAACTAATTATTAGAATGAATTGATAGGAAAGGAGATAACAACTATAAAGTTAAAAGCAGGATGTCTACTTTAAAAAGAAGTCACTCAATTCTCATAACAGCTAGATAATGACTAGTTTGACATGTAGGGTCTATAAAAAGACAAAGGACAACTACAAAACATGAGAGAGAAGGTAAGAGACAACCTACACTTTGTAGAAACCAAATTCATCTCTTCTCCCCACTCCAAATGCATTCTAAAGCTCATAATGCTTGTAGCAATAGTGCATACAACATAGATCTTCAAAGAAAATTAACCCCAATAAGTGTTGTAGAGTTGTAAAAACCCCTCAAAAACGTTTTTCTTGTTTGTAATTAGTATGTATCCTAAATTAACCATATAGGTTATGTTTGGATGTGAGATAAGTGATAGGGAGAACCCATGGAAGGTGGGTAGCTTAGAGATAGTCTCTTTAAGATGGTATCCTGAAAAGGCTAGAGTGAAATAATACTTAGGTAGCCTGAAGAGGTGAAAAAAATACTTGTATTGTCTCTTCCATGACCAAGTGGGTGTCATGGTTGAGTGGGTTTTTCTTCTCAAGGGTAAGGAGAATCATTTTGTGGGTTAAGCCCACATGAAGAGGTGAAGAATACATGGATTGCCTCTCCTATGATGTTGTGGTTGAAATGGGTTATCTCCAAGCCAAGCCCAGGTGTGATGTTGTGGTGAGGGAGATGTTGTGAAGTCCAATAAGTGATTGGCAGTTGTAAAAATCTAGCATGTTGTTGGTTGTATTAGTGGAAATATCATTAGTTTGGATGAAGACTAGATGTAGCCCAAGGTTAGGGTGAACCAGTATAAAAATTCATGCATTAAATCATTTTTTCCCTCCTTTTTACATTATGTTATTTGTCATCATAAATACTATATTTGCATCAGAACATTCTGAGCATCAAAATGACAAATATCATAATGCATACATAAAAAGGTTTTCATAGCAAGCTTAACTATTTTGTAAAATGGCATATTTGAACTAAATCATGTTTGTGATAACAAGATTTGTGTTAAACCAATTTAATCATATGCATCAGAGTATGAAAGCCTTCATAAAACATCAAAATGGTTTTGTGCATGAAAAACTGGAAACAACATTCTGAGTAATAGCTTTCTGAGCACATCATTCTGACCAATAACATTTTGAGTATTGCATCTGCATAACATAAATTGAGTTTTTCATGATAACAGTATTCTAAGAAATGTTTTTATGTAAGTAATGAACCTCTAAACATTAGCAAATGTGCATTGACATTAAGTTCTCATAATAATATCAAACATTTCATAATGAGTATTGTGACTAACCACTTAGAGAGCTTAGCTATCTAAGTGCTTAAACCTCTATGTCAAGACCTTCTGACACCAAGATAATCTTGAATAAAAGTTAAGATAGGTTAAAGTTTCAAGAAAGGTTGACAAAGTCACAATTCAATCCCTTTTTTGTATTGTTTTGATCACTTTAGTTCCCACATCTATCTACTACTCTATGTAGACGACATGCTTATAGCATCTCAAAATTTGTTGGCAATTTAGAAGTTGAAGTCACTATTCAGTAGTGAATTTGAGATGGATGACATTGGAGCTATTGAAAAGATTAAGGGCATGGTTATCAAGAGGGATAAAGTCTAGAAAAATCCTTTTCTGTGTCAGATGGAATACATTTAGAAAGTGTTGAATTGTTTTGGGATGACATCCACAAAATTATGTACTCCTCTGACAATGTCCATTCATCTATTTGAACTCAATACAACTCAATCGAAATCAGAGAAGGAATACATGTCATGTGTTCCTTATGCTAGTGTTGTAAACAATCTCATGTATGTTACGGTATGCACCAGATCAAGCCTAGTAAAAGCAGTCAGTGTTGTGAGTAGGTGTGTGGGTAATCCTAGGAAGGAACATTGGAAAGTTATGAAACATATATTCAGATACCTTAAGGGTATAACTGATATTGAACTTCAAATTGCAATATCTAGAGTTATACAAAGCCAAATTCAACGAATTTTAAATGTTTTACCAAGTTTTTGGGATCAACGAATTCATTTTTGTACTCAAACAAAGAAAATAATACATCCATCATTTCCAGCAGGTCAAATAGAGGAAAAAATGCAAATAAACCATCTTTTCACATCACCAAAATTTAGGGTTCATTCATTTCAATCAAAAGTGTGGGTTCCAAGGTGATGGAAGCTTGCTTGTTATGGAGGTTGGATCTTTGAGCTTCAATGAGGTCCTTCAATGGTGATTTTCCACCATGGAGATGCAGCGGAAGACAAAGGAGAAGAGGTGAGAGGAGGCGCCATCCACTAGGGAATAAGCCATGGAAGAAGGAGCTTCACCACCAAGATGAGCCTTGGATAAGAAGCTTGGAGAGGATGCTTCAATGGAGGAAAAGAAAGAGGGAGAGAAAGAGAGAGGGGGGAGCACGAAATTGAAGGAAGAAAAAAGGAGAGAAGTTAAACTTTGAGTTGTGTCTCACAAGACTCTCATTCATCAAAGTTACCACAAGTGTTACACATGCTTCTATTTATAGACTATGTAGCTTCCTTGAGAAGCTTTCTTGAGAAAACTTCCTTGAGAAGCTTCCTTGAGAAGATTCCTAAAGAAGCTAGAGCTTAGCTACACACACCTCTCTAATAGCTAAGCTCACCTCCTGGAGATGAGAAGCTAAAGCTTAGCTACACACCCCCTATAATATCTAAGCTCACCCCCATTCCAAAAAATACATAAAAATACAAAAAAAACGTCCCTACTACAAAGACTACTCAAAATGCCCTGAAATACAAGGCTAAAACCCTATACTACTAGAATGACCAAAATACAAGGCCCAAAAGAAGGAAAAACCTATTCTAATATTTACAAAGAAGAGTGGATCCAACCTTGACCTATGGGCTCAAAAATCAACCCTAAGGTTCATGAGAATCCTAGGGCCTTCTTTAGTAGCTCTAGCCCAAGCCTCTTGGAGTCTTCTATCCAATACCCTTGGGGGGTAGGATTGCATCACAAGGTTAAATGAACTTCCCCTTACCTTTGTTTCCATGTTATCAAGTTCCCAAAACGAAAAATGCAAACAACCAATTGTAAAGCTTGAACTCTATCACATATCCAAAAATGAGCAAGGAACAAGAAGATTAGAACTATGAAAATCTAAAGAGAAAGAATGAGGAGCCCACAGAGAAGTTAGAGCACTTCACCTTTCTCTTTCTTCAAATTCAGCAGCCCTATGAAATGAGGGGTCTCTCTTTGCTTTTATAAGGGTCCCTCCACTAGGGGTTAAGGGCTTTTTATTAAATTCTAAAACAACAATAAACACACTAAAAGATGGTTGAATAGTGTAGATATCAAAGATATATAAACTTTTGCAATATTAAAGTAGATATAGATAGTATATGTGTGTGTGTGTGTGTATCTATGTTGTAAGTCGTGTACTAAAGATAACACAAATATTTAATTAAGACAAATATGGTCGCCGAGTGACTTGATAAAATAAAGAGTTCTTAAAACAATTTTTCAAATTAATATTTGGTGTTAAAAGGGTGATAGATAGTGCTATAAGAGCACTTAATAAACCTTTATGGAGAGAAATGAAAACACTTGATTTATACTAGTTCACTCAACTTGAGCTACATCTAGTTCTCCTTTACTCACTAGTAAATGATTCCACTAATCAAAACTTGATTATAAAACAAGCATTCTAATCTGTCACTCTTGGCTTTACAAGTATTCTTAATACCATTTCTGACACTTTCTCAGACTCTTCCTGAATCTAAGAAACCCAAGTGTTGTTTAACACTAACCCACTCCTAGCTTTCACAAACAAAAGTTTGGATGCATACAAGTATTCTATAACACTCAATGAGTGAATAAAAAATTAAGCTCAAATACAAAATTACTTTGCTTAGAAAAGAGTGAACAAATGAAAACTATATATCAGTCGTTTGGTGATTTCAACAGAGTTTTGCTTTAGATATTATCTTGCTTTCTTGTAAGATTTTTCATCATTTTTTGGATGGAGACTACCTTTTATAGACTTTAGTAAAGGATCTGTTATAAGATCAAGGTTGATTCCTTGAAAAAACCATTGTCTCACACAAGAAGATAAGGCTATGTGTCATGCTCTGATTTGAGAGGAATGAACCATGGTACAGACAACGACATGTGTTCCTTGTCCTTAGTGAAAGTGACTTTTAAGAGAATATTATATGAATACCTTCTATACTTTTCTATATTCTCATTTTCTAAAATTCAAACATTAGCAATTTAAAATAAAGAGAGGCAAATTGAAATTGTATAAAATAAAACATGTGTACTTTCCTTTTTCGTCTATCACAATCTTTTTGAGCTTCTTATTGGTTGGACACGAGAGTTAACTAAAAGACAACATATAACACTAATTCTCATAATGGTGGACGCTCTCTAGTTTTAGCGCATTGGACATTAGATAAAATAGAGCATTTTCTCTTTGAATGTGAACGATACTGTTGTTAAGTCCTTTAACATATTGATCTTGTCCACTTGTCAAAAACTCATTATAACATCAAAAATTTATACATGTTATTTCATCAAAATCCAAGGTGAATGAGACGAATGGTCATCCAGACCTAACATTTTTCACTTCTTTAAATTAACCATCTTGTCATATTTAATTTTTCAAGTCATATGCCTTCGGAATCACTCAATTTTGATTTCAAACGAATTTTTTATGCTTAAAATACTACTAATGCTAAAAAATTAATTAATTAATGCATGACAATAGATTTTCTTGAACTAATTTCATGATTATCTTTAATTATAATTAAACAAATTTTATTAAGGCTCAAACTAATTTTTTGGTTTAAAAATCACATAATTATAAAAAACGCCATTAATGAGGATATTTCCTTACTTTGGTTTAATTTCACTATAATTGATTGGGTGTTTGACTAAGGGTCTTCAAGCCTAAAACACATCTTTATAAGCCTATAATTAAAATTCTAGAGCACTTTTGTATGCTAGAACACTTCACACACATGAGACAATTATTTCACTATTGATAAAGCTACTACATTAATCATCAATCGACCGCTCACTACTAGAAAATACTTTTAACATCAATTATTAAAGACTTTCAACATCGGTTATTATCCAATGATGAAACTACCGACGTTAATTTATCAACATTAACATTGGTTGTTTAAAAACCGATGCTATTGTAGCAAAAAACAACATCATTTTTTTGAATAACCGATGCTATTGTAGCAAAAAACAACATCATTTTTTTGAATAACCGATGTTGTTTCATTCTTACCAACATTGGTTTTTTTGAAAAACTGATGTTGTCAGTAAACAACAACACCGGTTTTCCTAAAAACCGATGTTGGTAAGAAGAAAACAACATAAAAACTGATGTTGTTTTCTAATTAATTTTAAATATCATATTTTTTTTAATTAGAAACATGTAGTAATTAATTCAAATCACAACTTATCGTTCAAAGTTGTATAAAACGCATAAATCAGCCATGCATCAAAAGTTATAAACAAAGTATATCAATATATCATGCACCAAGGGTAGTTATAAACATTTCAAAACAATATAACATATTATAAACAAAAATTTACAAATTGATAATATATTAGAGTAGTAATGTACTTTAATTACAAACAAAGCCAAAATAAAACAAAGTTAGAAGTTGCATCTGAGAACTCAAACCGATGTTGAGTTGTAGGAAGCAAATTTTGTGTTTATGCAAAAGTCCTCCATCCATTTCTAATTTTTGTGGCCTTCCTATGATGATTATAAACTATTCTACACTTCATCCTTTCTAAGTTCAGATGAGTGAAACTTGCAGCTTTCATAAATGAGTACATGATACTCGGCACATCCTGAAATGCAAAAGAAATTCATATTAGATAACTACATGATATCAAAATGTGACATACAGAGAGGAGTGCTTAATTACTCACCTAAATGCTACAAGTCACTTTGTACTCAGTGAGTAGGACTTTAAAAGTGGCTGAGTTGGGAACTTGGTGGTACAAGGAATGCCCATTTAGGAAAAGCTTTTGGTTTAGAGCTGCTTTTGAAGATGGTGAGGAGGAAAACACTCTGTCCATAGTGGGTTAAGGTGACCTGATGATTTCCAGTGAGCTCATAGAACTCTCTATGTTCCATCCATCCAACAAGTAGAACTAGGCTCACCAAATCTTGGTAATATGTGACAGAGTGCATGTTGTCACTAGAGTGTAGCAGATGCCACGTAGGCTCTAGTTCATCTTTCCATCTTATAGCAAATGACCTACTCACTTCACCGTAAGGCTACATTTAACAAAAATTAATATAAGCAAAAGTACAATTATATATCAAGTCATGTTTATTTTAGAATAGTCTTGAAATAATTTCTAACCTGATCAATAACATGAACAGTGTTGAACATTTCATCTAATTCTTTGTAATCTTCATCATTATGTTAGACATTTCCTTCCAGTTTTGTTTATGTTCATCGATGGTTTCTAAACTCTATTTACAATATAAACATGACATTAATATGCATGATACATTTGACATACCAATATGATATTCCTATTTTGGGGGCCCAAGGCTGTGGCAAAATTCTCACACCAGCACAAAGTCCCATTAACAAGCACATACACACAAAACCATGCAAACTAGAAACAAAACTATGCAACCAAAGCCTATTTTCTAGTAGTGTGTACATGAAGCTACTACCATATACATGACCCAGAAGGCCACAACTATATACAACAAGATGCACTATCATAGCTTAAAAACACATGTATAATTTAACTTCCATGGTAATAACCGCAAACCAAGCAAAAATAAAAAACAAACAACAACACTATCATAGCTTACAAACATAAGCTTCATTAGAGAATCGCAATAACATCAACACTAACATTTACATCATTATCAATTTCAGAGAGCACATTTTCAGACATAAAGCAAACGCATTGTGATGCTGTCACCACCTCACCCGCGTTTCGTCTTCTCGAAACCAAATAAGACTTATTTGTCACAAGGTATGGAGAAGACGAAACGCGACTAAGGTGGTGACGATAGAACGTTGGAATGCAAGGAAGAGGAGGTGCGAGGAATAGGATGTGCTGACGAGCTTACCTGCTAATGGAGCAAACGCAGCGGAGAGGCGAAGAGGCACGAGGAGGAGAACAGGCGAGGAGGCAAACAAACAAGAATGCGAGGAAGAGTGCGTGCGAGAGAAAATATGGCTCATAGAGACACTTCAAATATTTTTAAATGTAGGTTTGAACATCGGTTTTTACTAAAAATTGATGCATCGATTTTTAGTAAAAAAAACTGATGTTAACGTAAGCATTACATAGTTAACATTGGTTTTTCGAAAAACCGATGTTAACAAAGTCACATTATTTACAATTTTGCCACCGTGTTTTTGTTAACATTGGTTTTATCGAAAACCGATGTTAAAGTAACGATGTTAAATGTATATTTTGTAGTAGTGGCTTACTATTTTTACTAAAACATTCTAAAGTATGCAAAATCGGGGTGTTACATTATTGACATCAAATACCACTTCATTCGTTCTAAGAAGAGGTTCGATGTCCAAAAAGTTGATACAAGGAAGAATCCAACTAATATATTCACGAAGCTTATTCCAAGAAGCAAGTTGATGCACTGTCTGGATCTACTTAACGTACATTGTTGAAAATGATTTGAGTTACTTGTAACTCAGAAATGTTATTGAACCAAGGTGACATTGTTGATTGTTGCACGATGGATGATATAGATAGGGTGGATGACAATGTTGGTCGTCTGGTCCAATATTCTTGTCTTCTATATTGGTCATCCAATATTTTGTAATCTAGTGGAGTTTCCAGTCACATAGAATGGAACATTTAGTTTGATAGTTCATTAACATAGGTTGTGTTGTAATTGTAATTATTTTTTTATTGTTCTGTTTTAACTGTTTTTCAGTTAGTCAGTTAGTTGTTATCTCATTTATAAGAAACTTTGTATTTTGGGTTCAGTGAACTTGAGAGTGCTTTGAACCCTAAACCCCAAATCTCTTCATTGTAAATTCTGTTATTCACAATAAGCTTAATAATTTTGTGCAACATTTTTCTTTTCTTTTTATCATCTGAACTTTCCTGTTCGAATATAACTTTTCGAATATTTAAAAAAAAAAAAAGACAAACTATTTTAGAAGGAAAAAATTCAAATTTTATGAATTTTATAAGGAAAAAAAATATTTTAGCCTATTATAAATTTGGTGGATGCATGTCGATACACATCATAAAGCATAGGTAATAGAATTAGTTATAGTGTGCAAAATACGAGGTAGAGCAAGATAATGATGAAAAGTATATATATTTATGTGAACAGACCATGTGTGAGCAGCATTATTCACCCCCTCAACTTGGTGCAGCTCCACCAACATGGAACCAACCGTGAATCTAATGCTCTTGTCCTTGGTTTAACTTGTTGAGACACGACGTGGGTTGTGAGTTTGTCGTTAATTAGAAAGGCGGGAGACATTATCCGAGGGTCGTCTTAGACCATCACTGATTTATGATCCTGATTAATTTATACATAACATGCAATAAAAATTTATTATTTATTTTTTAAAATTAAAAAAAATTAAATATGTGTCAAATTAAGATTGATGGAGATCATAAGCTCTTAATGGTTTAGGACTACCTAATAACTTCTGGAGAAAGATGTGAGCGAAACGGCAGTACTTAGTTGCATGAAACGGCAAAGGTAACGCATCAGGTTGGTTGGTGAAAGTGAGTAAACGCAATTGCGTTGCTTCCAAAATCACGAGGGAAGCGTGTGTTGGTGTTGGGCTTCATATCTTATCCCCTCTTACATTGACGTAAAATGCGCCTTGTCAGATTCTCACTCGCATTCCATATTCCTAACAAATCCTTTTCAATTTTTTTATTACCCTTCTCAACCTTGCTTCTTCATTTAAATAATTCAATTGCCATTCTACTTGGGCCTCACTCTTCTTTTAATAAACTTTTTTCTTTTAATAATTATCATGTATATTAACTGTTTTGAGGTTTTCTAAGGAAATAACAGAAAGTAAAATGAGAAAGATTAAAGGGATAAGGGGAATAGGTCCCATGATAACCATGCGTACATGACTTTTTAGGTGATTAATGGAGATAATATAATCTATTCTTCATGTTTCTTTGCCTTGGTATGCTTAGAGGAGTCAGGAATTAACTATATAAAAATGTTTTGAGTTTAATAAATTTTGTTTAATTAATTACACTTTTAATTCTTTTAGTTTAGAATATGCAATTTTAGTCCGTAGCTTCATCAATTTTATTTTTAAAATTAAGTAAGTTTGATCTCTTCATTAATTTATTTCTAATTAGAACTTTTATATTCATTATCCTGAAAAACTCATCAATTCTTATTTTCTATTCAAATTTTTCACAATTTGATTTAATTAAATTTTTAGAGCTTTTTTTTACTCAAAACTCATCGCCCCAACTAATTAAAAAATGGCTAAAATTTTCTCTCTCTCTCTCTTCATATCCTAATTAGTTTTACATCTGATCATAAACTCCTTCAAAATTTATTAAGTTTTAACTAGAATTTTAACTTATTATCTTTTAAAAGGATTTCTTATCCCAAATATATTACAAATTCTAAATATTTAAAGAGAAATAAGAATTAAGGGTATATTTAATTAGAAAAATCAATAAAGAGAATAAATTTGCTTAATTATAAATATAGAACTTCTAAGTGGCTCAACTAAAATATAAAAAATCAAAATCAGACACAATTTAAATTTAAAAAAATAAAGCAAAAGTACATTATTTAAGCTTAAATTTTATGTCTATTTGATAGTTATGAAATTTGTATAAATAGCAATATATAATTGATATGTACACATACATAAATAATTTCAAAGCACTATTTTTTTTTTTTGTTGGAAGCAAGATATTTATATAGTTGAAAGTTAAGTATGTTGCAAAGCATTATAGAATGTGGAAGTAAAAAATAAAAAACGAGTGGTAAACAACAATTAAAGTTTAACTAATTAAACTAAAAAGAGGGGGGGACTAATTGAGCGAAAAAGCAGGCGACAAAGGTGCAAAAAGTCATTCACTCCCACAAAATAAATTAGTCCAATGTCTGTAATATAGTCATAAAGCAAGGGTGTTTGTTCTTAGAAGAATGCCTTGAAAGAAGCCCACGTACATCTCTCGTGATGTGCATATATATATATATAGTGTTAGTTCTTGCCATAGAGGAAAGGAGAAAAGAGTGACACTAATTTCAAATGGAAATTGCTCTCTCATAACAGAATTCAAGAGGAGGAAGAACAAGTATATAAAAACTATATCTACATAGTTATATCTCTCTCTTGAGATTTCAAACGTAGAGATATGGAATGGAGGAAGTGCTACTTGGATGTGATATTGGTGCCCTTGGGATTTCTAACAAGCATTGGGTACCATTTCTGGCTATGGCACAAGGTTCGAACTCAGCCACACACAACCATCATTGGCATCAATGCTAGTGGCCGTAGAAATTGGGTTAATGGCATGATGAAGGTACCAATCTTACTTCCATTTTTTTATTTAGTTTTGGCTTGCTAAGAGTATATATAATTCTTTCACTATTATTTACGATATTTTATTTTTTCAAATTACCAGTACTACAACAAAACTTGCTTTTATAATGGCTAATGGCCGATGAAACATGAAAAAGGCTATTTTTAATGAAGGACTTTTCGTAACAAATATACAAACTTTTGATTTCCTTTAAATATTATTTTACAAATTTTTTATACTTTTTTAATTAATATTCGTTTTGAAAATTGTCATTTGTCCACCATATTGGTTCATGTATTTTGTGCAACTAACAGCGCTCATGAAACATATCTAAGTCCACAATTTTTGCGCACCAAATAAACGTTGGTAAGTAAAAGGTTCGTTTATAATAGTATGGGTTTATACCAACAATAAATTAGCACACTTGTTATAATTACTAGCTAGTAACCAATTCTGATTTGACCTTAATTTATTTGTCGGTAAATGTTTTACCAATCATTTCTACAAGGCACAATACTTACTGTCAAAAATGACTATTAGTTAAGTATATTAAAAAGAAATTGATTATTAAAGCATCTCTATGAGAGATTAAATTAACTATATAATTGATAACGTATTACTATACATAATTGCAAGATAGAGGGAAAATAATTATAAAGAAAACAAATTAAGTTTTTTTTACGGGAAGAAAATTATTCCATTCATAATCAAAGGATAAATATATAAAGGAATATGATCAAAGGTTTGGATACAACTATGAAATCTAGACACCATAGTTAGTATGAAAACGAATTAAGTTTAAACCCTACGTTTTCTGGTTCTAAAATTCAATACTATATTACATTTTTTTGCCTTGATCCATGCTCTATGTTAACTCTAAATTGTTAATTCGTAAAATATCCTAATAAAAAAAAGATTTTCGTATAATGGATTTTCGAAGGTAGGAGAACAATATATTATGCAACTAGCTAGCTGATTTTATATATACCCTGTTCCCTGGTTTTTAGCATTCAGGAATCATATTTTTCTGTAACTAATTTTTGCGATGAGCACTGATCTGAAACATTGTATATAATTTTTGTGCACATAGCATTTCCTGGAAGAATAAGAAGGACAAGGAATAAATTACATCTGAAAAAGTTCTCTTCGCAATAGGATATTGCATGTTTATTCTATATTCCTAAGCATTTAGCTTTTTTAAATTTATTCGTGTTCCTCCTGGAAGATAAATGCCACTTTAACAACCATGCATAAACAAAAGCAAGACAGAATGTTCTTTATGGTACAATTAGGTGAATATCCATATCAAGTGCCTTCAAATTAGACCTAGATAATGTGCATTACAAATCCACATATTAATGGTAATATATTCAAAGAAATTTATGCATATTTAAATTAATTAATTTTAGAAATTACTTTCTTTTACAATTACTAGTACTTTTCTATAATTGCTACTTATGTACACAGAATATATAATATCTGTGGTAATAATTGCTAGTAATGTATAATTTTTAATTTACATTAATCCGTACCAATGCCATATCAGCGTATGTATCTTAACAACCTCCCAAAAACAAATCAACAGTATTCTGATTTAGTGCGTGCTGAGTCGTGAATAACATGCGGTGTTTTCTACGATCCTCCTTGTTCCTTAGAAACGTTGTCCCACGATACAATGTCTCACGACACGAATAAAAAGCTTGCTTTTAAACCACAAACCATCATAAATTCAATTATATATCGATCTAATTTATAAAACATTGAGAAAAAATATTTCTTTTTGCTGCTTTAATTCTTCACTCTAAGCAAATAACAAGTCTTATCATGATACGAAAACAAATCTTTTTTGTTACGAAAACAAATCCTTTATCTTATCTTATTTACCCAAACCAAATCTGTCATATGTAGTATGTACGTTGCCCAACAAGAACATTCGGCGTGTCTTCCCATCACTTCTCTTTTCATTATCTTCTATAGATATATTTGTTTTCATCAACTAATAGTTATTCGAAACAAGAGCCAGAGTAGTTTACATTCGGAACAAGAGGATATTGCAACGATGAGTTAATTTTTTTTTACTATAAATATTACAATTTGGATCTTACCAAGTGTATTACTATTTTAATGACATTAGTTAAGAAATTAAAAACATAAATTTTTTATTAAAAGTCATGCAAAAATACACTTAAACATCATAAAGAAATACATTTTTACATATTTTAATAAATATTTTTTTGTTTCCTTAATCATCGTTTTTAGAGAAATAGTTAACTTTTGCCTAAAAGAATTATATTATCAACAATCAGGCATCATTATTGTTATAAGTTATAAGTTATAATTATAATTAATTTAAAAGTTGTTGGACTTATCATTCATGTTAAATTTTGATCAATGATTGTATAAAAATTATTCAGATAGTTAGTGTTTAGATCATTTATTCTTTTATAAAGTAACTGAGATATTTATGTTGATTATGGCAGGACAATGACAAGAAAAACATTCTGGCTGTTCAATCACTAAGGAACACAATAATGGGTGCTACTCTAATGGCCACAGCCTCCATCCTACTCTGCTCAGGCTTAGCAGCATTGATAAGCAGCACCTACAGTGTGAAGAAGCCACTCAATGATGCAGTGTATGGGGCACATGGGGAGTTCATGGTGGCCCTCAAATATGTCACACTCCTCACCATTTTCCTCTTCTCATTCTTCTGCTACTCTCTCTCCATAAGGTTCATAAACCAAGTGAACATCCTAATCAACACCCCTCAGGACCCGATGTCCCTGGTGACCCCACAATACATAAAGGAAATCTTGGAGAGAGGCTTCATTCTCAACACTGTGGGAAACAGGCTCTTCTATGCTGGACTACCCCTGTTGCTTTGGATCTTTGGTCCTGTGTTGGTGTTCCTGTGCTCCCTGACTATGGTCCCAGTGCTCTACAATCTTGACTTTGTGTTCACTAGTGGGAAGGGAAAGGTGGATGCCAATGAAATTAATAGGGATTTTGTATGAAATAATGTAATGTAATAATTATGGAGTATTAATTATTAATTATATATATGTGGGAGTGACAATTAAGGTAGGTCTTTTCTCATTTTAATAATATCAAAAATGTGCATGTATGATTTACCCGCTGTAACTAGCTAGCTTTCAGGTGAGTAGTTTCTATAGTTTGCTGGGCTGTGAATAAAAAGCATACATGGTGCATAGTTTTGATATCCTTAGTAAAAAATTCTTAATCCAATTGTTTAAACTAGGTTCAAGTGATAAGATAGCACTAGTTTAATTTTATAAAATATATATTAATTGTTGAAAAAGGGAAAAGGTATATAGCACTTAATTGCAAGCAAAAGACTCGAGATAGTATAATATCATGCTTTAATTTAGTAGTAGGTCATACCTAAGTGGGCGGATTTATAAGATTTAGATGGTATTCGTGTAACATATCATCACATATGTTAAATCCATTTCAAAATATAATTAAAATTGATTTTAGTATAACTACATGATTTGTCATTTTTTTATTATTAATTTATTAGTTTTATTAAAAATATCAATTGAAAGGGTTCAAACTTATGATCTTTCCTCTCTTCCTTCATCTTTCCTCAATCACTTGCTAGATCTTATGTGTATAAATGGTTACCAATATTCAAGTATTCATTTTTTATAGATTAATCTAAATTAATATACTAATTTTAATATTGTCGTTATGATAAATCATGTAGTTATACTAAAATCAATTTTAATATTGTCGTTATAGAATATGTTTACGAACTATATATTTTAATATTTTTGAATTAAAAAATATTTATATAATTAAACACAACTTTCACTAAAGTAGATATGTTAATGGTGTCCACAAAGAAACAACTTGGCGCGGAATTTCTTGTTCAAGCTCAAGCAAATTGACCAGTCATGTCTTTAAAGTAGGGATGGTATACAAATCTCCACATGCACAATTCTCTCGGGATTATGGATTCTTTGCAACAGAACATAGAATTATAATATTTCTTTAATGAATCAGCCCAGAGAGGAAAGGATCATTCTATCCATCTTATGGTAATATATTTATTTGTTAACTGCAAAATAGATTTTTCTTTTATTATTGTTATATAATAATTTAATCTTTTTAATGTGTTAGAATTTTTTTAGTAAATGATCACTTTAGTCCTAAATTTTTAGGATATTTTCATATAATCATTAAATTGAAGTTTTTTTATTTAAAAAATTTCAAAAATCTAAACGGACAATTAAATTAGTCCAAAATTTTTAAAATGTGGGACTAAAGTGATGTAGGGACTGAAATGGTAATAACTAGATAAGTATACGAATTTATTTGACATCTCACAAATTTTTTTTACATTTTCTTATTATTTTTAATGAGTCTATGATAATAAAATTTATTTACAAAAAGTAACACAATTCATATAACTTTTTATAAATCTATTATTGTAAAATATAAATAAATTTTATATTTTACTCGTACTTAACATCTTTTACATTTATAAATATTCTAAATTATTGAATAAAACTATAACGCATAACAATAATTTTATTAATTTATATTTTTAATTTTTAATTTTAAACCATTAAATATCCATGGAATCAATGTCCAAGTATACTTAAAAGCATGCAAGCAGAAAAACTATTTCCAAGTCAGAAATTTCAATAATATTTTAACACCGATCAGATAACCTTCAATACCCAAATTTTTTAAGTTTAAGTCTTTTTTACCAATGTTGGAGTGATTACTCTTGCACTAATTTCGAAATCCAGAGTGGCCACGTATAGATGTTTGTGGCCACATGCATAAATTAAGTAATTTTCTAAGATTCTGGATTGATTTAATATTGAAATAATGTTGACTTAGCATGTGTGATCAAAGAGTGCTGTGTTGCTCAAGCACGAATTCTAACAATCTCCCTGTTAAAGTGAAGCTATATGCAATAGATATTACCATATTTTTTTAATCAATAACCGTATCTACCATATTTACTACTGTTGCAAACGATGCTTTGGTTCTATAGTATTTTTTACGATGATTTTGAACCGTCGTAAAACACAATGTTGTAAAATTTGTCAACATATATAATGATAGTTTCAGAACTGTCTTTAAAAATTGATTTTTGTAAGACGGTTATTAGAATAACCGTCTTGAAATATGTCATTTATCAAAGACGGTTTTGTGATATTAACTTTTGTAGTATTCCTATTTTTTAAGACAGTTATTATAAAAATCGTCTTAGTATGTATTATTTTCTACGACGGTTATGCATATATTAAGACGATTTTTACAATAACCGTCTTAGTATATGTTTTTTTCTAAGACGGTTCTGGGCATAATCGTTTTAGAAAGTTATATGAATATATGTAAGACATACTAAGATGGTTTTTTCAACAACCGTCTTAGTACGTCTCTATTTCTAAGATGGTTTTTAGCATAACCGTCGTAGATTCTCATGTGCAACAACGACAAACTAAGACGGTTTTCTCAACAATCGTCTTAGTATGTCTGACTTTTTAAGACGGTTTTCTAGATAACCAACTTAGAATGATTATTTTTTTTAATTTTTTAGGTGCGGTTATATTATTTGTAATTTTGTTAGGTGGTGTTTTATTTTTTCTAAACACTGATTTGTAGCAAAAGTAGACATGATTTTCAACAATTATAAAATCATTTAATTACATAATACAAAAATTTACATAATTAATGATAGTCTACAATTTTGCAAGAATTTAAATTACTATACAATATCTAACATTGCTAACATGAGTTGTAAGTTGTCCACAAAGTATTACAAGCTTTCACAACACAATTTTCATAAAGCACATGAATTGACCTCATCATCAGCTCAGAAACCTCCCATGTAAATTTTGGAATCTGTATGTCGTCCCGTGCCTCCTTCTCCTGTCATACAATAAATTACTTGCATATTAGACATGTTATCTACAAATGTCAACTAAAACTACCACACTGCATTGTAGGTAAATTATTTTCCAAGCAACAGTTTTAACAAAACAAAACAATGTGAATGAAAAAGCATCAACCTTCAACCAAAAATGTAATGTCAGACAAAGAAAGAACAATAAAAAACAAAATGCATCAAAATACAGGAGTGATAACCACTAAAAACTATTTGGAACAAAAATACCATTTTGGCTCTGAATTTATGTTTTAGCTTTCACCAGGTTCGACAACAAAATGTTCATTTCTATAAAACTCATGTCACAAATGTTTAAAACAGAAAAATCCAAGAATTGTTAATAATCACTCATTAAAGAAGCTGGAGTGAATCATCATCTATAAACCAAAATTTTCTTTTAAGCATCAAATGATTACTTGACTCAATTAACTGGGACATGTACTAGCCAGCTGAGAATGATAGATATCCATTCACCAGTTTGAAGGAGGGTATTAGTAAGTGTAATTATGTGTAAAATATTTCCTTATTCATTGTAATTAGGATTAATTTTCCTAACTTCCTTCTTACTATTGTTATGTAATTTGTAGCCTAAAATCTAAAGTTAGCATTTATTTTTCCTTCTTCCTTCTTACTATTGTTATGTGATTAGGATTAATTTTCCTAACTTCCTTCTTACTATTGTTATGTACTTTTCCTAATTAGGATTAATTTTCCTAACTTCCTAATTATGTGTAAAATATTTACTTATTCATTGTATTGCTACAACTTAAAAAATACGATACAATTTCAGTTGTCTTTTCAAATATGAATGAACCAGAGAAATTCAGAGCAGAGAATCTTTACTCTTAATTTAGTGATATAGAGATAACTATATAGGAAGAAAGATAATAAAAACTATGATCAGTATTCAGTACCTGAGCATCCTCTCTAATTCTTAGGTTCTGTCCTGCCAGATTTAATAAGTCATTAACCACCTAAACTAAAAAGGAAGCTTTGAGAATAGCACTCTGAGGAACAAAGCAACATTAATTAAATTTCTTTTCAGTCAAATTACTAAGGGAAATGTTATGTCAGTAGAAGACAATCAGTGTGAACATATCATCACAAGAATTGAGGTAGATAGCAAGAAAGTCAAAGGAGAAACTCTCGATTTGGAGTCTGGTATGCAGAAGAATCAGACTATGTAATCTCTATAATACAAAGTTCAACATAGAGAGTGGTATTTGACATACTTCTTGGATAATGATAAAAGCATCCTTCACGGCAAGGGGTATGATTCCAGGAGATCTTTGATCACCCTGAAAATATGAACATATAAGCAAGAGGTATGATACGAACTTATGAGCTATAGTGTCACATGAACTAATCTAAATTCATACCAGAAGTCAACACCATCAGTAATTGTCACAAATAGTATCAATTAATTTCTTATCAAAATCAGATAATGTATGATGACACATTATTAAGTAGCAGAGAAGGAATGTAAAAGCTAAACGATTGTCTAAAGTCACTTATAGAACTTGTTAAGAATGGGCTTGCAGCCTTAACTTGTTCAGCATATGTATAATAATAGCAGCTAAACTATGTCCAAAGACCATCTCTAAAGATTAATGGTTGGTATGTTACAGCTTTGAACAAAATCATTTTGAGTTTGTTGAAGCATTGCGATTTTGACTGAGTAAAATATAACATTAGCTAGCCAACAAAAACCTACCTACTTTAGATCAAGTTAAAAATACCAGTTAACATGTTAAAAATCATGTTAAAAATGACAATACATTTATGTATTTATCAGAGGACAAAATAAGAGTTAGATATTCTATATAACAACCTAAAATTATGAAATTCAAGAAAAGAAGGAACATATTAGACAGCATAACAAATACTGAAAATTTTACTATCCCATAAGCGGTAGAACAATTATGACTCAAAATAAGATGAGAAGTAGACTTAGTACTGAAAGTAGTTACTCTTGTTATTAAGAGTACTAGATGTGCACATCTTCACACAAAATCTTTCTACAACCCAAGAAAAATTAGTCTGAAAATATATTCCAAGAGAAAATACTGATCGAGGCCGTACCCAAATCAAATAAACATTAAAAATGCAGTATCTAGGAAGTGATCCTAGGTCGTCTCCCAATGAGCAATGGTCAACCAAACGTTCATAACAGAAAGTGATAAAACAGTAACGAATTGGGGGGGGGGGGTTGTTTGTTTTTGTAAATTAAACAGCAAGCAAATTTGAATTTAGAAAATAACAGAATTAAAACATGTTGTTCCCCTTGATTCACAAGCAAGTCTCTTATCCTAGGTTGCGAGAATTTATCCTTTATCAGTTCAACCACTTAATCCAACCCTAAATTAAATTACTAAGCGAAAATTAACATAAGGCTGTCATTATGTGATTAAGCAACACATACACCAATTAATCATGAACGAAACTGATCATTAAGCATGAACGTAAATTAAGTGCAGAGACAATTAATCAAGCACAAAGCATGCATGGATTAATAGCAACAAATATAGAGTAATTGGTGAAGAGGAAAAACTAATCAGAATTCAATAGTAATAACAAAACCTCAAAGAGAGTTGTGCTTGATCCTCAAGAGAAAACAACGTTGGAGACTTAACCTTCCATTAATCAGTAGAAAACGAAATTGTAGATTGAAGTAGAAACGAAATTGCAGAAAATGAATTTTATTCTACGTGAACAGTGTGCATGAACAGTAATAAAAATTGGAATTGCCAAAAACCTAAAATTATTCTCTAAAAAAACTCTCAAAACTAAAACACTAGTGCTATTATATAGGTTCTCAGCCCAAAAGCTTACAAATCTATTTTAAGTCCAAGCCCATAAACGAAATAAAATAAAATCTGGACAAGATAAGATAAGATTGGATGAAATAAAATTTGGACGAAATAAAATCTAGATGAAATAAAATCTGGATAAGATAAGATTTGATAAAATAAAATTGACTGCTCTCTTCAAGTCCAAGCCCAATTCCGGATTCAAGCCCAATTGCTTATAATTCTCCTGAAATTAAATTAAAAACACAAAATTAGTCAAGTAGACCCAAGTGATAAAACTGTATAATTAATTTGACAATTAAGGCTAATCAGTAATTAAAATGGTGATAAAAAGGGTTAAGAAATAGGAGAAAATAATGACACATCAAATCCCCCCACACTTAGCCTTTTGCACTCCTGGGAAAAATCCAAAAGCAAAGCAAGGAACAAATACAGAGACATTAAAGAGAAACAAACAAACACAAAAACAATTACATATTTCTCAATGAATCTCAAGGAATGAAAGGAATGGGCAACATCCAACACGTAGAGAGTTAAAGAATCAAGACAGTTATGAAAATCATCCAAGCATCTCAAACATGGCAAGATAGTCAATCAGCTCAATAATGAAAAGTGATAAAGCCTCATAAGATATGCACTCTATCTCTCAAGTGTCTAGGCTACTGTTTACTCTCAGGGCACCCATGAAAAACAAACACCACATAGACTTGGCAAAACTCTAAAATCGACAACCAAACTCGCCAAACACATACACATGATGATCAAAAGGTGTTTTAAGGTTGTAATGGGGCCAAGGACAAGGTAGAGGAAAGTATGGGATAAGTAGCTAAAACCCAAAGGAATATAGGAGCAATGGGGAATACGTGGAAACTAAGTAAAAGTAGTAAACCCCAAAACCAAAATTAAAAAGTCCTCAAAATCAACCAAATCCTCAAACCAATCCAAGTCTTCAAACCAAGACCTCATTTATTCAACTTCATTTTCTTTTTTTTTCGCTATTTTTTTTAACGTGAACAGTAGCATTTGAAAGCATTTGAAAAATAAAGCAACAATTAGGCAATATATGTATATACATCAAGCATGGCCAAAATACATCATCAAGCATGGCCAACAAAAACATATAATCCAATGAAACATACCCCCCCCCCCCCCCTCCCCACACACACTTATTCCCAAAACAATTTCAAAGCTCCAAAATTCCTTAAGGGTAGGGTGAGATCATGGTTTTTCACTTAAGGCTTGTAATGAGCTTCAAAACAAAGAAAGGAGAACATAGGCTCAAAGGGGCTATCAAACGAATTAATTCAAGGTAGGCTCATTTGGCTAGAGGCTTATAAGAACAAAATGCCTAAATCATCTCTCAACATGCATGTGAAGCAAGAAGTATCAACAAGAGTCAAGCCAAGGCTATTGTCCAAGCAATCAATGGGGCAAAACACATCGAATAAAATAGATGATGATGATGATTGAAATTCTCACCAAAGGTAAATCTATCACTTTCAATTCGAACTTTCAAAACTAACTTGACATGTAGAGAAAAACAAGGATTTCAATTCACAAAATGCCAAGAAACTCTTATTTCAAAAACAATTACCCATTACCTATACATAACCTATAATTCAAAGAGAAACATGCAATGTTGTACACAAAACATAAAACCAAAATAACAAAATTACCTAGAAAACCTAACAAAATTAAACTAGAAAAACCCAACAAAATTAAAGAACAATCTCCCCACACACTTAAACAACACATTGTCCTCAATGTAGCACAATCACAAGATCAAGAGAAATCAAAACAATCAATAAATTTGGACAAGTGCAATTAAAGAAAAGAAGGATACAGAAAAAGAAAACTCCCTAAGTCATGGCGGAAGAGAAGTAGGGTGAAGTAAGGAGGTCTCCTCCACCACTACATCCACTAAGGAGGGATTTGTGAGGAATGGTTTTAGCCGATGTCCATTGACCTTGAAGCTTGTATCTGTGGATTCACTTTTGATCTCAACTGTACCATAAGGAAAAACATTAGTCACTACAAAAGGACCAATCCACTTTGACCTCAACTTACCACTCATGAGTTCGAGCCTAGAGTTATACAATAAAACTTTCTGTCCAACCACGAAGTCCTTCTTAGCTATCAAGCTATCATGGAACTTCTTGGTCTTCTCCTTGTAGAATTTGGAATTCTCATAGGCTTCTAAATGGATCTCATCTAGCTCACTTAGTTGCAACTTCCTTTCCTCTCCAGCCTGAGCAATAGAGAAGTTGTAGGTCTTTATAGCCCAGTAGGCTATGTGCTCTATCTCTATAGGAAGATAACATGCCATGCCAAAGACAACCTGATAAGGAGACATTCCTATGGGTGCTTTGTATGCATTCCTATGCGCCCAAAGAGCATCATCCAGCCTGGTGCTCAAATCTTTTCTGTTCGGCTGCACAATCTTCTCCAAGATCCTTTTTATCTCCCTTTTTGAAATCTCAGCCTGCCCATTAGTTTGGGGGTGGTAAGGTGTGGAAATTCTGTGCACGACCCCATACTTTTTGAGCAAGGCATACGTGGATCTGTTACAAAAATGGGTGCCTTGATCCCTAACGATGGCTCTAGGAACTCCAAACCTGCAAAACAGATTAGATCTAACAAAATCCACAACAACCTTAGCATCGTTAGTTCTGGTGGGTTTGGCTTCCACCGATTTTGAAACATAATCAACAGCAAGGAGAATATAAACAAAACCAAAAGAGACAGGGAAATGCCTCATAAAATCTATACCCCAGACATCAAACACCTCACAGAATAACATGGGTTGTTGAGGCATTTGCAGTCTCCATGAAAGTGAGCCGCTTGCTCTGTGACAAGGCTCACAAGTGCTACTGATTCTCCATGCATCCTTGAAGATGGTGGGCCAATAGAAACCGCAGTCAAGCACCTTGTGAGCTGTCCTCTATATGCCAAGATGGCCACCTGGTGCAGAAGAATGACAAAATTGCAGGACTGAGTCAATCTCATGGTCTGGAATGCATCTCCTAATAACCTGGTCACTGCACAACTTCCACAAATAGGGGTCATCCCAAATATAATGCTTAGCATCGCTCTTAATTTTATCATTTTGAGCTTTAGATGCTAAGGGAGGAAAAATAGAAGCAACCAAATAATTCACAATATTAGCAAACCAGGGAGTGGGGAAGGAATCATAACTACTATACAGAATGTACAAATGGTTATTCAGAAAATCATCCCGAATGGGTGAGTCCTCAGACGCACGCTCAATCCTACTCAGATGGTCAACCATGAGGTTCTGTGCACCGCTCCGATCACGGATCTCCAAATCAAACTCTTGGAGCCAAAGCATCCACCTGATCAATCTAGGCTTTGATTCAGCCTTCTTCAACAGGTACTTTAGAGCTGCATGGTCAGTATAAACAATAACACGAGTACCAAGTAAATATGAACGAAATTTCTCAAGAGCAAAAACTATCGCTAATAGCTCCTTCTCTGTGGTAGTGTACAAGTTTTGGAAGCGTAGTAGATTACCCGAGGCAACTTATCAATCTTTTGAGCAAAGACAGCCCCCAATGCGTAATTGGATGCATCACACATTAGCTCAAATGGGGCTGTCCAATCAGATGCCTGAATGATAGGGGTGGTAGTCACCGCACGCTTGAGGCAATCAAAAGCCTCTTTGCATTGGTCATCAAAATCAAACTCCACCTCTTTTTGCTGCAGATTGGATAGTGGAAGGGTCATTTTGCTAAAATCCTTGATAAAGCGCCTATAAAACCCTGCATGACCAAGAAAAGAACGAACCTCTCGCACGCAAGAGGGGTAAGGAAATTGTGAAATAACAATTATTTTTGCAGGGTCTACCTCTATGCCCCTACTAGAAATGATATGCCCTAAAACTATACCCTGTTCTACCATGAAGTGACATTTTTCAAAATTCAGCACAAGGTTAGTTTCAATGCATCTATTAAGAACTCTATCCAGACTATCCAAACATGCATCAAAAGAGGATCCATAAACAGTAAAATCATCCATAAACACCTCTATGCAACTCTCTAAAAAAATCACTGAAAATGCTAAGCATACACCGCTGGAAGGTATCAGGGGCGTTGCATAGGCCAAAGGGCATCCTCCTATAGGCAAAAGTGCCAAAGGGACAGGTGAATGTGGTCTTTTCTTGATCCTCAGGAGCAATATGAATTTGTAAATAACCAGAAAAATTATCAAGAAAACAGTAATGAGACTTACCTGCCAAGCGCTCAAGCATTTGATCAATGAATGACAGGGGAAAATGATCTTTTCTAGTTACCTGGTTCAGCCTCCTATAATCAAGCAGACTCGCCCACTGTTCTGCACTCTTGTGGGGATAAGCTCATCCCTTTCATTCTTAATCACTGTGAGGCCTGTCTTCTTAGGAACCACTTAGACTGGACTCACCCACTGGCTGTCAGGAATGAGGTAGATGATTCCAGCTTGTAAGAGCTTGGTCACTTTCTTTTTCACCACATCTAGGATGACGGGGTTGAGTCGCCGTTGTGGCTGCCTCACTGGCTTAGCTCCATCCTCTAAAAGTATCCTATGCATGCAGGTAGATGGGCTAATGCCAGGAATGTCTACTAAAGTCCATCCAATGGCTTTCTTGTGCTTCTTGAGCACTAGCAACAGCTTCTCCTCTTGCTCAGCAGTAAGGGAGGCAGAGATGATCACTGGAAATTTTTCCTTGTCCTCCAAGTAAGCATACTTGAGGGTTGCTGGTAAGGGCTTCAACTCTGGTGTGGGTGGTGGTTGAACAGTAGAAGGAACCAGGGTAGGAGAAGAAAGAGGTTCCTCAGCCTGTACCTCATAAAGCAAGTCAGAAGGATATGTACTTCCTGCAACATGGTTAGTGCATTCTGACTCTAAAAAATAAACATCAAGAGGTACAACACCCAGAAAATCAGAACCAGACTCAAATTCAAATTCACTCTCAGCATAGAAATCGGATACAGGATGAAATTCAAACTCAGATTCAGATTCAATGCATAAGGAGTGACAAGTATGCAGATCCGATAAAAATGGATGTTTCCTACCATGAAGAACAAAATCAAAATCAAACATATAATCATCAACAATCTGATCAATTATCTCAGGACGAAAAATAGAATGATCATCAGATGGATGTTTCATGGCATCAAGAATGTTAAAATGAACAACAATATCATCAAATTCCATAGACAATGTGCCACCATAAACATCTATCTTGGTTCGGGATGTTTTCATAAATGGCCTTCCTAAAATAATTGGAACTGAGCCATGGGAATATCCCTCTTCCATATTAAGAACATAAAAATAAATAGGAAAAATAAGTTCACAAACCCGAACCAACACATCCTCTATGAAACCTGCGGGGTAAGCAACACTTCTATTTCCCAAATGAATCACCACATCTGTAGATTGCAAAGGTCCAAGAGATAAAGAATTGAAAATGGACAGAGGCATGACACTAAATGATGCTCCTAGATCTAGCATGGCATTCTTAAATTTACTGTTCCCAATAATGCAAGGTATGCAAAAAGTACCTGGGTCCTTACATTTCTCAGGAATGTGAGGAACAGATTTACCTATCAATGCTGACACATTTCTGCCCATGCTAATCCTTTCATTACCTTTGAGCTTCCTTTTGTGGGTGCACAACTCCTTTAGAAACTTGGCATATCTTGGAATCTGCTTGATGGCATCTAGCAGAGGTATGTTCACCTCTACATTCCTGAAGGTCTCCAAGATCTCCTTTTCCACTTTTTCCATTTTTTTGTTGGGAATTGCTCTATGTGGAAATGGAAGAGGGATAGGAGACTGTTGCAAGTCAGAATTACTAGAAGAAGGTCCACCAGCATGAAAATTTTTGTTAACTCCCTGATCAGGAAGCTTCCTCTTTTGTGCAACTATCTCAACTTCTTTTTCAGGTTTAGAATGAAGCTTGACAGGCTCAGGTGCAGGTGATGCTACTGGTGGAGGCACTTGAATTTTGTTGCCAGACCTCAAGGTGATGGCACTCACATTTTTCGTATTCTGCACAGTCTGTGAAGGCAATTTGTCAGAATTTTGGGATTGAGCTTGATTCAATTGAGTAGCCATCTGCCCCATCTGATTTGTCAGACTCTGAATGGAGGCTCTTGTCTCTTGCTGAAATCAAGTGCAGCCATCTCCCTAAGAGTCCTCTCACGAGGTGGAGGTTGAGCCATGTTCTCAGTATGAAACTTAGTAATCGAATGCTTAAAATCAGAATATTCAGAATCACCAGCAACAAAATACTTAGAATGCTCAAAATGCACAGATTGATCAGGATGCACACTATGCCTAACTAATCTATGAAAGGTTCTATCTATTTTAGGATCAAAGGGTTGCAAATTACCTGGATTACCCCTAGTCATGCCCTATATGCAGCAAATCATGTATCTCTTAACAAGCACCTAACAAGGGGGTAAAACTACAACTATACTCAAACGATATCCAAATGAGCTGAAATTTTGTGAGCAACACCCTAAAATCATGAAAAGATAGCACAATAAATTTCAAACAAAAATTCAAAGTCTAACTATGAAAACTACCTAAGCAAAGTTTAGAAAAATAGGACAATAATACTTGAAAAATAAAAAAAAATAGTAAACAGCTGATTTTTTGAGTTTGGGAGCCGGTTGCCACAGTATGGGAAATTTGTTTCTACCCCAAATGCATATATAATAATAGTCATTCTGATACCCGGAGCAAAAGTTATGGCCATTTTAAGTTTTGCTAAAAACAAGTTCCCAAAATTTTTGTCTCTCTCAAATACTGCCACACGAAGTGCTGCTGGTATTTTTCACACAAAATATGGATCAAAAGAAACTACCACACAAAAAATCAGCCAAAAATAACAACTCTAACTATCAAAACAAAAATCGCTAATTAAATTGCAAAATCAGTCACTAGTTCCCAGTCGCTAATTACTATTCACAGCAAAACACAAAGCTGAAACAGTCACAAAAGAGTCGCTAAAAATAGTCGCTAAACAGGGGACGCAATTGAAATGCAAAACAGAACGCTACACAAAACAAAACAATTAAACACTATTATGAACCTTTGGCCCACTGTTCCCTGGCAATGGCGCCAAATTTGATCGAAGCCGTACCCGAATCAAATAAACATTAAAAATGCAATATCTAGGAAGTGATCCTAGGTCATCTCCCAACGAGCAATGGTCAACCAAGCGTTAATAACAGAAAGTGATAAAACAGTAACGAATTAGGGGGGGTTGTTGTTTTTGTAAATTAAACAGCAAACAAATTTGAATTTAGAAAGTAACAGAATTAAAACATGTTGTTTCCCCTTGATTTACAAGCAAGTCTCTTATCCTAGGTTACGAGAATTTATCCTTTATCAGTTCAACCACTTAATCCAACCCTAAATTAAATTACTAAGAAAAATTTAACATAAGGCTGTCATTATGTGATTAAGCAACACATACACCAATTAATCATGAACGAAACTAATCACTAAGCATGAACGTAAATTAAGCGCAGAGACAATTAATCAAGCACTAAGCATGCATGGATTAATAAAAACAAATACAGAGTAATTGGTGAAGAGGAAAAACTGATCAGAATTTAATAGTAATAACAAAACCTCAAAGAGAGTTGTGCTTGATCCTCAAGAGAAAACAATGTTGGAGACTTAGCCTTC
The DNA here is from genome assembly GCF_004193775.1 of Glycine soja. Taxonomy (NCBI): domain Eukaryota; kingdom Viridiplantae; phylum Streptophyta; class Magnoliopsida; order Fabales; family Fabaceae; genus Glycine; species Glycine soja. The sequence goes on from NC_041015.1 coordinate 21,777,500, forward strand.
CATTAATCAGCAGAAAATGAAATTATAGATTGAAGCAGAAACGAAATTGCAAAAAGTGAATTTTATTCTACGTGAATAGTGTGCATGAACAGTAATAAAAACTGGAATTGCCAAAACCCTAAAATTATTCTCCCTCGAAAAACTCTCAAAACTAAAACACTAGTGCTATTATATAGGTTCTCAGCCCCAAAGCTTACAAATCTATTTTAAGTCCAAGCCCATAAACGAAATAAAATAAAATCTGGACAAGATAAGATAAGATTGGATGAAATAAAATCTGGACAAAATAAAATCTAGATGAAATAAAATCTGGATAAGATAAGATTTGTTAAAATAAAATTGTTGATTCTCTTCAAGTCCAAGCCCAATTCCGGATTCAAGCCCAATTTCTTATAATTCTCCTGAAGTTAAATTAAAAACACAAAATTAGTCATGTAGGCCCAAGTGATAAAACTGCATAATTAATTTGACAATTAAGGCTAATCAGTAATGAAAATGGTGATAAAAGAGGTTAAGAAATAGGAGAAAATAATGACACATCAAATACCGTGAAGGAAAATGCTGAATTCAGAGTAGTCAATGTAGCAGAGTACAACAGATACATACAGATGCACAAGTAGCAAAAAGAAAGAGATAATGTACCTTCCATTTGATGTTATTTCCCCTAGTCCTACCTCTGATGACTTAGATGGCCCTGCTGTTGGTGATCCAAGCTGATATCATTGTTGCTGTGTTTGGTAGTGTGGTAGCCTCAACAAGTTCAACATCTTTGGCCAATCCTGCGGATCCTGAAAACGTATGTGTAGATGTATTCCTAACCAGTGGCTGCTCCTCTACATCTTCAGCTTCATCATGAAATGACAAGCTTCCTGCCTGCAATCTAGAATAGCCATAATTGCCCTTCCAGATTTAACAATCCAAGAGAAAATACCTTGAAGGAAAATGTTGAATTTAGAGTACAATGCATGAAAATGTATTCCAAAAATAGAGTACAATTCCAACTTGGTACCAGCAAATCAACCTTGACAATGCATGACTACAAGAATTTTCAAATAAAACAAGGAGTAGAATAGAGGCTAGCAGGAAAGAGAAAGGGATGGAGTCTTTCAAGTTACAATATATCCTGTATCCACTAGCAAGTTTTAACATGTTTAAATTATAATGACCCATTAATGTGTACAGTTTTAAAGTAAATCAAATACTAATGATCAGAAAGAGGTCATGTTATCCTTTAATTTCATATACTTGATAAGATACCAAGGCTAAGAGTTGTAGCTACTGCTGAAACCAAATATAGTTGTGAATCTATTTAGATAGTTCATCATGGGGCTCAATGTACAAGTCCAGAAAAACCATGAAGCTCAACAAAGACAAACAACCTCAAGTTACCAACCCATCGATAATATATCAGAATAAAAAATGACAAGTATCATAATCGTCAGTAATTTCTGTTTTTGTGAATTAAGTGTGGTTTAAAAACTTAAGTAGCATGACATTTTAAGACCATAAAAAACAAAAATATGTATCTTTATCATAAACATGCAGATCAACAAGATGAAGGGAAGTGAACCCAATACTAAGAAGTTAACTCATTATTTTATTTATATAGAAAATAGGTGTGGTCTCACATGCATTGTATGAGTCTTCCCACTGCTTGTTACCCCATATGCAAATATCGTACCTGTATGAAAAACAGAGGAGTTGATAACAATGTTTACCTAATATGCCAGGAATGCAAGTGAAAACAATGTAGAAGTTACTCAACCACATACTTCTCTATGCACAGTTACTTTTTATTAAATAGTCAACTTCAAGAAGAAACAAGAGTAAAAAATGAATAGGTTTCATTATCAAGGAAATTACATGAACTAGATGTCGAGAATATAATTTTATTTGAATTTAATTCTAATTTGTAACACTGGTATTATTCAAATAGATTTTGTTGAATTTAGTATAAGTGAAAAGTACCACATTTCAACCTCGCCACTTCAACCCTAAAATCACTCGTTTTTAGTCTTAATAGTAACAAAATTCAACCATTAATATATAATAACCACTAACCTAATGGCATTGCTTAAGTAATTTAAAATATAAATATTAATAAGTCTTCCAAGAGTGCTGATTAAAGAAATAAAAAATAAAATATTTCTCATTCAGTTCTCATAATTTAAGTGCACATTCTCAGGATAAACAAATTACTCTTACCCTTGATAACAAAGAGTTCTATATATTGTAAAAATTCATTCAATGGAGTATATCGTTTGAAGGGTGGGAAGTTGGGAGTATACATCATTTTCATATTTAATATTTGGACATGAATCCTTAAATTAACTGCCATATACCTTCACCGGCATATGGGGAAGTATCCATTTTTCGTCTCTTATAACAACTTTTCACTTTTCAGTTACAGGGGCATGCAACATCTGAACTGATCAAAGCCCAAAGATAATATATATTAAAATAAAAACATAGGTCAAACGACTATATCTATATATGTGGAATTATATACGGGCAAGATAAATTAGAAATAGGAAACCATGTATGGTCTATGTCAAGATGCAACGTGTAAATTTTGAGGACCTCATCAACCTGAAAACCACAATCCTCAAAGATTTTGATCGATAGACAAACTAAAGTTATTATTATAAAAAATGAGACTGTGGGAGAGATGGAGAAGAGGTTGAGATATCTCGAAAAAACACACATATTTGAGAGGATCACTACTATCAAAGCTATTGTGAATGCCTTCTACTGAATCCATCTACAGGCAAGGATCACTACTACCCAACTTAGCAACCATGCTAGGCTGCCGAGTAGGTTTTCTAAGATCGAGTTTGTATTTCTGCGATACAAAATGACAGCATAAGCTTCTTTAAATCTAGAACAGAGTTGTTGTTCATTATGCACACTTATATCCCAGAAATTTTCGTTGATAAATTTGAAATGAATAATCACATCTAAAACATTCTCACACCATTATTTGTCTAGTTAAAAATGCAAATTACGCTCCTTAATAGGCCTATGATAAAAGCTGGAGTTTATACCTGTAGATGGCTTGCTACGTTTTCTCTTGTAAGTCCTTCGACATTCATCAAGTCGAGTATTCTCTTGGGGAAAGCCTCTGCAATAACAGTTGAAACCTCATGTTAGGAGCTACAAAATCCACATTAAGGTGTCAAATAAACATACTTTAATGTGTCATGTTCTCAACTCAAGCAAAATTAGAAAAAGTAAATATTGTTTATCACAAACTCACTGTCAATTCCTAGATCATCAACAGCAACAAGAAATTTCCTATGCAACTCGACATCCCAAACTAAACGAGGCTTATTTTGATTTAAGTGTTCCTCATTCTCTTTATGATATTCTTCCTCTTCCTCATCCTCACTTTGTTCCTTCCTTTTTTGACCCAGTTTTATATTCTGGTCGGTATTATTTTTGGGTGCCATGGCTTGACTGCATTCCCCAGCCATATAGCTAGCTTTCTCCTCATTTGCAAACTTACCAGCCATATTGCAGCCTTTTTACCCTCACTTGCAGTCTTATTCTTATCCTTGCTATCAATCCTCATTCGCAGTACATGTTTCCATATGTTTTGTAACTCTTCAATTCGAATTGGTTTGGTTAAGTACTCACAAGCACCCTGTATAACACTACATTACACACAAAAATGTAAGAGCTTAAGTTCATACCATCATTGTGAGATAACAAAAATAAATAAATCGAATTTGGAAAGATTTGTTTGGTTAAACTCAAGTTGAATGAATGTGAAGACAGAATACAAGTGTTTGATCTTAGTAATAAATGGTAGGTCCATTTGAAGTCCCACTAGCTCAAGAAGTTTAAACCCATCCATGTCAGGTATATTTACATCGCTAATAAGAAGGTCAAACTTGTTTATGTTTTTCCTCAACATTTATAGCACCTTAATTGCCTGATTAGTTGTAGTGACTGCAACAAACAAACATAAATCAGATGTGAGATAAGACAAAGGAGTGTCAACTATCAAACGGTTAACCAAAATTATGGCAAGATCTATAGTTATAAAAAGTAATGTAGCAACACCAAAAAATACATTTTTTTCTAAAAACTTCAGGATTGTAAAAGAAAATTTTCATTTTTGGGAGAATAAAGAAAGAACAACCCAACTTGCAAAGATTTTTTTTTTAATAACAATCAAAATTGCCAACCACAAAATATCCACGAGTCTAAAACTTCACATGGGAAGAGAATAACAAGAAAACAAAGCATGCAACAATTCATGACCACTAACATGAGACAAGCAAAACCAATGTAGAATCGAATTGAGTGATTTAAAATAGAAAAGTGGCTAACCATTATAATGGCATTTGTGAATCAGGTTCTCCAAAACTGTGAGACACATTTGATCGTCATCAATGGCAACTACACACAGACCCACCGGAAAACGGTCTCCCTGTGGCGTCCCTAAATAATGACTGGTTTAATAGTAATAAATTAAATAGCAGAAACCATAGGATTTTTTTTTTCTTTTTCTCTCTCTCATTTTTTTTCGCACGGCTATTCATTTCACAGTAATTAAATTCAGAAGGAAAATTATCACTATAGAGTCCTGAATGGCCAGTTCACAACTCTATTCGGAGTCATTTCTTTCTTATCACTCATAACCTTTAAACTATTTTGCCCTTTCAAAAAGAAAAATATACCAGCCATCATTTTAGGTCATCACGTGAAAGATAATAAAATACGGTCGGTAAACTCTTTTCAAATAGAATTTGTTAACACTTCCTTTTCAAATAACAAGATTAAACATAATTACATTTATCATCTAAAACTGTCCAAAATATGGGAGTTTGCAAAATAACATAGTGACATCCAGAGCAAAGGTAACCACTGTGGTGGCTTCAACCACATATATACAATCATCAAAATTTCTATACAATAGGTCTACCCACCCAAAAATCAAAAGAGTAAACCTAGTAGTCTGAACTAGATACACCCACCCACAAAAAGTATGTACACCTAGTCTAAGGAGCCGTCTGCTATGATGAAGAGTTGTCACTATTCGCTGTCCCTCCAGGGCCACTCTCCTCTATAGAGTCTGCCTCAGATGCTGACAAAACATCCTCTGGAAAATCAACATCAGGGAGTGGGTCTTCATCATCCCCAGGTAAGTCAAGGGCATCCACAACAGGTTCAGGAGGTAACTCCTCTAAGTCTTCTTCAGGATCCTCTTCAGAGGATGACACCTCTATCACTTGAACTGGCTCCACTAGTTGATATGGAGTGGGTGTAGGTAGTATCCACTCCATAGGTTACTGAAGCGTGCGTGAAGGTTCCTCCGGATGTACTAATGAAGTAGCAGTAAGTCGAATTGTGCCACGGAATCGGAACCTCTCATTGCCTTCGAGGGTCTCCCAAACACCCTCTAGGGACTCCATCACTACGCGATCATGGATCAACTGCGCTGCCATCGCGATCTACAAAAGATAAAAGGAAGAGGGTTGACTCTTTCACAAGAAATCTAATTACAGGTAACAATACAATGCGTCCCATAACCACTACGCATAGTCAAATGGTCTCTCTCAAGGAATTTCCTCTCTGGTAATCGATTACCAAAGTATGTAATCGATTACCAGTGCCCAAACACGAATTACACAGCTTTTGCACATGAAAATCTACAAATTACACTGTGTAATCGATTACACCTAAATGGTAATCGATTACCAGTGCCCTATCTCCCTGTGTAATCAATTACACCCAACTGGTATTCGATTACCAGTGCCCTGTCACTCTGTGTAATCGATTACACCCATTGGTAATCGATTACCAGAGGCCATTTTAACATCATGTCTCCATTTTTAAGCCTTGTAATCGATTACCCACGAATGGTAATCAATTACCAGAGGCTAATTTCTAGATACCACCCAATATACATAGCTGGCCAGCCGCCACACAAGCCTCCTTGCTTCGTGGTCTTTGTTCTTTTATTGGTTGACTGCCTGTTTAGGTACGTCACAGGTTCTCACTAATTGACTATGCCCGGGTTGGGTCGGGATTGGTCAAGCTTGGTTTTGGGCAATAGGACCCCACCTAACGTCCCCAAGGTCTCCTGACCCTCGCGACATATCTCCAGCTACCACTCTATGGTCAACAAACAAAAGTAGGAAGACTGACTCTTCCACGCTTTCTCACATCAAGCTTAGTGGATTATGGGTACCCGTCATATGTGGTAATAGGTGGCGATCGGGAGATGGCACAAATCAACTCTCCCACTTCCCCAAGTCAAACATAAACACACCATCCCCAGTTGCCCACCTTTCAACTGAGCTCACACACTCCCACGTAGCCCTTATCCTCGTCCCTCTCAGCACCGGGTCTCCATCAACCCCTCCGAGCTTCCACAATATCCAAGCAATTCAATTCCAAATATCATGAAACTACCCTAAACCAAGAAAATAGGCTAGAGGCAGAAAACTCTGCCCAAAGCACATTCAAATACCACAACATTCCTTACTCATATACCCCAGTAACATTCTCTTCGTTATGATTCGTTAACCGTTGGATCGACTTAAAATTTTTACTGGAGGTTCCTAGTACATAAGTCTACATGTTGACCGTTGGGATCTGCTAGAAAATGCCTGGAACACGAAATGTACTACTCTTCCCATGACAAGCAATGCACAAGAATTTTTCTGCACATTTGGTCAAGTTGGCTGCACAATTTGACAACATTTTTCTGCATAATAGGGTAGATTTCGAAATCCATCTTGCCCACATCCAATTTTTCTCAAATTGGATCCTACAAGTCCTAAATCATGTATAAATCATGTTTAAACCAAAGATAAGCTTCAGATCAAGGTAAATCAAAATCTAGGTATCCAAAACCCATCAATTTAGTGAATTTTCAAGGTTTAAGAAGTGAAAATGAGAATTGGATAATTTTGGGGTAAACTCTCATCTCAATCAAGTCTATAACATTGATTTAGACTTGCTCAAACTGGTTTTAAGGCGAAAACTCCACCGATTCAAAATTTGGCCTCTCAACACCCAATTTACCCTAGAAATGACTCTTTTCTTTCACACTTGTCATTCCTTTTTCTCATTTGCTCTGCCCAAGCTTTCCTACAAGTCCTAATTGACATTCTAAACTAGGATCAACTCACTTTAGACTCCAATTTCCACTAACCCCAAATTTGGCTTTTCAAACCCTCAAAATCTCACACTTTTCCACTCACATCACTACCATTCTCACATTTAACCCTAAGTTAACTCTCCCCATCATCTCTACCAGTTTTCAATCAACAATTTAAGCATACAAATATCACAAAGCATCATCATAAAACCCTAAAACAGAATGGTTAAATTTGGCTCACATCAAACATGTCAAGTTTAGCATGCTTTCAACAAATTCCTTCACAAATAACTACCATAAGGCATTAACCTAGTAAAACTACCCATCATATCTCCCAAAAACCCAACACCCACGAATTTCATGTGAGAAGAAGTTCACCCATACCTGAAATTCGAAGTCCCACAACGTAGAGGTGTGCTTCACGACTCCGAAAATGGCTTCCCCTTGCAATTTGGAGTAGAAATGAGGAGAAATTTTGGAGCTTTAATGGAGGCTTCAATGGAGAAGAAGAAGAAGAAAGAAAAGCTACGTGGAAGGTGAGGAAAAGCTTCTGAAATTTTGCTGAAGGAAGAGAGAGAATTTGGCTTTTATAAAAAAAATGATTTTCTCTTTCCTTTTTCTAAAAGCAATGCCACATGTCTCATTTTGAGTGGAGCAAAAGGGCCCACCTTTTTATCTTGATGTAACTTCATACTCAGCCACAAGGAGAGAAAAATTTGACCTTTTGAATGGTAAAAATCCTGCCTTGGTTTGTGTGTCGCTACTCTGGTTCCAGTTCCTCGCATTTCTCTACAGCCGTTGGGGCCCGTTTTTGAAAGTAGGCAATATATATATCAAAACGCTCAGAATGAGACCCTGAGCGTGGTTCAGAGGTTGGTTTTGTTAAATTTTAAGTTTCACGCAAAATGATAATTTTTAGACTAATTAATTGAGGATTAATCTATAACTGTCCAATTATGGATTACTCTTCGCTAATTAGTCTAACCCGCGTATCTTTCCCCCAATGTACATACTTCTACCAAGAATATATATATATATATATATATATATATATATATATATATATATATACATTGAATAATACTTATGTATATAATTATTTAAAATATAACACTTACAAAATTCCGAGTAGAAATTCTAGGATGTCACACTCCCAATGGAAACTATACTGGCATTTGGTCGTCCAACCCTACTTGTTATTTTGTTGCATGCAAAGACATGTGCAAACTGATTTCTATGATGTCAAACTCAAATCTCAAACCTCTATGGGGTTACATCATGATCTAGCTACCATTATGAGAGGAGTGATCAAGAAAGCCAAATGAGATGGCATTTATACAAAAGAATGGAACAAGTAAGGATGCTAATGGCACTTCAGTCCCTCATAAATTTTTCAAAAAGGCCTTCAATACCATTGTTGCAGAATCATAATACAAATACCTAATTATAATACACTAAAATCATAATACAAATACCTAATTAATTAACATATAACCAAGATTTAATATTATTTCAAATCTAATCATACATCCAAAATGTGATATGTATTATTTTAAAGATAATGAAAGGATGACTTGAATAGGTGGTAAGTAGTAAGTTATCTATTAATTACCATTGATTCCCTCCATAGAACCACTAACAACATGCTGAGCAGCAACATCATAGACCTGCAGAAGGGTTCACTTGTCGAGCACCAGAACCAGTTGTCCCTGGTTGTTGTTGGAAAGATTCTAAAGGGTTAAAATAATATGTTAACATACCTATTGGTATATTGCTTTTCCTCCAGCTTCAGTTGCCACAGCCTTTGCAAGCATTGCTTTTCCTGTGCCAGAGGGGCCAGACAACAATATTCCCTTGAAAGGCTATACCCAAGGATGTAACTTATGTACATGCATTTTTAACAGCAATATCCTATCAAAATATATATTTTCTAATACGAGACTACAACAAACCAAAACAATTTAAGAATAAACAATCTCCTCACCAAACCATTACGTAGGTTTTGAAAAACATTATTGCACATGAAACAATTGATTAAAATATACCAGTAAAGGGTGTCATGAAAGGAAAATGTACTCGTTCATAATAATGTACATCATATCTAGCATCTATTATTTCTAATAGCTAAAAAGTAAGTTGCCCAATTCTTTTGAATTATTGTCATGGCCTCCACGTCTAACGCTAATCCATCCGAGAACCACTACAACATTAACAATGGAAGACATTATTTGTAATTAAACAAATATAAAGTAACGTGCAAATTGAAATTAGACTTTGTATATATACCCTGTTCCAATCATCTTTCAAGCCGACATTAACGATGCACCACATCCAATGCATGACATAGTATCCACACTCGTACCCTCCACTTTGAACATGACTCTATATTTATCAGTGAAAATAACTATTATATCTTGTACCCTTTAAAAATTACATAGGGGTTCATCTAAACGACCATCTAACCTTGGGTTCAATCCACCGAGGTGGAGGTTGCTAAGACATGCCTTCCAAAGAACTAGTTATTGTCTTCATTGCACTAGTAAACAAAATTATATACGATGTTACTTATAACAAACATTTACCCTGCATATTCAACAACAATGACAGCTCAGCTATCTTAGAATAATATTTACACTTGTACCTATTTATTACGGCTTTTATTGCCACATCAGGCTTCTTTTGCAATGAACAAAACCAAACAACCATGTTTTCTCTAGGACAGAGAACAAATAGTTGCCAATGTGACCTGAAGTTGACGATTATAATTAGCAAGTTTAGAAATCATAACATTTTTTAAATACCACAAATAATGTTAACTTACGGATGCAAGTATGCTTCAAAGTACAAGCGTCATTGTGATTCCATCACCCATGTCTCAATATAAAGTTGACATTGTTCATGGTTCTCCTTAGCAATGTGTATTGATTGAGGCTCAAGGAAGCCATACACTAAGCCATCACCTCTGGTTGTAGCACACTCAACCAAATACCTATTTGAAAGACAATACAATCATTATACCACAAATGTATTACAATTACAATTTGTTGCTTATGATAACATTTAGGGCTAAAGGTTGCAATTAAATGAATTACATCATCCACAACTGCAGTATGCAAATGTTTAAACACTTGTGACCTGATATTATTTCAGCCATATCAGCATGTATGATGTAAAATTTTGCATCTATATTCGGAATTCCAAATCGGCTAGCCTCCCACGGGAGTTCCACTGGATTCATATACACTTCATAAAGTATCTTCATGATTTCTCCAAGTGGATCCCTTGCAACACCTGCATTTGACTGATCAACACGTCCTTCTGGCTTCCTTACATTTTGATTGGAATCCTATATGGTTTTATAAAATAAATATTAAATTTAATTGAACAGAGGTATTGGAATATGCCATTTAATTTAGGGGAACCACAACGAAAATCATTTTACTTACATTGGAGAAAGGTTTCACAAGATTAGTTGGCCAGACAATGAATGTGTTCATGGCCTCCCTGACATATTCAATCTCAGGCGTGGGAATTGGGACCCTTGTGTCACCATCATAAACAGTATCAACAGAAACCTTCACGACTTCATCTGCGTAAGGAACATTGTGTATCATGCCGCCAAGTTGATAGACCTTTCCTACGGCCACCAATTTTTTACCGTTGCCACAAACAACATACAACCTCATGGTATTCTCCTCAACTGCAGATTGGTCCCCAGCAACAACCTTTGCAACAGCTTCTGCACAACTTTCTTTGGTGCTAACACGTGCAGCCAACACATTCGGATCAGCCAGTTGTACAGGGGCTGACTATTGAGTTTGCATTTGGGACAACTCAGTCTTGATTGCATCCAACTCCTGTTGCATGATGTCCATTTTCTTTTTTCTTTCATCTTCTACCTCTTTCCTCCACTCTTGCTTGAGATTACCTATGATTTGAACCAACTGATCTGGGATTATCGTTGCCACAGAACTGTTAGAGGCACTTGAATGATGTCCAAAGTAACTACTAATGGTGATACCATGTCCAGCAACACGGACACGACCAGGATGCTCTTCACTGCCAAGCACAGTGTTCAATATGTCGTTTCGGCCATGCGCTACAAATGTACCTTGTGTGCTTTGTTCTTGTAATTCATCCTATCAAAAATAGCCAAAAATCAGTGAAAAGTTGAATGATATACCATCTACCTATTAAATTTGCCACAAAGGCGTTAATTCGACTTACAATTTTGTCAGAGATTTGTTGAGCTGCTTCAGATGTCATTTGGCCATATTTGTTTGTTCTAGCCATCTTCCACTTAGCGTGTCTTGCAATTGGGGATGGAGGGTCTATGACCATCGGTGTATTTTTTGTAACCTCAACTTGATTTGTCTTGTCTTCATTTTCTCATCCATCAATTTTCTTTCCATAAGTTCGTACCCTCCACGAGAAAATATGTGGAAGGAGTCATTGAATTTTTGAATCTCCTGTGCTTTTTTCCAAATTCCCTGTGCACAGTAACGAATACAATGCATTGTGTGATAATGTTAGCACACACTTAACTAACAAAGCTTGTGAATTATCAATTCAATTCAAACCTGCCAAGTAGGGGTCTGATGAATCTTTGCAAATTGCTCCCATGTTTGTCGCTCCATACCATACTTAGAAGCTGCATCAGGGTTATCTTCACCTTGTTTCTCAGCATATATATATCTAGTGGTCAGGGAGGACTTAAATTGCCTCCATCTGGTCGCAATAGTAGACATAACCTTCTTCTTGGCAGCAGTTCCTTCGGGGATGTCAAATTTTCTCTGAAATAACAAATAGTTTCTCAAACACTAACTGCAAAAATGAAAATTTGGCTAAAGGAAACACAAATGAAATCAAAGTTTTTAGCTAAGCACACTTACCAAAATGTCATTCCATACAATATTTTTAAGTGATTCCGGAACAACTTTCCAAGATGAATCCCGTGCCACTACACCCAAGTAACTGTGAAATTTTTCTTTTTCCGGACCAGAACCTCGACCAGTATTCGGGTTGACGTTGACAATTGGTCGTGGTTGATCCAAGGTTCTTGCAGTCAATTTCCTCAGCCTGGTTGCTTGTCGAGTCTTCGGTTTTGTGATTGCGCTTGGTGAATAAGTAGGTGGAGGGGATCTCGGGGGTGTTTCCATGGGTCCTGCAAAAATATAAAGTTAGCCACATTTGAGAGATGAAAGACAAGAAACTGTAAATTGAAAATGAATATTTAAAAGTTTTACATTATTGTTTTATTTACCGCATTTAAGTTGGCATATTTTCCCATAAACCTTCATCATGATCGATATGATTTGCATACACCTCATCGTCGTCATTTTTAGCATTTATCGAAGGCATTTGTGGTGCAAACATAGGCATGTCGTTAACATCAAGGGTTGCATGATCGGTATCGGCAGGGATACCACTTGTTTTCCCTTGAAGTACAACTGACCATGTTGAGTCACTAGGATCTTCAACATAAAACACTTGTCTTGCTTGTGCTGCCATGATGAAAGGCTCGTCCTTGTAACCAATCCTTTGTAGGTCAACCAAAGTAAAACCCAATTTGTCTTGATGGAGTCCGACATTTCCATTAACCCATTAGCACTTGAAAACAGGCACTCTAAATTCACCATAGTCTAGCTCCCAGATATCGGTTATGACTCCATAATAAGCCATGGAAGCTCGAATAGGATTCTTATCCGATGCACTACTAAAGTGGTTGTTTTGCACGGTACTTTTATCATCCTATGACTTTGTGTAGAATGAATAATTGTTGATGTCATAACCCTTCCAAGTGAGGACATTAAGATTCGGCCCAACAGCTAGCAATGATAATGTCTTAGAAGCACTGTCGCTAGCAAATATTGTATTTCTAAACCAATTAATGAAACTCCTATTGTGTTCCTGCAACACCCTCATCATATTCATGTTTGGGTGAGAAGCTGCCACATATTCTTTGTGAGCATCTATGTATGGTATAACCTCAGCTGTGTTGTTTAGTACATATAAATGCGCTTGTGATACTTGATGGCGATCCATGGTTACAACATTGAATCCTCGCGTGCCCCTACATTGCCATGTAGCGTCATGACGGCTTTTAGGAATACCAACAAGTGATGCATCTTCGATGTAAGTAGTGCAAAACTCAATAGCTTCTTCTGCCACGTACCTTTCAACAATGCTTGCTTCTGGCCTATATTGATTCTTCGTGTGACTTTTCAACACCTTCATGTACCGCTCAACCGGATACGTCCACCTCATATATACAAGCCCGCACAACTGTATTTCTCGAACAAAATGAACAAGTAAGTGAATCATTATGTCAAAAAAAGCTGGGGGGAAAGTACATCTCCAACAGACAAATGATAATGGCAGCCTCATTTTCCAAATCATCCAATTGTTTAGGGTCAATCACTTTGCTGCAGATTGCATTGAAGAAAAAACACAGTCAAGTTATTGCAACCCTAACTTTGTCAGGCAATATTCCACGAATGGCAACAGACAATAATTGTTGCATGAAAATGTGGCAATCATGGGACTTCAAGCCTACCAATTTCATTTCATCCACTGATACAAGGATCTTGATATTTGAAGAGTATCCTTGTGGGACTTTGATATTTTTTAGAAAATGACAAAAACATTTTTTGTCATTCGTTGACATCGTATGACATGTGGGCGGCAAATACGTTCGAAGACCTTTTGACACAGGATGCAACTGCTGTCGTACTCCTATTTCAACTAAATCTTGCCGGCATTTCAAACCGTCTTTTGTCTTCCCTTTAATGTTAAGAACTGTGCCAACCAAACTGTCACAAACATTTTTTTCAACATGCATAACATCTAAACAATGTCTCACATCTAAATTGCACCAGTATGGCAGATCAAAGAAGATGGATCTTTCTTCCAAATGTTTTTGGGAGCGCCGTCTTTTTTTTTGTGTCTTCCCATAGATATTGCAAATGTTCTTCACACGATAAAAAAACTTCAACACCTGACAAAGGAATCGGTGCACTGTCAATCTCAGATGTCCCATCAAACGTTTTCTTCAGCCGCCTATATGGGTGAAAAGGTTTTAAAAATCTACGGTATCTTGTATATATTGTCTTTTTGCCATGCTTTAATTGGATGTAACTTGTGTCTTTCTAACAAATGGGACAAGCGAGGTGGCCTTTCACACTATATCCACTCAAATTCCCATATGCTGGAAAGTCATTAATGGTGCAGAAAATCATAACACGCAACCTGAAGGACTCATGAGCATTCCCGTCATACACATCAACCCCTTCTACCCACAATTTAGTGAGGTCTTCAATCAAGGGAGCAAGATACACATCAATGTCATTTCCTGGTTGTCTTGGACCGGCAATCATCATAGACATCATTATGTACTTCCGCTTGATGCACAACCACGGAGGCAAGTTATAAATGATCAGCAAAACAGGCCACGAACTATGATTGCAACTTAAGCTTCAGATGGATTCATTCCATCCGACGCGAGACCAACCCTTAGGTTCCTGGGATCTTCGGCAAACACTGGATATTGTTGGATCGAGTAGCCTCAGAATAATTAAGAAGGGGGGGTTGAATTAATTATTCCTAAACCTTTACTAATTAAAAAATTACTCTTCTAAGGCTTTTACTATGTTGTTAAGAGAATGAGGAGTAGAAGAGAAACTTAACAGAAAGTAAAAGCGGAAATTAAAAGAGTAGGGAAGAAGGAAACAAACACACAAGAGTTTTTATACTGGTTCGGCAACAACCCGTGCCTACATCCAGTCCCCAAGCGACCTGCGATCCTTGAGATTTATTTCAACCTTGTAAAAATCCTTTTACAAGCAAAGATCCATAAGGGATGTACCCTCCCTTGTTCTCTTTGAAACCCTAGTGGATGTACCCTCCACTAGAACTGATCCACAAGAGATGTACCCTCTCTTGTTCTTAGTCAAACCCTAGTAGATGTACCCTCTACTTGTACCACAAAGGATGTATCCTCCAATGTGTTAAGACAAAGATCTCAGGCGGTTAAACCTTTGATACTTTGTGAATGGGAATACAAATGAATTCTCAGGCGGTTAGTCCTTTGAACACTTTTGTATAAGGGAATGGGAAGAATCAAAAGAATACTCAGATTGTGTCGTTTTGAATTCTTTGGCAAGGGAGAAGGGAGACACAAAAAGAATTCAGGCGGTTAGTCCTTGGCGAATTCTTTTTGGCAAAGGGAGAAGAGAATGAAAAGATGAATAGCACAAGTTTTCAAAGTTTGGAAAACCAGAAAACTTCAGAAAGCTTTTGGTACAAAGAAGAAGAAGAAGTTCAAGGAGATTCAAGGCTTGTAAAGGATCGTAAGAAATTTACTGGAAAGTATTCAAGATTGAAAGAATGAATTAATTGAAAATGCAAAACAAAGCCTTGCTTTTATAGACTCTTCATGTTTGGTCAAGAAGACCATTTAGAAGAGTTATAACTTTTAGAAAAACTTAAAACCAATTTGAAAAAGTCAAAACCTTTTTGAAGAGTTACATCTTTTGATTTTATTCAGAAACAATCACTGGTAATCGATTACCAAATAAGTGTAATCGATTACACAAAGTTTTAATGTGAAAGGATGTGACTCTTCAAATTTGAATTTGAATTTCATCGTTCAAAGGCATTGGTAATCGATTACCAAAACATTGCAATCGATTACAGCTTTTTAAAATTAATTGGAACGTTGTAAATTCAATTTGAAAACTTTTTCAAAACAATTTTGCTACTGGTAATCGATTACAACAATCTGGTAATCGATTACCAGAGAGTAAAAACTCTTTGGTAAATATGTTTTGAGAAAAATCATGTGCTACTCAATTTTTGAGAAAAACTTTTCATACTTATCTTGATTAAGCCTTCTCTTGATTCTTGAATCTTGATCTTGATTCTTGAGATCTTGAACCTTGAATCTGGATTCTTGACTCTAAACTTTCTTCTTGAGTCTTGAATTATTCTTGATTCTTATCTTGAACTCTTGAATTGTTCTTGATTCACTTGAGTTGTTCTTTGATTGATCTTTGAGCTTTCTGTCATCACCTTTGTCATCATCTTGTGTTACCATCATTGTTATCATCAAAACACTTTTGAATCACCTTTGATTCACCATGAAGCTTTTCTTCTACAATCTCCCCCTTTTTTATGATGACAACTTATGAAATCAAGAAACACACACACACTTTTCTCTAGTCGATCACTCACATAAATTCTCCCCCTTTGTTTTTGAATTTATGCTTATCTTAAAAATAAGTTGATTACTCATGTGAATTATTGATTTAATCTCATTTCTCTCCCCCTTTGGCATCAACAAAAAGCCAAAGTGCGTATCAAACTTAAGGTATACAAATATAACTTAAACATTCAAACAATGTTCATGAGAAAATATCAACCAAATCATGAAGCAAGAAGCAAAAACCATGAAAACCATGATGAAGCAACAACCATGAATAGATTAATTATAAACTCCACATAGTCAAATAACATACTTAATATTGGTCCAAACATACCATGCAAATAAGGAAATAGTAAATTGTTCAAATACCATAATAATATAGCCAAAATACAAGGCTGAAAATCAAAGTAGTAATAATATCATTCTAAGATGATGGTGGCGGCGGTGGTGGAAGATCGAAGCTTGACCGGATGTAAGATACATCTTCTTCAACCTTTGTCATTCTTGAATCCATTTCATTGAAGCGCATATCCACTTGCAATTCCAAATTATCAAACCTCTCACAAACAAAGGTTTGAAGACCATCAAACCTTTCCAAAATCTTCGAAAGAAGAGATGAATCTTCTCCCTCATGTCCTTCTTCACCAACATTTCTAGCACCCTTCTTTACCCAAGAGCCATCATGCTCCTTAATATAACCAAAGGATGCTATGACTGAAGCGGCTATAAGGAATGATCTCTTGATTGGAACATAGGGTTCAGAATCAAGAGGGATGTTGAAGTGTTGAAGGAAAAGGGTAATAAGGTGAGGATAAGGCAAAGGGGCATTCAATCGCATGCGATATCTAACAAGGTGTGCCCAATCAATTTGTAAACCTTTATGAAAGGTCCACATGACAATGAGATCTTCTTCAGAAACCTGAGCAAGGTTTGAAGATCTAGGAAGCAAAATGCAAACAATAAGGTAATGGAGGATGCGGCTTTCAAAAGCCAATGAACTGGCAAGAAGCCTTCCGGTCATATCCGCTTCGTTGGTGCAAACCAACCGGCGGGCATCATGCACAAAAAAATCGAATTTCCAATCATCAATCAGTGCACCCTCAAAAGGCACACCTTCACTAGGCAATTTTGTTAAATCATAAAATAGGGATTGGTCAATGACCATCTTAATCCCATAAACTTCAGACATTAGTGTACCTTCATGGATTTTTAAATTAGAATAAAAAGCTTTGACTAAATCAGAATAAATAGGTAATTTTAGAGACATGAATGGAATAAGATTGGAGTTTTCAAATGCTTGAAGGCATTCAAAACTCTCATTTGAGAAGAAATCAATATCTATGAATTTTGGGTTTATAATGGAACGAGAGGAAAAGAGGTTTGTGTACCGTATACGTTGTTCCTCTGATGAGAACAATGATCCAGAGGGAATGGAGGAAGGCATTGAGGTTTCCTGTGCCCCGGAATGTCGTTGACTCCGACTCGAAGTGCCTTTCCGCTTTTTCGATGGATCTGCCATTTGAGGAGTTTTTTCAGGATTTCAATCGGTTCAAATGAAAGAAATTGAAAAAAAATGAAGTTTGGGCTTTGTGAGGAGTGATTTGGACAAGAATTGAGTGAGATATAGCTAGAAGAAAAATTGGGGGCGAGGGTTTTCAAGAGAGAGAGAAGTTGCAGGTTTCAGAATTTGAAATTTGAATATATAGGTGCAGGGACGCGTTGTAATAGATTACACAAATATGGTAATCGATTACCAAAGAGAAACATTGCCAGAAATAACTGCTTGTAATCGATTACACTATTATGGTAATCGATTACCAATGGTTATTTTAGCCAGAAAACAAAAACAAAAGGCTTTCTAGGAGATAAGAAGTTTTGAGTTTTTATCAAAATATTTTTTATGAAAAATATATTTGAAGATCCTTTATGAATAATTCTCAATCATGCAATTCACATATCATGTCATGCAAAAACATTAAAACATGAAGATAATCAATTTTATCAAAAACAATCAAAACACAAGTAAGAAGAATGTTGATTTTACTTAAATATATGAATGAATATTTCATGCAAATAAGATGAAATCAATCAAGCAAATATACTCATGATTTCAAACAATCAAAAAACACACAAATAAAGAATTGTTAGTCATCATAATCAAATTTTTTGAATAAAAATTTCAACTTTAAGAGAAATTTTAATAAGATAATGGTTTTGATATTACCTTTTTCAGGATTGAAGTATCTAGATCTTCAAAGATGAGGATCGTGCTTTTTCTCCTTGTTTTTCATCCTTGAGAGATGTTCTCGTCACTTTCATAATCTTTGGTTACAAGATTAATCTCCTTTTCTGAACCATCAGATGAATCATTGCCATCCCATGCAATGTATGCTTTCTTAGTTCTTCTTTCGTCAAATCTTTTCTTTTCACTTTTCTCTGACCATTCTTCATTTGACGGACAGTTATCCTTGATGTGACCATTTTGGTTGCATTTGTAACACCTAAGGACTTGAGAATCATCTTGTGATTTTCTTCCATTATTGAAATTCTGACGCCTGTCAATTCTTCTTTTCTTGATGTATTTCTGAAATTTCTTAACAAAGAAGGAAAAATCTTCTTCATCATCTGAATCTTCTTCTTCGTTTTCTTCTTGTATTGAAGATGAGGCTTTAAGGGCTATGCTTCTCTTCTTTTTGTCATTTTCTTCATTCTGATTGAGGCGTTGAAGTTTCATCTCGTGTTCCTGCAATTTACCAAATAAAGTGGCAAGAGACATGGAAGAAAGGTCTTTACTTTCAGAAATAGCAGTTACCTTGGACTGCCATTCCCTACTTAAACATCTTAAGACTTTATTAATTAAATCTTCATTAGGAAAGACTTTTTCTAATGATGCAAGATGGTTTACTATATGTGTAAATATTTTTTGCAAACTATGAATATTTTCATTTGGATTCATCCTAAATAATTCATATTCATGGGTAAGGGTATTTATCCTAGACCTTTTTACATCTGTGGTTCCTTCATGGGTTAATTGGAGAGTATCCCACATATCCTTGGCATTAGTACAATTTGACACTCTAAAGTACTCATCTATCCCTAGGGCTGCAGTGATGATGTTTTTGGCTTTGAGATCGTACTAGATTTTTCTCCTATCTTCTTCTGTCCACTGATCTCTAGGTTTTTGGGTTGTAGTGCTTGTGCTTACATCTACTATAGTGGGTATATGTGGTCCTAATTCTATTGCTTCCCAAAATATTTAGATCTATGGCTTCAATGAATATCTGCATGCGGGTTTTCCAATAATGGTAACCCTCACCATTGAAAATGGGTGGTCTGTGAATGGAATTTCCTTCAGGAAACAAGGGATTTGAGGAGGCCATTTATCTTGAAGTGGTTAGACTTTCTACAAGAAACCTGCTCTGATACCACTTGTTGGATCGAGTGGCCTTAGAATAATTAAGAAGGAGGGGTTGAATTAATTATTACTAAACCTTTACTAATTAAAAAATTACTCTTCTAAGGCTTTTACTATGTGTTTAAGAGAATGAGGAGTAAAAGAGAAACTTAACAGAAAAAAAAAGCAGAAATTAAAAGAGTAGGGAAGAAGGAAACAAACACACAAGAGTTTTTATACTGGTTCGGCAACAACCCGTGCCTACATCCAGTCCCCAAGCGACCTGCGGTCCTTGAGATTTCTTTCAACCTTGTAAAAATCCTTTTACAAGCAAAGATCCACAAGGGATGTACACTCCCTTGTTCTCTTTCAAACCCTAGTGGATGTACCCTCCACTAGAACTGATCCACAAGAGATGTACCCTCTCTTGTTCTCAGTCAAACCCAAGTAGATGTACCCTCTACTTGTACCACAAAGGATGTACCCTCCAATGTGTGACGTCCCTAAATTAATGACTGGTTTAATGGTAATGAATTAAATAACAAAAACCATGGTAATATTTTTTTCTTTCTTCTTTTTCTTTTTCATTTCTTTCTCTTTTCATCATAACTAGGTTTAGAAGGAAAATCCTCACTATAGAGTCCTGAATGGCCAGTTCACAACTCTATTCGGAGTCATTTCTTTCTTAAATCTCTAAACTATTTTGTTGTTTCAAAAGGAATAATATACCAGCCATTACTTTAGGTCGTCACGTGAAAATAAAAGAATAAAATACGGTCGATAAACTTTTTTATAAATAAAGTTTACTAACGCTTTCTTTTCAAATAACAAGATTAAACATAAATGCATTCATCATTTAAAGCTGTCCAAAATATGGGAGTTTTACAAAATACATAGTGTCATCCAGAGCAAAGGTGTCCACGGTGGTGGCTTCAGCCACATGTATACAATCATCAAATTCCTATACAACAGGTCTACCCATACAAAAACAAAAGAGTAAACCTAACAGTCAGTCCTAGATACACCCACCCTCAAAGATATATAAAACTAGTCCGAAGAGCTGTCCACTATGATGAAGAGCCTCCACTGATCGCCATCTCTCTCGGGCCACTATCCTCCGTAGAGTCTGCCTCAGATGCCGACATGACTTCCTCGGGGGAATCCACCTCAGGAAGTGGATCCTCATCACCCTCTAGAAAGTCAAGAGCATCCACAGCAGGCTCGGGAGGTAGCTCCTCGAGATCCTCCTCTGGGTCTTCCTCGGATGACGTTACCTCGATCACTTGGATTGGCTCCACTAGATGATATGGTGTAGGCGGGGGTAGTATCCACTCTACAATGCGCTGAAACGTACGCGCCGTTTCATCTGGATGCACCAATGAAGTAGTCGTAAATCGAATCGTGCCCCGAAATCGGCACCTCGTGTTGCCTTCGAGGGTCTCCCAAGCTCCCTCTAGGCACTCCATCTCCACTCGATCATGGATTAGCTGCGCCGCCATCACGATCTACAAGAAAGAAAAGAAAGGGGTAGACTGTTTCACGAGAATCTAATTACGCCGCAACACAATGCGTCTCATGACCACTACATGCAAGTAAAAGGGGTATCTCAAGGCTTTTCATCCCTGGTAATCGATTACACAGCCTTGGTAATCGATTACCAGAGGCCAAACGCAAATCACACAGCTTCAGGACATGAAAACCTGAAAAAGGCACTGTGTAATCGATTACACATACCTGGTAATCGATTACCAGTGACCCATTCCTCTGTGTAATCGATTACACAGACTGGTAATCGATTACCAGAGGCCTCCACAATCTACTGCCTTCGTTTCTGAGCTTGGTAATCGATTACACCCCCTTGGTAATCGATTACCAGAAGCCCTCATAGCTTCCTGACCTCGTTTTCAAGCCTGGTAATCGATTACACCCCGTGGTAATCGATTACCAGAGACCATCTTAGCCTCCTGTCTTCATTTTTAATCCTTGTAATCGATTACCCACCCTTGGTAATCGATTACCAGAGGCCATAACCCATATATCACACAAGATTCACAGCTGGCCAGCCACCACACAAGCCTCCTTGCTTTGTGGTCTTTGTTCCTTTTATCTGTTGACTGCCAGGAGCTCACCTGTTTAGGTACATCACAGGTTCTCACTGACTGACTATGCCCGGGTTGGGTCGGGATTGGTCAAGCTTGGTTTTGGGCAATAGCACCCCACCTGACGTCCCCAAGGTCTCCTGACCCCTGCGACATATCTCCAGGTACCACTCTGTTGTCAACGAATAAAAGCAGGAAGTTTCACCCTTCTACACTTCCTCATCTCAAGCTTGTAGGATTATGGGGTACCCATCACATGTGGTACTAGGTGGCGGTCGTGCGATGGTGCACAACAAGTTTTCCACATTCACAAATCGCGCATAAACCCACCATCCCCTGTTGCCCACCTCCAACTGAGCTCATGTACTCCCACGTAGCCCATATCCTCGTTTCTCTCGACACCAGGTCCCCATCAATCCTCCCAAGCTTCCCCAACATCCAGGTAATTCAACATTCAAACAACGCAAACTATCACAGCCAATAAAACAGGGCAAAGGCCGAAAACTCTGCCCAAAACACCAACCAAAATCACAGCTTTTCTCACTTAAAGACTCCAGTAACATTTCCTTCGTTCCAATTCATTAACCGTTGGATCGACTCGAAAATTTTACTGGAAGTCTCTAGTATATAAGCCTACATTTTGACCGTTGGGATCTACTAGCAAACATCCAGAACTCATTCTGCACTACTCTTTCCACAACCAGCAAATGCATAGCATTTTTCTGCACAAAGCCAAAATTCTGCTGTACCTATTTGACAGCAAAATTCTGCATAAGTGCAGATTTCGAAAATCACACTTCCTCTCATCCAATCTTGCCCAAATCACATCCTACAAGTCCCAAATCATGTATCAATCATGTCTAAACCAAAGTCAAGCTTCAAAACACAGCAACACAGAATCTAGGTGTCCAATACCCCTCAATTCAATGGGTTTTCTAGGTTTGAGAAGTGAAATTGAGAATGAGGTAAATTTGAAGCAAACTCTCACCTCACACAAGTCCATAACATCAATTTAAACTTGTTCAAACTGGATTTACGCCTAAAATTTCACCGAATCAAAATTTGACTCCTCAACACCCAAATTTACCCTAGAAATGGCTCTTTGTTCACTTTGGTCATTTGTTTTTCTCTCTAGCACAGTCCAAGCTTTCTCATAAGTCATAAATGACATTTCAAGCTAGGATTAACTCACTTTAACCTCCATTTACCACAGAATCCATATTTAACCTTCCAACTCTCAAAGCCTCACTCTTTTTTTCCACTCATAACACCACATTCTCACTTTCTAACCCTAGGTTAACTCTACCCTTCATCTCTAACAGCTTTCCATGAGCAATTTCAGCACATAACCATCACAAGCATCATCATAAAAACCCTAAAACTGAATGGGTAAGCTTAACTCGTCCAAACATGGCAAGTTCAACATGCTTTCAACAAATTTCTTCACAAATAACTATTATGAAGCAGAAACTTAGCAAAACTACCCATCATATCTCCCAAAACCCCATACCCACAAAAATCAAGAGAGAAAGAAGTCCACCCAAACCTGAAATTTCGAAGTCCCACACGTAGAGACGCGCTTCACGGCTCCGAAAATGCCCTCCTTTCGCAATTTGGAGCAGAAATGGGCACCAAAGGTTGAAGCTTTGTTGGGCAACAATGGTGGATGAGAGAAAAGAAGAAGAAGGCTGCGTGAGAGAGAGGGAGAGCTTCTAAATTTTCTTTTGGCTGAGTGAGGAGAGAGAACAGCTTTTGGTTTTAAAAAGGGTTTTCTCTTTTCCTATTATTTTATTTAAGCTATGCCACATGTCTCCATTTGAGTGGAGTAAAAAGGGCCCACTTTCTCTATTGATTGTGTCCCATACACAGCCACAGAAAGTGAGAAAAATCTGACCTTTGAAACGCTAAAATCCTGCCTCAGTTTGCGTGCCGTTTCTCTGGTTCCAGTTCCTCGCGTTTCTTTGCGTCCGTCGGGGCCAGTTTTCGAAAGTAATCAATATATATATCAAAACGATCAGAATAAAACCCCGAGCGTGGTTCATAGGTTGGTTTTGTTAAATTTTAAGTCGCACGCAAAACGATGATTTTTAGAGTAATTAATTAAGAATTAACCCATAACCTCCCAGTTATGGATTTCTCTTCCTCAATTAGCCTAACCCGCATATCTTGCCCCCACTATTCCTACTTCTATCAAGAACATATATGCATATACACTGAATAATACTTATATATATATATATAATCATTCAAAATACATCGTTTCCAAAAATTACGGGTAGAAATTTCCAGGATGTCACACAATGTGTTAAGACAAAGATCTCAGGCGGTTAAACCTTTGATACTTTGTGAATGGGGATACCAAAGAATTCTCAGGCGGTTAGTCCTTTGAACACTTTTGTATAAGGAAATGGGAAGAATCAAAAGAATTCTCAGATTGTGTCGTTTTGAATTCTTTGACAAGGGAGAAGGGAGACACAAAAGAATTCAGGCAGTTAGTCCTTTGTTCTTTTGGAAAAGGGAGAAGAGAGACACAAAAAGAATTCAGGCGGTTAGTCCTTGGCGAATTCTTTTTGACAAAGGGAGAAGAGAATGAAAAGATGAATAGCACAAGTTTTCAAGGTTTGGAAAACCAGAAAACTTCAGAAAGCTTTTGGTACAAAGAAGAACAAGAAGTTCAAAGAGATTCAAGGCTTGTAAAGGATTGAAAGAAATTGATTGGAAAGTATTCAAGATTGAAAGAATGAATTAATTGAAAATGCAAAACAAAGCCTTGAATTTTATAAACTCTTCATGTCTGGTCAAGAAGACCATTTAGAAGAGTTATAACTTTTAGAAAAGCTTAAAACCAATTTGAAAAAGTCAAAACCTTTTTGATGAGTTACATCTATTGATTTTATTCAGAAACAATCACTGGTAATCGATTACCAAATAAGTGTAATCGATTACACAAAGTTTTATGTGGAAGTATGTGACTCTTCACATTTGAATTTGAATTTCAACGTTCAAAGGTGTTGGATCGAGTAGCCTGAGAATAATTTAGAAGGGGGGGGTTGAATTAGTTATTCCTAAAACTTTACCAATTAAAAATTACTCTTTTAAGGCTTTTACTTTGGTTGTTAAGAGAATATGGAGTAGAAGAGAAACTTAACAGAAAGTAAAAGTGAAAATTAAATGCACAACGGAAAGTAAAAGAGTAGGGAAGAAGGAAACAAACACACAAGAGTTTTTATATTGGTTCGGCAACAACCCGTGCCTACCTCCAGTCCCCAAGCGACCTGCGGTCCTTGGGATTTCTTTCAACCTTCTAAAAAACCTTTTACAAGCAAAGATCCACAAGGGATGTACCCTCCCTTGTTCTCTTTGAACCTAGTGGATGTACCCTCCACTAAAACTGATCCACAAGAGATGTACCCTCTCTTGTTCTCAGTCAAACTCAAGTAGATGTACCCTCTACTTGTACCACAAAGGATTTACCCTCCAATGTGTTGAGACAAAGATCTCAGGCTGTTAAACCTTTGATACTTTGTGAATGGGGATACAAAAGAATTCTCAAGCGGTTAGTCCTTTGAACACTTTTGTATTAGGGAATGGGAAGAATCAAAAGAATTCTCAGACTGTGTCGTTTTGAATTCTTTGACAAGGGAGAAGGGAGACACAAAAGAATTCAGGCGGTTAGTCCTTTGTTCTTTTTGAAAAGGGAGAAGAGAGGCACAAAAAGAATTCAGGCGGTTAGTCCTTGGCGAATTCTTTTTGGCAAAGGGAGAAGAGAATGAAAAGATGAATAGCACAAGTTTTCAAGGTTTGGAAAACCAAAAAACTTCAGAAAGCTTTTGGTACAAAGAAGAAGAAGAAGTTCAAAGAGATTCAAGGCTTCTAAAGGATTGTAATGAAATGATTGGAAAAGTATTCAATATTGTTGAAATGCAAAACAAAGCCTTGCTTTTATAGACTCTCCATGTCTGGTCAAAAGGACCATTTAGAAGAGTTATAACTTTTAGAAAAACTTAAAACCCATTTGAAAAAATCAAAACCTTTTTGAAGAGTTACATCTTTTGATTTTTTCAGAAACAATCACTGGTAATCGCTTACCAAATTAGTGTAATCGATTACACAAAGCTTTTAAGTGAAAGGATGTGACTCTTCACCTTTGAATTTGAATTTCAACGTTCAAGGGTACTGGTAATCGATTTCCAAAACATTGTAACCGATTACAGCCTTTTGAAAATAATTGGAACGTTGTAAATTCAGTTTGAAAACTTTTTTAAACTCATTTTGCTACTAGTAATCGATTACACCAATATGGTAATCGATTACCAGGGAGTAAAAACTCTTTGGTAAAGGTTTTGTCAAAAACTCATGTGCTATTCAAAGTTTTGAAAAAACTTTTTAATACTTATGTTGATTGAGTCTTTTCTTCATTCTTGAATCTTGATCTTGATTCTTGAGATCTTGAGTCTTGATTCTAGGCTTTCTTCTTGAGTCTTGAATTTTTCTTGATTCTTGAACTCTTGACTTGTTCTTGATTCACTTGAGTTGTTCTTTGATCTTTGAGCTTTTTGTTCATCACCTTTGTCATCATCTTTTATATTCATCATTGTTATCATCAAAACACCTTTGAATCACATTCACCATGAATCCTTGCTTCTACAAAAGGCAGTGGTAATCGATTACCAAAACATTGTAATCGATTATAGCTTTTTGAAATTAATTGGAACGTTGTAAATTCAATTTGAAAACTTTTTCAAAACAATTTTGCTACTGGTAATCGATTACAACAATCTGGTAATCGATTACCAGAGAGTAAAAACTCTTTGGTAAACATGTTTTGAGAAAAATCATGTGCTACTCAATTTTTGAGAAAAACTTTTCATACTTATCTTGATTAAGCCTTCTCTTGATTCTTGAATCTTGATCTTGATTCTTGAGATCTTGAACCTTGAATCTTGATTCTTGACTCTAAACTTTCTTCTTGAGTCTTGAATTCTTCTTGATTCTTATCTTGAACTCTTGAATTGTTCTTGATTCACTTGAGTTGTTCTTTGATTGATCTTTGATTCACTTGGGTTGTTCTTTGATTGATCTTTGAGCTTTTTGTCATCACCTTTGTCATCATCTTGTGTTATCATCATTTTTATCATCAAAACACTTTTGAATCACCTTTGATTCACCATGAAGCTTTGCTTCTACAGATAACAATGTAGGGCAGTTGTGCAATTCAACAAACTCATGTCTATACAAAATGCAAGCATGTATTTTTTGGTATTCCATGCCAACAGGACATAATATCTTCTTTGCCTCATAATGAGTCTTTGGTAACGTGTTATCTCTAGGAAGCACATTCTTCAATAACAACAGTAATTCATTGAAGCTTTTGTCACTCCACCCAAATCTTGCTTTCAAATTGACCAAAGCTAACACCGCTCATAATCGTGTGTACTTAGTGCATCCAATAAACAATGGAATCTTCGAATCATTATCTAAGGTGTCATAATGCGGTGCATGTGCTTGCTTAGAACCCTCTTATCCAAGATCACGTAGCATGTCTTCCATATGATCACCGACTTGTTCATCAATTGGACCAGTTGGAAGGGTTGATGACATTTCTGGTAACTCACCATGTCATATCCATTTTGTATAAGTAGGACAGATACCATCATAGATAAGGTGTGTTCTAATGTCATCCAAACATTGTCATCGGCCATTCAAACATTTAACATAAGGACAGAAGTATAATCCACCAACGTCGGATGCATTATCTTTAGCAAATTTTAAGAAACCTTCAACCCCATTTTCGTACTCTTCAGTTATGCGTGTTGTTTTCATCCAATTCTTATCCATCTTGGGTGTACTGTCAGACGAGGTACATTATTCGATATGCATGCGAACCTCTCTTTTATTTAAAAAATGGTGTGACCCTACCCCATTCGGGAAAACATTTTTTTACTTCATTTTCACTAAAAATTTAACTAGGTTGTGTTATTTTTAACTAAATTTCAGCAGCATTTCGCTTTGGTCTCCAAGTACACGACATGAAAGCGGTCACAACAATTCATCTCGATCATGTATGCACCCAGAGAACAAAGCAAGATGCAGTGCCCGAAATCTAGTTAAAAGTAACACAACCTAGTTAAATTTGTAGTGAAAATGAAGTAAAAAAAAATTGTCTTCCCAAACTGTCCAAATGGACAATTCAAGATTCAATACAACAATTAATCCAAACTATTCGTATTAATTGTTGTATTGAACCTCAAACAGGGAACTATGGCTCACTCAATGAAGTAGAATGTAGTACTACAAAATAGTTTCATGTGAACCAACAATATAATAACTAATGACATAAATGTGACAATGCCATACAAATAAAGTATTCATTGTTAAATGAAGCAAATTAAGAACAAACAAAGTTGAAAAGCATAAGAGATACTATTCTTGTATTAACACAATGCCAAAAAGGAAGTGTGAGTGAAAAATATCACCCACTTAAGTACTTCGGAAATTTGTATGTACTCATATATGTTTGTGCTATTTTCATATTTATTGATATAAAATCTTGCAATTCCAGTCTTTCGAATTTTTCTAAATGTGAACTGATTGAAACTGAGTTTCCATATAACAAAACAAACCCCTATACAACTTGGTAACCTCTAAAAGCCATGCAATAAATAAATAGATTTGGGGTGGACTATGTAATGGAAGTCAAACACAAAACTCAAGAATGATTCCAGAACTTTCCAAAATTATGTAACCTCATGATGTTGTATCGGACATGATCGATGCAGGGTGGGATCCTAATGGGGTTACGTTCAATTGTTTGACGCGGGTTCATGTGAATCCTGCAAGAAGTGAGAAGGTTTTGCAGGTTTATTAGAATTTCAGCATTTAGAATCATTGTAGGGATGACAATCTCGAAGAGGATGCGAGGATTGACAATTTCATGGTCAACAAAGGGGTTGCTCCAATTTCATATTTATTTTTTTATGCATAGCTAAGTTACATGACGTTAATGGTGCGTATCGAATAAGTCCATATAATGAAGGAGCTGAACTGCTAGCCTAATACATCAACAAATAATATTTTGATGAGGATGCATAAAATTATACTTGGTGGTTGTTATGTGTGTGGATTTGAAAATAGATGTCTGATATGTTTGGATTATTTTGATTTTGATGTTTACAATGTGTTGTGATGACTGATTAGACTCGACAAAGGTGGGGAACTGAATGGGAAGAATAGGGAACTGGTTCTTCAAAAAGACATCAGACTTCGACTCTTTGAGACATGTCACTCAGGATGTTGGTGGTGCTAAGGAATCACTGCAGAAAGTAACAGGACAGGAAGACACCCCTAGAAGCATGGTGGAAGATCTTAGGATGGAGCTGGAGAAAGTAAAAAGAGGACACTCTGAATTGAAGGAAAAAGAATCCAAAATTGAATCCATTGTTGAGAATGTGCAGGTACAGCTCTGGAAAAGCGAGTTTGAACAAAAAGGCTACTTGACAGGAAAATCTAAAGCTAGAGGAGCATTAGAGGAAATGATCTTGACATTGAAACAATTGTTTTCTTTACTAAAAAAACAAGGAGGGAAATACAACATATGAAGAATGACACTGCAAAATTGAAGATCAAAGCTGCAGTGGCTAAACTTCTGTTAGAAGATGCAGAAACAAAGGTTAAAGTAGCGGTGGAAGAAGTGGAACCACCTAATGCAGCATAGGCAAGTGTTGTTGACCAGATTAAGGTGTTATCTATGAGAACTACTCCTTGTCATTCATCACCTTCTGAACCTGGTGCAAGAATTACAATTTCAAGGGAGGAGTTTGAATCCTTAGCTCATAAGGTTGAGGAGTCTGATAAATTAACAGATATCAAAGTGGTTGCTGCCACAACACAACCACTTTGAAGCTACAAAGGCAACCTAAAACAAAGTTGTAATGTACATGGTCTCTTTCTAGTAAGGCTCCAGCTTGAGGGGAAGTGTTCTTATGCACTACTCTGTTAACCTTGTTATAAAAATATGAGGATCACTATACATTGAACGGTGTCCGATTACAATTTTCTCACGTGTCTCTTTCTTTCTCTCTACTCACTCTCTCTTCTATCTATGCAAACCTTATCCATGAACTACACCAGTGGTAGTAAAATACCACCATGGCTAGTAAAATGTACAGTTTAAAAATAAGAATTGCTTAAAAAGTGGAGTTTTTGTCGACAAACAGTCACAAGAGGCAAAGCAATTGCACAGTTTCATTAAATATGTACATTACCTTCTATTGGAGGTATATTCACCGTTTCCTTTAGCAATAAAAACTCGAACACAACATCCCAAATATACTTTATTATTCAATTCAAGAACCTGTGATTACAGCAGAAAATTGATTTTCGGGTTAAAGTCATTACAACTGAGTATAACTAAGACCTTTCTAGAACTTATTAGTATGTTGTTGTATGGCATGGATGACAACATGCGATTTATCATCAGAGTATAAACTAATAATTCTTATGCAAGTGTAGAGGCTAAAACTTAATGTTTTCTCATACAGCTACTATAACTCACAATTTTTTTGTGCAAGGACTAAAATTTAAAATAGGAACTATAAGGCAGAAAAAAATAGTTTAACCGACAAATTTCTAGTTATATACCAGCGGATGGTCAAACCCATGACAATACAAAATTAGTGCTAACTATAGTGGATGGGTACCAAAAAAGTCAAAAGAAGCGGACAAATGACAAGTCTCTAGTTATATACGAGCGCATTACCACGCACCAATAATGTGGCTATAATCTGTCTAATCATTTTGATGACTTTAAAAGAAGCCAGATTACAAGCGTGATGAACTTAATTGATTTCGAATTTTATTAGCTGTAATCCCTATTTCAGGTAGTTAAAGCTACCACTATTTGAAGTACTAAGGAAAGATATGAGGAACTGTTTTACTCAAGCTCACAGATGCATCCAAACACAATATTGTGGTACTTACTAAAAAAAAAAAAGAAGAATGGAAATTTCTTGTTTTTTATTATCAACAACTTCATGTGGACTTGGATTGGAGAACAAAAAAACAACAACAGCTACAAGCTGCAAAACAAGTGTAAAAACAGAGGGTAGCTACTGCCTACAGCCAAAATAAAAGTGTTTTTTATGTAACGTTTTTAATATTAATTATAAGAGTTTTACTAAAATCTTTATTTAACATAATTTAAATTATAAGCAGTAATTATAAATTTCAAACCGGAACAGAAACTTGAGAGATTCTTTGAAGCAGACTTAAAATCAAAACAGTTGAGGTATCATCAACAAAAAAGCTAAATTATGTTAAGTAATTTGTTATTTTCATTTCTAAACTAGTTTGTTATTTGACCTGGTATTTCCTATTTTCCTCTATAAATAACAGAGAAATGGAATCTTTCAGAGCAGAATGCAAACAACTTTGTGGCAGCAGTGTTAGCTGGGAAAGTGCCACTAACAGCAGTGCACGAACTACGGGTGAACTTGATCATGGACACATTAGGTGCTTTGGCTTGGCCTAGAACCTGTGCTACAATGTGCCTACACAAAGGTTGCTCCATTTGTTCTTCAATTGATCGAAGATGGAGTGGCACTAAACACTACCGGTAGTGTGCACAAGTTTCATAAATGAGGTTCTGAATTTGAGTTTTCAGGTAGTGCCACAAAGAAAGCAATCCTATCTTCGGCTGTCTTGGAATTGAACATGGAGATGGAGAACTTGACAAGTTATTCCATCATTCATGTTCAGACCTTGAACTGAAACAAGAAAACAAGTGGACTTTTGTTGAGAAGGAAGGTAGACAACACAGTTAATGCACATTGGAAAGGAGCAGCTGAGATGGTACTAAAGACGTGTTCAACATACTATGATGCTTCTGGCATTGTGAAAGATCTTGACAATGATAACATGTTGAAGTTTGAGTACATTATTCAAGTATGCTTCTTCTGGGTTGATGCCATTGGTTGCAACTTGCCATTCGGTTCTAGACTAAAATGGGGAGAACTTGTAATTGTCCTTAGGAAGTTGTTTATAAGGCTATTGTACTGCATGATTTTGTGGAGTTTGACTTAGCTGAACAGCTCATATGGAAATATAACATAAGGCCATGAAGGTTTAATTTATAATTCAAATGTCCAATTGGATGGCTGAATTAGGACATGGCTATGGCCATGGAACCTTCACAATGTCAGAGCCAAGAGACAGGCTATCACATAAAGATATCAATATTAATTAATTTCACCCGTATTTTTTTTCATTGTTGAGAACGTGTTATTGAAAAATAAGCGCTTGAAGACAATTGACTAGTTTCGAAGCTTGTGTGCCACGAATAACTTGCCGAGAATATTGATTTATTTATTTGTGCCATTTAAGAATGACAATGTAAATGTTTAATTTGCAATGCGCACAAATGTCCTTTGATCTTTTTAACCTCAATCGAGTTTACAAATTTGTGTTTATTTTATTAATAAAATAAAAACATACCCTTTAAATTTAATGTTAATTTAAGTTTTTTTTTAATGATGATATTGGTATGAAGTTGTCTTGTAAAATGAATATTCTTCTCTCAACATGATTTATTCTATATTCCAGAGTATCTCTAATAAAAATTTCTTAAGTGAGTTTGTTAAGTTACTTTTTGTGATCCCACAGTATCATATCATTCTAAGAAATTTATATATAATTTTTGTTTTAATGCTAAGAAACTCTAAGAAATTTAAAAAAAATCATATTTTTATATTTTTTATTTTTATTTAATTATGATACTGTTATGTGTTATTTAAATATTTGTTTTTATTGTTAAGAAGTAATTTCTTGCAAAAGATACAAATCTTATTTTTCAAAAATTCTTCCTCATATAGATTAAATTTGGTCCAATGAAAAACAAAACAATTTCATTACTTAAAAAGTCTTTCAAGAAATCCCATTACAGATGCTTAGGAGGAACAATGATACACACTTTCATATATATTACATATTGTTAATTGTTACGCTATTATTTTAATTTTAATATAATATTTAATACTCAAACAAAATAATAAGATTTCGAAATTAGCTAAAAAAAAAAAAACTTAGCACTGCAATTCCTCAATATAATTTTAGAAAACATCTCTAATTCAACAAATTAACTTATTTTAGAGTTACTCCATGGTTCTAATGTGTAATTAATGCTAACCATTATATTTCAAGACAGATGAATAACATTTTTTTATAATTATTCTAACTAATTTTATTCTTCCTCTAATGAAAATGAATAAAAAAATAAATATATAAGATTTGATTAAATTAGACATAATATACCATAAGCATCTAAGGGGATGTTGAAAATATTATTATTTCTATTTTTTTTTACTTTTAGTTATAAAGATTAAAGAATGTCATTTTATTTTTACGTTGTTTCTTGTTTTCAAAAAATTATGTAGAATACAATGAAATAATTTTTTATATTTTTTTTTCATTTTTATGTTCACTATTTTCTATAAAAAAATTAAATTATATATATATATATATATATATATATATATATATATATATATATTTTACATACTTATCACCCAAGTTTAATTTCTATAAATAATAAAATATATTTTCTCTTTATTTCTTAATTATTTTCATTTACCTTCCGTATTTCAATAATTTTTTTCACCTATTTCTTTCTTTCAACCTTATTTCAATATTTTTTTCCCCTATTTCTTTGTTTCAACTAAAGGATCCATGGGGTTTGAGTTTGTAATAATGTGTAATTACAATTACAATTCGGAAAAAGAAGTTATTCACTCCTAATAATTCTACTTGACTCGACTCAACATATAGTTTGATGCCGAATTTGATTATTACTGCACATCAATAATCCTAGACAAAGAAATTATAGGCAATATTCCTCAAGGGAACTTTTGCTGTAATCTTGTCCTATGAAAATAAGATAGACCTAATTATTGTGATGTATGAAAATAAATCAAAACTATAAATCTTTTAAGTTTTAGACAAGACTTTTAATTAAATTTTATTTGAAATTTCTGCCACAAGGTTCAGTAGCCACATGCAGGCCTGGTTTCATTAATTAGATTTCCTTGAAGACTAGGCACAACAGAGAAGCCAAGGAGATGCAAAAGCTTGGAGACTCTCATTGAAGACTAAGAGGTGATCACTTTCAGAGACATCCCATGTCATTCTTCCTCAGAATTGCAGTTCTTCTTTTATAAGATTGGTTTTGGTTTTATTGACAGGCATTCAATAATATAAAAGGTCTACGTAATGGGGAAAAATAGACAAGTAGAGGTGGGGATAAGTGGGTAATAAATCTCTATTAAAGAAGAACAAGACAATTGGGAATTAGTTAGACAACTGCTAACTTTACCTAAGATTAAAAAGAGAGATCTAGGGTGCTCTTGAACCCACCCAAACATAAAGATACAATGTATTTTTCTAAGATTGGCGAATAAGATTTTTAGGGCGTCCCTGCCAGTTCTTGCAACTTTTCCTTGTTTCTTCCCCAAATCCCAGTTTAGTATATCAATTGGCATCAGAGCATGTTCTGATCCAAGGCAAGATTTCATGGTTAATAAGAGAATGGAGTCATGAATTGAGGTGATAAAAAATGGCTTGCAGTGCACCAATGAATCACTGCAAATATTAGTTCAAATAATTATAGCAAATCTCATTTTTATCTACATGGTATGATTTGCCTGTAAATTAGATTCTAATAACTACAAATAATTACTTTGTTCATATACTAAATTTATATGCTACCACCAAGCAAGGTATAACAACGACACAAAAACAAAAAACAAAAAATCAAACACAGCCTGAAGTATTCTAAAAGGGCTAATTTAGTATGAAATTTACTCTTTATGCTAACCTTGTCTAATGCAAGACAGAGGCACTTCTTTGCTGCTGTTAGATGTCTTTTTTTCCAAATGCAATTTCCTAAATGTAGCCAAGCATCTGCAAGATATGGGTTTAACAACACACATTCAATGGAGTCATCCCTCATATACAAAAAATAACATTCTACTTGGAACTACTGATTAATATACTAAGCTACTACTTGACTTCACAAACACGGACACTGACTGTCAATTGTATATATGTCTATGATATCCTTTACGTTTAATTAATTTGTTTTAAAGTATTTAATAACATGCTATCACGAAGTATCTTAGTGCATGGGGTACCTTAATTATCCTTGCTACACAAACTATTTTGGATAAGCGAACACAATTAAGGATACTCTAATCTAGCTATCTACAAAATAAAAAACACACTTCCTATCCAACTCATAATTATATTCTAACTCATACACCAATTTCAGATTTGGGGGGGGGGGGGGGGGGTACCCTTTCTCATTCTAGCACCAGACCTATATGACATGAGCTAACGTCAAATCCATCACTATATATAACTAAGTCACAACAACCATTTCTGAAAAAATTTCATTCCAAAAGCAATCATATATGGACCAAAGTACAACATTCCAAATCACCCTCTAATTATTTATGCAGTAAGTTATTGAGCTTCAAGAACACAAATAAATAACCAGGAGGGGTGGATCAAAGGAGAAATATAGAAAAATGAAAAATGTGAGCAATATTGTTCATGACATCAAACCATCCATCATCTTCTCATCTCATCAGCTCAAAGTCAATAGAATTATTATGGAGAGTATTTTTTTTTCCTTATGATCATTCACTCAATTATGTATTCAAGACTGAAATTTAAAATAATTAATTAAACTAGAATAATCTTATCCCAGCTATTTCAGATGCTTGATAGTGCATTTAGGTGTATATTGATATTGCAACTTTGCATTAAGGTTTACAGGAAAAAGGGTACACACAGCCCAAACAATAGAGCTAGGCCTAGAGGCCGAAGCTGGAACAATAATACCCCCAAGCACACTTGCTTATAAACCTAAAGTAAATAAAATCAAAAATTATTTCTTGAACTAAGCCGTACTTAAATCATTATCTTGTTTTCCTTAAAAACCATTATCAGATATATCTTGTTTACCCTAACTGTGATATGCTTAGGTATATGCTTACATCTTTGGTGCAATCTAAAATCCATAGTTATTGCTATTGCTCCACTATATATAATAAAGACTTATAGGTTATTAATTAATTAGTTTTTATCTTAACCCACATATCCTGCGGATTAGTTTTATATTTCTTAGCATCGCTTAGTTAAATAACTAAAAAGGTTCCTATATATAGACTAAAGGTTAGGATTGACTTGTACGTGTAGCTGTTATGTTATTCATAGTTCATTAATTAGACATTGTTAATTAGGGGAAATTAAATACAGTGCAGCATTATTTCTCTGCTTTCTGAATAAATAGATATGGTTTCAAGGATAATTTATAATGATGTGATAATTATAGAGAAGTAAAAAGTTAACAGCAGAGAGGATGATATAAATGATGATGATATATAGTAACAATACAAGTAAAACCCCCGATATATGAAAAACTATTTGTACAATACATAATTGATATTTCAATTTGCTATAAAACTCATCACATTGTATTCCCAATATATGACGTATTATTCACTTATTCTATACTTATGAAATATCTCTGGGATAAGAAAGGTCGGAAAAAAAGATAAACTTCCTTGCTATGTATCCATGCCTGTCATGATTGATGCACGTGTTAATTAATACTATATAACCTAACAACTCTCAACTAAGCAAAAAAATAAATCAATATAGCAAGCAATAGAGCAGTTTTAACTAAGAAAAAAGTAGTTATACTTAAGCCAATCAATTTCCTTCCAGCTCAATGAGTTCCAATTTTGTTTCCATTAGTTAGTAAATTAAGAAACATCCAACAAACATTAAAATATTCAACCAGAACAGCACGAACCTACATGCACGCCTGAGCAATCAGACAAGAAATTCAAAACCCAAAAACCATTATTAAATGAAATTAACCAGAAATATGCAGACACTACCAATGGCTTTGATGATTCATCATTTTAGGACTGATTCCAACAAAAAAAAAATGGACAAACAACTACTCCTACATGAGATTGTGTTGGGACTTGGAAATATAAAGTTCTGCGCTAGGGTTTTGTTTTGTGGCTTGGGCTTGTGGGCTTTGAGGGTCCGAATGGGTTTACGTTGTGACCTTCCTCATTTAGCAGATATTCTTCGTGCACCAGTCCAATCTCAAATACACCAAACAAATCATGTGAAAATTCAAATTTGTCATTCACTTAAAATCTTAAATAGTCCCATCTCTCCCCTCACCTTCTTAACATCCCACTCATCCTTTCCTATTTTCACAACATACTCTGAGTTAAACCAGTTCTCAACTATCCCCAAACTTGATTCAGACACTTTTGCCTTATATTTTGATTACTATACAAGTGACCTTCAAGACACAACCGAAAATAATAATTGATAAGCATTTCTATATGAAGCATAAGTAAAAGGCAAGGCAGGGGATGCAAAAGAAATAATTAAATCAGTAATATGATTACTATAGTCACAAAAAAACTATACTAATTAGGGTGGTGAACACCATGAGTATAACCAAAGTAATTGAAAAAATAGCAAACGAATCTGAGATTGTGTCCTCTAAATGTCTTGGTTTGAGAGAGGGAGAAAGATAATCGAAGAGGAAAAAGGAGGTTCGTGTTGGGTTTGGGGAATTGTTTAACAAAGGGATAGATTGACGACAATATAGGGTGCGAACGGATTCAAGTCGGGATCGAAGACGCAAAGGTTTTGACTGACAAAGATGGAGTTCATCCGCTTTGGTGTCGTCAGACCCACCGCCATTGGTGCCATAGTCGGTCTTCTAGCACTTCCTCTCATTGAAAATCTCGGTCTTCTTGCGCTTCCTCAAATCTTCGAGGACACCGAATCACTCTCTTCTTTCACCTCTATTTTCAAACTTCGAAACATTAAAACCCCCAAATGGCCATACCCTCAACACAATTGGTAGCTTTTCCTTTCAGCAATGAGTATCGGTTGGATACAGAATAAGGATTTAATTACTATAGTCAAAACAACATGCAAAGAAGTATACATTAGAAGTAATCAAATGGAAGAAAAGCAGGAGAACATACCTTCAAGTAACACTCACAAAAGGAAAAGCTTAAGTGCCCTCGATATGACTTTGTTTGTGTCGTTTGGTTTGCTAGATACTTTCTCTGTGACTTTGTAAAGAAGTGTCATCGATAACAATGTTCAAAATTTAAGTTCTTCTTGGCGTTGGGACACTATGTAAGTTGGGGGTTTTTGTTTCGAAGAGACTGCGAAAATAGACGAGAGGGCGCGCAGCGTAAGAAGGAAAGTAAGAGTTCTTCGTCATCTAGCTAGGGTATACCAAAAGTGAAAATGATATACAAAGGCGGTCTTTCGTAAAAACCGTCATTATCTTACTTCCTCATAATTACAATATTGCCATCGAAAGACATTCTAAGACGATCGTCTATAACCGCCTTAGAATCTGCGACGTTAAAGATAAAAGTTTTCTCCTTTATTACAAAATTGTCACCGCTCCGTATTCTAAGACGGTTTTTAACAACCGTCTTAGAACTCGCGTCTTAAAAAAGCGCTTTTGTAGTAGTGATTTGACAACAAGTTAGAGCAAGAAATTGCATTGCGTGTCGGTATAGTTCCATAGTGGTTGGGCCTAAATCTGACGCAAATGCAGTATTGGTGACACAAGCATTCCTCAAATTAATTAATAAGAATTCCATTTTCCAAGGTTTTGTTTAGGTTTTTGTGTGAATAGTGAACAAATAGGATTAATCATTTTTTTTCTTTTTCTTGTGCTGTTAAGCTAAAAAATTAAACTAAAAATTTTCTTTCTTTGTCTAAGGTCCACCAAGTACCATTTTTTACAGAACTTATATTGATCTAATGTGTATATTATTATTATTATACATTGCTGACATAAAAAAAAATATCCCTTAAAGTTTTTACTATCCTTACTCTGTGTCCCTTCCGACCACCTTCATTGCCTCCGACGGCACCTCCAGCAACCTTTGCCACTCTGACAACCGCTTCCTCTGTCGTCATTCTCACCTTCAACTTTTCTTTTTCATTTTACAGGTTAGGTTCTCCCACTCTACACATGCATATTTTCTTTTCTTTTCTTCCTCACTAATGCATTTCACGTTTTTGGATCGTTCTATTTAGTTATTTGAATGCACTGACTATGGTGTTCGTGTTCTAATCTTTGATTGCAATTATTTGCTTGAATAGTTATGATTTGGATCTCCCAATTCAATGGCTTATTTAAATTGTGAAGGCAGCAAAGTCAACACTCCGGCTCGGGCTCGACATTGGTTGAACTATTGAAGTGGTCACCAGAGGTTTAATATTAGTTTTTTTTAAACCTGTCATGTTATAAACTACAAAACAAAACACAGGTCAATAATAAAATGCAGAAAAATAAAAATCAAATTATACCTCCAGCTATTGTCATGAAAGAATTGTCTTGTTTTGGACCAAATACATGTGCTATATATAGACATTCTACCATCTAAAATGCATTTAGTAGTCACTACCACTCATTAGTGGTCATTACCACCCATTAGTAGCCATTCAATTTGACTTCTCAATTCCAAAACTGATGGAGCTTTTCATTTTCCAAAACGTTCAGACTAAAATTATTATATTCTCCCACTTGGTCCAAATGTTTTGACTCAATGATTAAGTCAATGCTCAATTTTCTCAACAAATGAATATATGAATCATAGTGATAGTTCCTCTTATAATGAGTAATATCATCCATGTATTACAATATGCTCAGCTTCCCAAGTAGTATATTTAAGGTGGTAATAAAACTTAATGAATAAACCCAATGTTTATTCTTGGTCCAAAACATAATTTTTCTTAAATAAATCAATGTGCACCTAAATATGAGAAAATATCTTAATATAAAAGTTTCAATTTTAACATGTATGTATATAATCATAAAGTGGAACCAAGTCTCATTCTTTCTACATAATTCTTAAATTTAAACGGTGGCATGCCCTTAGTTAAAGGATCAACGATCATCAACTCAGTGTTTATATGCTCAATGACCACTTTCTTGTCTTTTACTCTTTCTCTAATGGCTAAGTACTTAATGTTGATGTGTTTACTTTGACTTCCACTTTTGTTATTCTTAGCCATAAAGACAACAGCTGAGTTATCGCAGAAAATTCTCAAAGGTCTTGAAATAGTATCAACTATCTTCAGCCCAGAAATGAAACTCTTAAGCCATACACCATGTGATGTAACCTCAAAACAAGAGACAAACTTCGCTTCCATGGTAGAAGTAACAGTCAAAGTTTGCTTAACACTCCTCCATGAAATAGCGCCACCAGCCATCATGAAAATGTACCCAGATGTTGATTTGTAAGAGTCAACACAGCCAGCAAAGTCTATGTCTGAATAACTAATCACATCTAGATTGTCTGTTTATCTATACATAAGCATGTAATTTTTGGTCCCCTGAAGGTACCTCATCACATTCTTAGCAGTTCTCGAGTGGTCAATACCTGGATTACTCTGATATCTTCCTAACATTCCAACTGCAAAAGAAATGTCAGGCCTTGTGCACACTTGAGCATACATGAGGCTTCTAACAACTGAAACATAAGGAATGTTTTTCATTTGTTCCCTCTTAA
The DNA here is from genome assembly GCF_004193775.1 of Glycine soja. Taxonomy (NCBI): domain Eukaryota; kingdom Viridiplantae; phylum Streptophyta; class Magnoliopsida; order Fabales; family Fabaceae; genus Glycine; species Glycine soja. The sequence continues at coordinate 21,817,944 of NC_041015.1, forward strand.
AGTCATTCTTTGGGCATTGGTTCAAATTAAACCTATCACCTTTCACAATGGGAGCAACACTTGGTGAACAATCTTTCATCCGAAATCTCTCTAGAATTTTGTTAATATAGGTTTCCTGTGATAGACCCAAAATACCTCGAGGTCTATCTCTATGAATCTTAATGTCGATGACATAAGATGCATCACCCATATCCTTCATGTCAAAATTCTTAGAGAGAAATTGTTTCACCTCATGTAGCAAACCCCGATCATTGGCTGCAAGTAAAATATCATCTACATATAAAACAAGAAAACATATTTTACTCTCAGTGACCTCGTGGTATATGCATTGATCCATGGGGTTTTCATCAAAACCAAATGAAGAAATTATCCCATGAAACTTAAGGTACCACTGACGGGAGGCTTGTTTTAAACCATATATAGATTTATTAAGCTTGCAAACCAAATGCTCACCACTACTAGAGGAGAAGCCTTCAGGTTGTTTCATATAAACCTCCTCCTCTAAATCACCATTAAGAGAAGTTGTTTTCACATCCATTTGTTGCAACTCAACGTCAAAATGAGCAACTAATGCCAAGATATTACGAAGAGAATCTTTCTTAGATACAAGAGAAAAAGTCTCTGTGTAGTCGATTCCTTCTTTTTGAGTAAATCTCTTAGCAACGAATCTTGCCTTGTATCTCTCAATGTTACCTAATGAATTCCTTTTGGTCTTAAAAACCCATTTATAGCCAATGGCCTTTCCCCATTAGGCAACTCTACAAGGTTCCAAACTTTGTTACTCTGCATGGAATTCATCTCATCCTTCATGGCATCATACCATAAATTTGACTCTTTACAACTCATGGCTTGATCAAAAGTTTCGGGATCATTTTCAGCTCCAATATTATAGTCAGATTCTTGCAAATATACAATAAATCATTAGGAATATCTGATTTTCTTACTGTAATAAACCTCCTTAATGTTGTATCAACATTTTCTTGGGGATCATCTTGTTCAACTAGTTGTTCATCATTTTCAAGAATTTGATTATCAACTTGATCTAGTGGATTATCAGCAACAGGTTGTGGAATGCCAATCATGTGTTATTCATCATCCCTTTGAACTTGAGGGATATGAATTACAACCAATCGTTTCCCTTTTTGATTCCGCTCGTAATAATCGAAAATTTGGCATCACATTCGATCCATTTAACAATTCCCGTACTCAAAATTCAGATTGAGGCATAACGAAAATGTTTACAATTTTCCTTTCAAACCTTTTGTTTCCATGTCATCTCGAATAAATGTGTGACCGCGACTCAGAAGTGAAAAATAATTAGAGTGCTCTAGGAAATTTGAATTCCTACCATACAATCTGTCTTTTTAGCTTTTGAGTAGTGGGATGAGTATTGACACGAAAAAGTCTAATTCATTGTATTATGTATTTTGTTGAGTGATATATGGGTTTTATTGAACATGCAATAAATATGTGATATATATTTTATGGGTAAACCCTGTTGAGGTATGTTGAGGTATTGAGATCCATTTAAGTGTTTGATTTCTTATAGAATTATGTTATTTTTATACACACGAACTTGGAGATCGGACCTCCTCTGACCACATGCTTATGGGACATGACTATTTGCCGATCATATCACACAATGTTGATTATGTTATATATATATTTTTTGAGTTATGAATTCAAGCTTAAGTCTAAAATGCTCAATAAATACATATATAGGCTCATTAAGCTCAAAGAGCCTATGAGCTTTAATGTTGGCTTAGGTTGAGCCGAGAAATTAAAATGAGCTTGATTTCTTAGTGAGCCTAGCCCTTGCCAGCCTGGTTGGGCTCAACTTGTCTAGTGAGCCTTTCCTTAAGCATAATTGTTGCTTATGATGTTAGTTTTACGTGATTACTAAGTTGTTGTGCCGAAGAGTGTGTGCGTGTACTGCTTGTACAGATGTCTTTGGTATGTTTTCTTTACTCGGTAATAAATAATAAATAAAATAAAAAAAGTTAGGGCCTGTCCAGTAGTCCATTGGCAATTGTGTTTATAGTCTTGGGCTTGGTTATCAAATACTGCCCAGATTTGATTTTAGACCACTGTCTTGAATAGATGTTTTGAAGAGGAATGCTAGAGTTGGTAGGATGTTAATAGTTATATGGTTTGTGTTGTGTTTATTGTTGGACATTTTAGTGTAATTGATCTCTTTATTATGTTAAAATAAGAGTGCACGCTTGTTTTAATGTAATAACGAGATGTTCGGTTTAGGCAAATTTTAGAAGTTACATGGAAGTTACTAAAACTTCCATCAACGGTTGGAAGTTACATGGAAGTTACTAAAACTTCCATCAACGGCAGTTTTTAAAAAGAAAAAAAAAACTTCTATCAACCGCCAAAAACCACCTGTTCTTTGATCATAAATAATCATTCTGGTTCAGAAAGCATAACAGGTGACAAAACATACAAGACCAAAACAAAACTCTTGAATTATAATCTTCTGATTTTATCCGATTGAACAATTTTGGTTGAACCCCGAAATTTGATTCAATCTGAAAGTGTTATATACGACTTCAGATTTATCCAATATTATCTCGATTTTTCAAATTAACCAACAAAAGATTGAATCAAATTTTTCGAGATGACGAACGATAGTTCGAAGATGACAAGCAAGTTTGCGAAGTTGGACAAGTTTGAAGGGTAGGATTTCAGAAGATGGCAGAAGAAGATGCATTTTCTCTTGACAACATTGAATGTGGTGTATGTGCTGAGTACACTGATGCCAGTGTTTATGGAAGACGAAACTCTGGATCAAACAAGGAAGCGTTCGAAATGGGAGAACGACGATTACATTTGTCGTGGACACATTCTGAACGGTATGTCTGACTCTCTCTTTGATATTTATCAAAATGTTGAGTCTGCTAAGGAATTGTGGGACTCTCTTGAATCCAAGTATATGGCAGAAGATGCTTCAAGTAACAAATTCTTAGTTAGTAATTTCTTTAATTACAAAATGATTGATTCGAGGCTTGTTATGGAACAATATAATGAACTGCTGCGAATTTTGGGTCAGTTTACTCAACATGATTTGAAAATGGATGAATCCATTGCAGTTTCATCTATAATTGATAAACTGCCTTCTTCTTGGAAAGACTTCAAGCATACCTTGAAACATAAGAAGGAAGAGTTGACTCTGGTTCAACTCGGTAGTCATTTCATGATTGAGGAGTCGCTGAGGGCTCAGGAAATTGACAAAGTCAATGATAAAAACGTAGCAGGTTCCTCTTCCGTTAATATGGTAGAGGAAAGTGGAACAGTTAAGCAAAATTACAATGCTAAAGGTAACAAATGAAAATTTCAAGGAAATAAGAACAAAGGTCCAAACAAACAGACAAAATTGTCATGTTGGAAGTGTGGGAAACCTGGTCATTTAAAGAGGAATATCGGGTGTTCAAAGGAAAGAACAAGGCTGGTCCAAGTGGGTCTAATGATCTTGAAAAGCAACAAGGTTAGATTGTAGTGAATAATTTTAATTCGAATACGAATTCAAATTATGTATCACTAATATCTGATGCATTCTATGTGCAGGATGATGACGTTGCTTGGTGGTTTGATTCGGGAGCAACAAGCCATGTGTGCAAAGATTGTCTTTGGTTCAAGGAATTTAGACCAATTGATGATAGCTCTATTATGAAGATGGGCAATGTTGCAACTGAACCAATCCTAGGATTAGGTTGTGTGAATTTAGTTTTTTACTTCCGGAAAAAGTTTGTATTTGGATAATGTCTTATTTGTACCTAGTATTCGTAAGAACTTATTGTCTGGTATGGTTTTAAATAATTGTGGTTTCAAGCAAGTACTTGAAAGTGACAAGTACATCTTGTCAAGACATGGTTCGTTTGCTGGATTTGGTTATCATTGTAATGGAATGTTTAAATTAAACATTGATGTTCCTTTTGTTCATGAATTTGTTTGTATGGCCTCGTGTAGTTCTATAACTAATATGACAAAATCAAAAATTTGGCATGCTAGATTAGGACATGTTCATTACAAAAGATTAAAAGATATGTCAAAAACAAGTATGATTCCTCCTTTTGATATGAACATTGAAAAATGCAAAACTTGCATGTTGACCAAGATCACTAGGAAACCTTTTAAGGATGTTAAAAGTGAGACTAAAGTCTTAGACCTTATTCATAGTGATTTGTGTGATTTGCATGCTACTCCATCATTAGGTCATAAAATATATATATATCTTGTTACTTTTATTGATGATGCATCAAGGTATTGTTATGTATATTTATTAAATACAAAAGATGAAGCTCTTGATAAATTTAAAATTTATAAGAAAGAGGTAAAACTTCATCAAAATGGGCTAATCAAAACTCTTCGTACGGATAGGGGAGGTGAGTGTTATGATCCGGTTTATTTTCAATCTACTGGAATAATACATCAAACTACAGCTCCCTATACACCACAACAGAATGGTGTAACCGAAAGGAAGAATAAAACCTTGAAAGAAATGGTGAATTCCATGTTATCCTATTCGGGTTTAAGTGAATGATTTTGGGGTGAGGCTATGTTGACAGTCTGTTACTTGTTGAACCGAATTCCTAACAAAAGGAATAAGGTTACCCCATATGAACTTTGGCTAAGGCATATAGTCAAGTGTATAATGGGAAGTCTAGACACTTGGGTGTTAGACACAACATGGTTCGGGAGTTAATCATGCATGGTGTGATATTAGTGGAATTTGTGAGAACTCAGCATAATTTGGCCGATCATTTAACCAAAGGGTTAAGTAGAGATCTCGCGAAAAGGTCGGCTGTGGGATTAGGATTAAAGTCCATCTGAAATCTCTTATGTTAAGATACCCAATTCCCATCTAATATGACATTAGGTGCTGAATTCAATGTGGAAAGCTTAACATGTAGAGATTGGAACACATCATCGAAAGTATCCCAAAAGGAATGTGTTCGGTTCTGTAAGTTAAGGAGGTTGAAGTATAACTTCTCAATGGTTCTTTTGAAAAATTGCATTTGCAGGTGCAAGAAAGAAAATGACTACCTATATAAGCATGAAGTTTAGCCGCTTCAAGAAGCTGGGACTTGGCTTTGATATGCTTATGAAGGATAGGGACACAGGCTAGTAAACTAGTGTCGAGCAAGAGTAATGTTATAAACTATTGTGCAGATTATCTTCATGTATTCATTATGAATAGAAAGGGTTCAATCCTTAGTGACACCCTGATATTCGAATATTTGAAACGTGTAATTTGCTAAGATGAAATTCAATCGTCACGATATTTCATCTATGCAGTAGTTTGTTGTATGTTATGACTTTGGTGATTTGATCGGTAATTACACTAAAATGGGGGAGGTTTGTTGGACACTTTAGTGTAATTGATCTCTTTATTATGTTAAAATAAGAGTGCACGCTTGTTTTAATGTAATAACGAGATGTTCGGTTTAGGCAAATTTTGGAAGTTACATGGAAGTTACTAAAACTTCCATCAACGGCAATTTTTTTTAAAAGAAAAAAAAAACTTCCATCAACCGCCAAAAACCACCTATTCTTTGATCATAAATAATCATTCTGGTTCAAAAAGCATAACGGGTGACAAAACATACAAGACCAAAACAAAACTCTTGAATTATAATCTTTTGATTTTATCCGATTGAACAATTTTGGTTGAACCCCGAAATTTGATTCAATCTGAAAATGTTATACACGACTTCAGATTTATCCAGTATTATCTCGATTTTTCAAATTAACCAACATTTATTTTCATCATCAAATGTCTGACAAGTATTGTTAGATTTATGAAAACCTAACCTAGGCAGTGTTTAGTTGGTATGGATGTATACGTAGTAGAAGGAACTTTCTTGATCACTTTTACAATTTCTTATTGTCCTAAAGTTTTCCATTTTCTGATGTCCTCTCTGGTTGACAGTATTGCTTGATTGAGTTTACTTGCTGTGCCTCACATCAATGCTCTGTGTTCATTTTAAATAATCCTGTTTAAATATTTGATTGCATTCATCTATTGCACCATGATCATGGGTATGCCTTTTTGAACATGATAAAATTTTTTTATAGGTTTTAAACATTAACATGTCTGTCTTTGCTTGGAGTACGTAATTTTCTTTTCTGATACAAGAGTGAGGTTTCTACAGTATATCCATGCATCAAATAAATAAACATTCTGGCTGTTGAAATTCACCATTGAAGATAATTTTGTGTTGGTCATGGGTTCCTGTTTGGTAATGAGATGAGCCAACGCCAACCTGTTTTATTTGTCTACTCATGTAGTGTAGAATAAAAGGGGATTTAAATCCTCTCACTTGAGAATTTTGAATCCTCTCAAAGTTTGAGTCTTTCTCGTGGCAGGGTCATACTGAGAGATATAAAACATCCTCTGCAGGGTAAAATTTGTGAGGCCCTGTACTGGATTGTGGGTATGCTTGTACAGTATATTGTTTCTGTTTCTCTGTTTACACGACACTCAAATGAGAGGAACCGTATCCAAGCAAATGCTATCTTTTTATTTTATTTGGTTGAACTATTAGAAATAGCTTTTCTGTTTTCATTGTAGACCAGAAACTTCTCTTATATTAATTATTGATGTGTGAAAGAGTGGCTTAATCTTCACTGTGCTTGGTATAATTCGCATAGGGTAGTGATGGAAAGGCACCCTTCTGTGGAATTTCAACTCCACATTTATATCAGTAATCAGTGTTCTTTTGATACTTTTCTTTATTCTAAGTTTAAAACCATAGTAACAATGTTAAATAGCCTTTCAATTTCTTGTTTTTATCTTAATTAGGTTGGTGGCTCATGATTGACCATTGCCCTCTTTTTTTATGTATATTTTTTATTCCCATGTTTATTTGTTGTTGATGTTGTGCATGTGCATGTTTTTATGTGGGAGACGTAGTTGAAGGTTTTGATGGAACAGGAAATCTGGGTTTGTTAGTTTGAATTTGAAGTGAGGGGAAGATTAGTACTTGTGACTGGATAAATTTATGCTCTTTGTCCTTTGCGTGGCTGAGGGCTATTTGAATTCATAATTTAAGATGTTTTTGGTCAGTGTTGTCAACGAAAGCTATTAATACTTATTCACTTTGTATAGGTGTAGTTAGTAATTTTGCATTAACTGTTTTTTTTTATGACAAACCCTCTCTAGTCCCAACATTCTACGCACAATAGTAGGAGCATTGTGCATTGGTTACCCTTTGTTCAAAATTACAGCTGCCTTGTATCTATCTGCCATTCTGTGATGACTCTTTTGGGGCTTGCCATCTGTGGCTAACTTATACCATTGAAATTTGAAAACAATACCTGTTTCTGTGAAAAATTGCAATTCTAGTAAAATATTATTATAGTCTATAATTTTTTACGTGAGTCACGTGACACAATAACCTGATATGTTTTTAAGTGTGAAAGTATAAAATAAGTAAAATATTATTATAATCTATAAGTTTTATTTCATGCAACCTTTATCTTTCTATGAAAAAATTTTCTCCTCCCAATGCCAATGAAAAAATTTAGAGTCTAGACTTATCCAGCAACCAACCTCACCTGCACTTTGTGCCTGCATCTCTCTGTTCTTTTTTTTCTGTCACTTTATGTATTGAGTAGTTTTAGCTCGTGACTCATTGGTAGTGAGATGTTTGGTGTGGTGTGGGCTTATATATATTTGGGCTCTCTTCCCTCAACTAATTGGGGATGTATTCTTCTAATTGCCTTGTAAAAACTCTTTTCCTGTTATATTGGTTGGTGCAAGCACACCTGTGTATGGGAGTGGCATAGGTGGCCTAGTGCAGGATTGAACCTCTGACGTCAATGGTTTCTGTTGAGCTACAAGTTCATTAGTACCTTGCGTCAACATTTGGCATTTGCCACAAAACCTAGCATGTAGGAACTTAGATCAGAGCTAATAAGCGAGACTCCTAGTACTGGATCACTTTTTTCTCTTTAATTGACTGAAGCTTAGATAGCATCTTGCCATCTTCTTTGTCTAATCTTTAGGATATTGTTCAGTGATCAGATTTTTCTCGATCTATCTGCAAGACCCACAGAGCTGGAGCTATATTGGGCTGGACCCATTAGTTATCTACTGTTATTATGCTTTTTGACAAAAAGTAGAAGTATATTTCTGTGGTTCTCCTCTCCAGTTTTAAGATGTCGATTAAAATTGAAGATACAGACCAATAAGTAATGACCCATGATAGATATAACTATGTATTTTCTACTTTCTGGATTGATTTTGGTTGCAATTTAATAATTGGAAATGTTATTTGCTGAAAGTTATGATTCTGATACTGATAGAATTGGTATTGGGACTAATTCACATGTTCAATTTTGTGCATTTACAAGGAATTATTTGGGTTTCCGAGTGGCTCTGAATTTTTTTTTCAATAATCTGATTGTTTTGTAGTTTTACTTTTGGATATGTCTCTTAATTCAATGGAACTGAAGAAAACTTTGTTGTATATACTACCCCTATATATAAGACCCTTTCCATTTTATAACTTGTTGCTTTTTATAAGACCCTCATCTAAAAGTCGTCTGGTGCAATAATTATTTTTATCTTATAATACCCTTAATTAATTATTCTCTCTTCAAACATTAAATACTCTTTTTTGAGAAGCAATTAAGTGAAGAGATAAATGAATGGTAATTTTGGAATAACAGGATAAGTAATTGACAAATTTAACGTGATTAACTAAATTAACCACTACTTAAAGGATGCGAATTAGTTGAAAGGGTTTTATATAAAGGGAAGAAGGTTGTATATGCCTAATAGTTGGCTTGAGCGCCTCAAGCTATTTGTTGTTGTACCATCGTCTTAACCTGACATGAACTCAACCTGTAGATATAAATTGCCACCCTTACATATAGGCAAACCCTGGGAGTTTCCACTTTTGAGAAAGGTATCAAATAGGAAATGGCATGAGCTATTGTTTGGATTGGAATGAATCGATTTTATGTCCTCCTGTGCTGTCTTGCCTTTCAAATCAACATTTAACATGTAAATCTCGTTTCTATTTTTTTTTTTATCTTTCCTTCATCTTGTGAGGCAAGTGTACTCGCGAATGAGGAAAATATCCACTGGTCAGTTTATTGTTCCCCGCATCCTCGTTTTAGTGCTAATTAAAAATTGGCATTTTAATTTGAACCTTGAAATAATATTTGATTTGCATTAGAATGCTAATCATTAATGAGATGATTTTCATTTAAGATCATCAAATGACATATGACCTGCTTTGCCTTACCTTACATTACACCCTGTCATTTTTTGCAAATTCTGTATAATTTGCTTTTAACTGGTAAAAACTTGTTACTTTTGGGGGACTCATCGAACCTCCGAATTAGTGATATTATGATTTTCACTCAACAATTGGTACTAATGCAAACGTTGTTAGTATTCAGGTTTTTATCCATTTGACCAAATATCTTCTTTTGCAGAACTTTGTTTAAGCAGCAGCCATGACTTCTTTTCTTCCCGCCACAACAGAGTCACTTGATCTGGCAGTGGATGCCAAAGACCCATCCGAGTCCATCTCCATTCTTTATCAGGTACTTGATTATCCTTCTTCTTCTCCAGATGCTCTGCGCATGAAAGAACAGGCCATCACAAACCTCACTGAGCATCTCAGGGAACAAAATAGGGCAGAGGATCTGCATAGCCTTCTTACTCAGTTGAGGCCCTTCTTTTCCTTGATTCCTAAGGCAAAAACAGCAAAGATAGTGAGGGGCATAATTGATTCTGTTGCAAAAATACCAGGGACTACTGATCTACAAATTACACTCTGCAAAGAAATGGTGCAATGGACACGTGCTGAAAAGCATACCTTTCTGAGGCAGCGAGTTGAGGCAAGGCTTGCAGCATTTCTAATGGAAAGTAAGGAGTATTCTGAAGCTTTGACTCTCCTTAGTAGCCTGGTCAAAGAGGTTAGAAGACTGGATGACAAGCTTCTACTTGTAGACATAGACTTGCTTGAAAGCAAGCTACACTTCTCCTTAAGAAACCTTCCAAAGGCAAAAGCTGCCCTCACAGCTGCTTATTTATGTTCCTCCTGCTCAACAAGGTTCCATAGATCTGCAGAGTGGGATTCTTCACGCAGAGGAGAAGGATTCCAAAACTGCATATAGTTATTTCTTTGAAGCTTTTGAATCTTTCAATGCTCTTGATGACCCCAAGGCTGTATTTAGCCAGAAATACATGTTGTTGTGTAAGATCATGGTGAGTCAAGCTGATGATGTGGCTGGAATTATATCTTCTAAAGCTGGCCTGCAGTATCTTGGGCCCGACTTGGATGCCATGAAAGCTGTTGCAGACGCTCATTCTAAGCGATCTCTGAAGTTATTCGAAATTGCTTTGCGAGATTTCAAGGCTCAGCTGGAGGAAGACCCAATTGTACACAGGCACCTGTCATCCATGTATGATACTCTCATGGAGCAGAACCTTTGCAGATTGATTGAACCATTCGCAAGGGTTGAGATTGCACACATTGCTGAACTAATTGAACTTCCTGTTGATCCCGTTGAGCGAAAGTTGTCTCAGATGATTTTGGACAAGTTGTTTGCTGGGACATTGGATCAAGGAGCTGGATGCCTCGTCATATTCGATGATTCCAAAACTGATGCAATATACCCTGCAACCTTAGAAACCATTTCCAATATTGGGAAAGTTGTGGACAGTCTTTTTGTTAGGTCCGCCAAGATAGTGGCATGAGCTCTCCATTTGGTCACTTCATTTGTTATTTGCTGCAATAATTTATGTTCTCTTCACAATTAGTAGGATATAATTTGTTTGTTAATTTTCCAAATTTGTCAGACTCGGAACTCAAGGGGGCTTTATTATTATGATTACAGGCATCTTGATGGTCTGATCTTTAAAAATAGTATGACCTCGGGTCTTAATTATAAAGTCCAGTTAATTAATATATCAAAATTAAGAAAATTGATTAATTTAGTTGAGAGTATTAAATCTTTCTTAAATTGATTTTCTTTTCCTTAAACTATTCCAATGAACAACTATCATATTAATGAGTTATGTTTGTCTTCCAGTCACACCATTGTAGGACAGACATTAATTAAAGGTATTTTTTTGGGAAAAAAAATTAATACAGAAGATATTTTTATGGAACCTTATAAAAAGAATTAAATCATCGTATATAGTGCTTTGTAAATGTGAATGAAGATTGGATAGTTTAGATCTCAAATGCATATTCTAAATTTGATTTATCAATAATAAAATATGAACTGCCAAATCTTCATTTGACGGTTATAAAGTACTTATTACCTAAATGCATGTAATTTCCAATTGCGCTGAATGAATCTATTTATACAAAGTGCATGTGTCGAACGTGTCATATGAGGATTTTCAATCACAACTAGTCACTTTGGATATTCTACTCAACAATTCTTTATAAGAGAGAAAATAAATGAGTTTATGCAATAATTTTATTCATCTAATTTCCTTATAAATACTTATGAATGCTTATAAGCTCAGAAGAAGTTTATTTGTGATAAATTAAAAATCAAATATTTATCTTAATTAAAAGCTCTCATAAGCTAATATTTAATTTTAAATTAGACATTGTTTAATAAGTTTATCACACAAGGTATAAGATTATTTATTCAAATAAACTGAAAGAGTTTATATGGTGATAAGTCTTTTACATGTCTAATTAAGCTTTGTAACACACAAAAAAACCTACTTGGTTGGCCTCATGTGATCATAATGAACTTGGCAAATTCAATCTCAAAGCAGAAAAATAATCGACAAAGAAAGGCAAATAAATATATTATTTGTTATTTTTAAACTTAACTTTTTAATGATAATTATGTTAATTAGGATTTTTTTTTATTTTCTTATAGATTTTATCTGTGATAAAATATGGTTTAAGAAACTAATATTTTATTAAGATTATGTGTCTAGTTAAAAGTTGACTTAAATATTATTATCCGAGTGGAAAACACTTTTTTTAAGTGTCTTAAATAGTTTTAGTCTTTTTATTTTTAAAATTCATAATTTTGATTACTTTGTCTTAAAATAGAAATATTTAATCTCTATATATTTTAAAATATATAGTTTTGATCTTTTATTTTAAAATAGAGATATTATATTTATCAAGTGATAAATATATCATAAGAATGGGGAGTTGAATTGTGTTTTCACAAACTTTTGTTATTTTTGAAAATAAAGTATATTCTAATATTAGTTTAGAAAGAGGTAATTCAAAATGTAGAACTGGTCTCAACTCACAACAAAAATGCAAGTAATTTTTGGAAAAAGTTTTTCATGATTGAAAGCTCTATGTTTAAAAAGAGTTGTTTAGTTATAAAAACTTTGATGAAAAAGTTTAGTTTTATGTTTATTAAAAACAAGGTTTTTTTGCCTTAATGATTTCCAAAAAAAAAAACAAGTTAATAGATAAACACAAAATCAGTGTAGAGTGAGAAAGAGGAAGAAGATGATGCACGACGATTTTTATGTTGGTTTATCTTAACCTTGGGCTACGTCCAGTCCTCACCCTTCAAGATGAAATTTCATTAATACAACCACCCATTGTTGGACCAACCAACCATTGGATTTCAACAACTTGCCACAATCCCACTGGACTTCTCACCTAGTTACTACTAGACCAACAACACCATTGGTTACAACCTTTGTCAGCCACTTGCTTGACTTTTACAACAAGAGGGGTTTTGTGTTTAGACTGCATAGAGATAGATTTCTCCTAACAAAAGGGATTTCCACTTATGAAATTACAATATCTCACTTCAATGTATGATCTATACCAGTTTACAAACTTTTACAGAAGTGGATCACTTTCTATTGAGAGGGTTAAAGCAACAATGACATATTTCTCACACAAAGATCTTAGCTTGAGTTTCTCTCTCCTGGAAGGCTTCAACTTGTCTTCAAGATAGTCTTTGTTGTCCTCTTAAAGCTTCATATATGACTGTTAAAGTGGAGCCCACTCTATCAAAAAAACTTCTAGAAGAAGCAAAAAAAGGTGACAGGTGCCAAAGTTATGATAGCTAGAAGAGTCATTTTGAGGTTCTCATTCTGAGGAACCTTTTTTATGAGCATTCCAAAGACACATCAGAATGATGATTCTGACGTTAGCTGAGAAAGGATCCATACTGAAGTAGATGCTTTTGATGAAGTTCAATTGATATGACCTTTTGAAGTAACCTAACTTCATCATTCTTAGCACATCTTCATAGCATAGAGCATTCTAAAGTAGATTGTTTTATAAATAGAAAGTGAAGGATCAATTGTTGGTGTGTTAGTGCTTTTTCCAAGGGTAGATTGCATATTGTCTCCAGTCTTCCATTTTGATGTTGCACATCGGATCTTCTCATGGACAATTTCAACTTTCAACATGGTTGCATCTGGAAATTCTTCAACATCAATCTTTTAATGAGCCCTCAGTATGTGTGGTTGCATATAGAAGATATGATGTCTTCAACTTCTATTTTCTGGCGAGTTAGCTTCCATCAATGACTACATATCGAAGACAAGATGATGTCCTTCAGGTGCAGGCTTGAACCATTTTGAACTCTATTCTGAAGTTCAATTCTCAGAGTCAAGATCTTCATCATTCTGATATAGACTTTGATGCAACTTTATTATGATGTTGGATGCTTTCTTTGTAACCTTTGATATAGCTTCTATGTAAAGCCTTGTTGTCTTGTACTTTACCAAGATCAAGTACTCAGAAGGAAACACTCTTCATTATGCAAATGGGCTTCAAAGGATCTTCTAAGGCTCTGACTCTTGACAGTAGTTTTGAGACAACCTTTCTAAGAAGTACTCTGAGCACCTCAGAATGCAAGCATATATATGCTTCTTAAGAATATTTAACACTGAAACATTTATGCAAAATATTAGCCATCACACAATCCTATCATCCTTACAATTTGCATTATTAAATTAGGGATGTGGATTCAACAATTTACTCCTTATATTTTAAAATAAAGACATTTAAAAGTTTTGAAAAATATATAGTTTTGGACCTTTTGTCAAATTGAAAGCATTTTAAAGTTTGGATTGGTCCTTCCATCAATTTTGGTCCTTCTATTAATAAAAATAAGGCCAATTCTAAGGTAGACCACCTTGATAGGTGGTCCATTTTGGACCATAATTCCTAATTATTAGATTAATCTTAGTATTGTAGATCATGCCACAACAAATCCTCCACTCCTCCCAACAATCGTTGTTTGCCGCCGTTAAAGGCGATTTCCAACGACAACATTTTCTTCCCCAGCACTGCATACCCAATCCCCTACCCCTCTTAACAATTTTCGTATGAATCATTTCCCTCCCTCTGCAATTAATGTTAACATTCTCCTCAACCTCACACTTCTCTGTCAAAACTTAAGCATGACAATTGCAGATTTGCTTCCTTTATTATCGCCGCACTGTCATTCTACTATCAAAGTTGTTCTCCACCTCAAAGTCTCACCTCTCCACCATAAATCCAAGCATCGCACTCCTAGATCAATAGCGCTTTACACAAATCCATTCCTTCCCCAATCCCAACTCCGGCATTGTGGTTTTGCTGTTCTGATTCTGCCTTCATGACTTCGTCATCCCGGCACAACATTTTGAACCCCGTTGTGAATCTTATGTCACAACTTAGAATCCACTGTCGCAACTCCAATCTCACATCTCTGATTGCACAAATATGATCTAAAGCCTCATCGACATCCTTGCCATGAACTGCGTCAACATCTTCATAGCCAAACCCAATTTGTTTCAAGAGGAAGGGGAAGAGATCTTGGAATATAGATCTCAAGTGACAACCCCTTTGTACAAGAATTCCATCAACGCTAAAGAGATCGCGGCAACATTGACAAGAACGATCTCATGTTCCTTACTCATTGTTACTCCACCCCCTAGATTTATCGCAAATATTCGACTTCGAGGTCTGAATGTATTGTAGAAAAAAATAGGAAATAAAAAATGAACATTTTAAAACTCAAATAGTGAGAAAAGATTAAGAGAAATTAAAAGAGTCATCAGAGGTGGTAGGTGGTGACAGAACGGGAACAGTGGTGGTGGGGTTGCCGAAAGCGATGGATTGTCCATCGGACATGGTGGAGAGAAAGGGAGGGTGAGTGAGGGCAAGGATTTGGTGTGACCAGGATTGAAGTTTTTGAAATGAAGCGCTCTACAGTGGTTGGCGAAAATGGTTGCTAGGGAGAGGTTTGTGGGAGTGATAATCTGGTGTAGAGGATGTAAATATGACTTATGGAATGAGATTAATCTAACGGCTCAGAATTATGTCCATTCTAGACCAATCGAAATACTAGACCATTGAGGTAATAGCCTAAAAACAAAGCATGTTTCATATTCTATTCACATTTTCCAATGCACAAAATCCAAAAGCTGTAATGCTGAAGCTTGGAGGAAAACACCCATTTTATTTAATGGGTTGTATTTAATGAGATGCTTTTGCAAACATGCTGTATTTATATGTGATATTGTTTACTAAAATTATTTTAGCTTAACTCGCAAGGATTGTGTTTTGAAATTTGTCATAGTTATTTTTGTTGTAAGCAAAAATAATTTATTAATAATAGAATGTGGTCGAAGCACAAGTTGTGCCCAACCAAAAAAGTGTTACAAACAACCATCATCACAATAGCCAATTAAGCTCATAACAATATTCATAATACACATGAGTTTTTTGTTATGGTGACTAATACACATGAACTAAATCACCCAAAAGCAAAATAATAATCAATCTTGCAGCTTCAATATAGCTAGCCAACGTTCCCCCTCATTTTTGTCCCAATAAAAACAAAGCACTTATTAGAATATTGAAGTAGAACTAATTTGTTTAAATTAAAAAATGTATTTTTTTTATAAGTATTTTTTTTTTAAGAACCAAATAGGCAGGAGAACAGAGATGGGGGAGGCCTTGGCCCCTGACTTTTTTTTTTTGTTAAATTACAAAATTAATAGAAAGCTTCTTTTAAAGCAAAATTAATAGTAAGTTAGTTATTGTATTTAGTAAATTTTACTTATCACACAATCATATTTTCTTCTTTCTTTTGGGATTTGTTAAATATTACTTGTGGGATTCTCTTATGGCCATTAATTTGAAATTAACTTGATATTTTAATCTATTATGGATATTCAAAATAGTTAGTGGACTACAGGAGGCTATAAGTTAAAATTATGTTTCCTATATCAAAAATAAAGTTTTTATTATTAGTTTTTCATTAATTTTAATGTGTATTTGTATGTGTTGTGTGTGTGAAGAAGCATAATTATATTATTGATAGTTATTTTTTTAAATCAAAATAAACATTAAAAGACTAATTTAATTATTTTAGTTTCTTGTATTAATTAATTCTTAAAAAATTACTGTAGATTTAATTATATATAAATAGTTTTTGTGACATGCTTGAAAGACATTTCTTGTTTTGATGGACCTTTAATGTGATTATTTAGGAATGTATAGTTGGCCCTCGCTGCTCTTCACATGTGGCTCTATCCCTGCAAATAGTACTTACTTATTGAAAAAGGCACAAATTTTTTTATTTTAAGTAAAAATAGTTTAGACAAATGAAATTGCTTATTAAAAAAATACTTATTTAAAAAAAAAAGCTTAAACAAGCTACTCCATAATAATATGTAATGTATTGAATTTTTAGCAATATTTTGAAAACCAATCAGGTTAATTAGGTCAACCGGTTGAATCGAGAACTAATCCGGTATCTGGTCTGGACACTAAAAAAACACAGGGACATTTTAGAATCGGTCAGAATTATTGAAGAATCGGTCAAACTGGTTCAAAACTAGTAAAAATAGGTGTGAACCCTTTTCAAAAACTTTATTTATTTTGTTTTTTTATTTATTTAGAATATTTTAAAGATAAATAAAAATACATACTTAAATATTTCACATATGTATCAATTATTTTTTCAATTAGTATTAATTTCATTTTACGAAACACATAATTTAGTCATTTATATTAATTTATAATTTTTTAGATTCTAATTTTTTATAATTCTATATTAGTTTATTACTTAAAATATTATATAATATTAAAAAAATAAAGCTGGTTCAACCACGATTCAACCATTGAACCTTGAATCAATGTCTTTCCGGGTTCAATCATTAGTCCGATTTTAAAAACCTTTATTTTTGGAACCATGTCTCCCAATGTTTGCTTATGACCATCCCACTAAACAAAATTCCAAAATACAAAAAAGCTGGAATTTTGATTCTGCATAATTCCAAAATATATCAGCAAACATCTCATTCTGCTATGTCTATACAAAATGCATTTGAGAAACAATTAATCACCGTAACATTAACAATCCATGAATGCAGCTTCTCAGTTGCTTTTATTTGTGATGTGTGTTGGAAATCTTTAATCCTTAATCCGTATTTCAATATACTTTATTCTTTATGCAGGAGCCAAAAATAAAAAAATTGAAGGTCTTAAAATCCACAACATATTTTATTATTAAGGATTAGAATAAAATACTTAGTTTCATAGTTGGTTCCTGATAAAAGGATTCTTTAAAAATTGTTGAATCATGAACAACGGATGAATAATGTAGTCGGTGACCATAACCTTCTTCAACCGGAGTCTTTTTATTCCACAATAGGACCTTCGCAACTCTTCTGATAGGGAGAAGAGAAACTATGTGCATTAGCTCGGTATATTGGAGACCATAACCTTGTTATAGCGTGTTAACATAATAGGATTTCCATTATCCCCTAATGGGCCTACACCAACATCTACTCATTTAATCCCATATTACCTTATTTAATTGTCTAATAGGTTTGCTTAATTTAACCACTTAAAATAAAGCTCACTAATGATAAATAACTAATATAATTGTTTTATAATATTAGGTCAGACTAATTATTGAAATATAAAATTTCAACAACCTCCCACTTGGGCTACATATTATAACAATTATATCACAATTCCTTAGGCATGCGTTCTTATACTATTTATCTTTAGACTTCCACTTTAATAATTTGGTTCATCTTATGTATCAACAATGGAACCACCACGGTTTTCATCACAGGTAAATGGGACTAGACCCCAATGACCACCATATCAATACACTCAATGACATAGATCAATAATGATGAGCAACATGAAAATTATATGCAATGTGATCTCAATCATGCCTATTTTTAGTTGGTCCATCTTAAGTCTTTAACAAGATCAATCTCAAGTCTTTAAGTTCAATTTAAATATTGCACATGATGAGGACATTGAAGCTCTAGGATCGGCACAAGGATTAGGAGGACCTATGACCAAAGCCAGAGCCAGAAAGGCAGAGGAGACCCTACAATAAGTGGTAGCAACAATTCTTGAAGTTGCACATGCAATGAAAGACATTGAACCAAAATTATTTGAGTGCATGATTATTATTGAAGACCCATGACCTGGAGGGTGTTGTTGCTGACTTTCTTCTTTTTAGAATTAAATAAAGTTGTATTTGTTTTATTTATTTATTTTAGTGATCGATAGCCTTGGTGTCTTTTCATGAATTAAAATGCATTTAGAATAATTAAAGGTTGGTTGCCTATATGTACACGAAATTACCATGGAATAAAATAACTTGAATTTTCAAAAAAATACTTGTGTATTGTGAGAGTATTCTCTAGGTCCGAGGTTGAACCCGTTCGGACTTATTAGGGGTTATCCATCACCCTTGTGGTGTCTTCCTTTGGCTTATCTTTCATTGTTGAAAGTGGCGCCTTCCACTTGTCATCAAACGACCTGTAACCAAAGTCGTATCATCTGGTATCAAAGCTTTAACTCTTGATATAGGTTCTATCTATCCTTTTCGTTCATTTATCTTTTTGTTTTCATTTTTTGTTGTTCTGTTATCTTTGTTTGACTTGTTTCTATTTGATTTGTCTATTCATTTTTTTTCTAGTGATCTTTTGTCTTAATATTTTTGTGCTTTGGGTATATTACAAAAAATCAAAACAAAATGCTTTTATTTCAGTGTTCTACAAATTCAGCTTTAATCCACAAATCAAAATTAAAAAAATAAAAATAAAAATTCGGGTGATTGTTGATTAAATCTTAAATCCTAATTTTCACTTAGTTAGAGGCGTATTTTGGCAAAAATAAGTGACCAAATCCCCTATTAGCCTTTTTTTCGTTTTGTCGTGTGATTCATTACCAACTGTGAGTCTATTGGATTGTTCTTGATGCGTCCAATCTGATTTTGTCCAAAAACTCAAGAGGATACTAGAGTGGTAAAAGGCAAGAGTGCAATATATTTATTTTAAAAGCCATATTGAGTGCAAAAACACAAGTGCAACCATCTGATCGAGTGTAAGCACATGAGCGGAGTGGTGAGGATCATTTTTTATTAACCTTGATAAATTCTATTTTCTTTTTGAAATATGGTAAGAGTAGGTGGTGATGGCCCTTCTCATCTGGATGGAGTTCAGAGGATGTTACTTGATGCTATGATTGAACATATGCAAAGGATGATGAGACAAAATAATGAGAAGCTTTATGGTAGGATTGAAGGAATAGAAAAGCAATTGAATCATGATATTGGAGGTGAGATGCGATGAAGAAAGAGGACCGAGACAGAATAGAGTTGAAGGAGTATGACTAACTGTTCCCCCTTTAAAAGGTAGGAGTGATCCAAATGCATATCTGGAGTGGGAACTAAAGATTGAACATGTGTTTTCTTCCCATGACTATACTGAGGAGAAAAAGGTCAAATTGGAAGCAACAAAATTCTTAGAATATGGATGAATAAATATCAGAGGGAAAGGCTGAGAGATAAGGAACTAGAGGTTGATACTTAGGCTAAAATGAGGAGAGTTATGAGAAGGAGATATGTGCCAACCAACTACAGTAGGATTGTGCGTTTGAAACTCCAAAAGCTGTCCTAAGGAAATATAAGTGTTGAAGAGTACTATAAGTAGATGCAAATGGCACTGGCGAGGGCCAACATAGATGAACATAATGAGGCAACAATCGCTTATTTTCTAAGTAGACTAAACCATGATATTAGAGATGTTGTGGAGTTGCAGGAGTATGTGGAGTTAGAAGATCTATTGCACAAGGCAGTGTAGGTTGAACAACAACTCAAGAGGAAGGGAGCTACGAGAAGGATTCTTCCAGTTCTCACAATCTGAACCGAAGAGACATGCCCAAGAAAAAGGTAGGATCTTCAACGGATCCAACAATGACTTCTCCACATGGGAAATCACCAATGAAACCTAATACATAAGCTTTAAGCATTGGAACCAGAGACATCAAATGTTTCAAATGCTTGGGTAGAGGACACATTACATCTAAATGTCCAACCAAAAGCACAATGCTCATGAAGGAAGATGGGGAAATCACCAGTAAATCCTTAGCCAGTGAAAGAGAACAAGAGGAAGAGATAGAAGAAGAAGCATTAGATTATGATTTACTATTGGTCATGAGGTTGCTTGGAAGCTAGATGCAGCCTATAGACTAAACCCAAAGAGAAAACATTTTCCACACCAGGTGTTTAATCAATGGAAAGTTGTGCTCTTTGATAATTAATGATGGAAGCTACACTAATGTGGCCAATTCTAGATTGGAGTCCAAATTAAACTTAGAGACTAAGCCATATCCTAGACCATACAAATTTTAATGGCATATTGAAGATGAAGAGATGATGGTGAGCCAGCAGGTTGAGGTGTGCCTTTCAATTGGAAAATACAAAGATAAGGTGCTATGTGATGTGGTTCCAATGAAGGCAAGCCATATCCTCTTAGGAAAACCATGACAATATGACACCAAAGCAATACATGATGGACTCACATACAAAATTTCTTTTAGGTACAATGAGCAAAAAATTGTTCTCAAACTGTTATCTCCTAGAGAGGTGTGTGAGGATCAAATAAAATTGAGAGAAAAAAGAGTGCAAGGGAAACAAAAGAATAGTGAAACACACAAAAAAAAAGCAAAAAGAAGAAGAGTGATACACTTGTGGGAAAGAGTGAAACACTTGAGAGAAAAATGAATTGTTTAGCAAAAAAGAGTGAGGTGAGAAGGATGCAGCTTGTTGAGAAACCACTTTACTTCTTGTAGTGCAAAAAAAAAAATTGTTGTTGATAACCGAAATAAAATTGTTGCCCTTGCTAGTGTTGAATTTCTTTTGTAGGAATATAAGGATGTGTTTTCAAATGAGGTTCCAAATGGATGACCACCTTTAAAGGGAGTTGAGAATCACATTGATCTCATTCTTGGAGCTTCATTGCCCAACTGACTTGTAAATAGAAGTAATCCCCAGGAGACCAACGAGATTCAAAGTCAAGTTGAGGAATTGATAAGCAAAGGATGGGTGCAAGAGAGCATGAGCTCGTGTGCTGTTCCAGTGATTTTGGTACCTAAAAAGGATGAAACTTAGACAATGTGCACTGACTGTAGGGCTATCAATAACATCACGGTCAAGTATAGACATCTTATCCCTATGTTAGATGATTTGCTGGATGAGTTGCATGGTACTTGTATATTTTCTAAGATTGACTTGAAAAGTGGGTACCATCAAATTATGATGAGGGAAGAGGATGAATGAAAAACTGCTTTTAAAACTAAGTATGATTTATATGAGTGGTTGGTGATGCCCTTTGGGCTAACTAATGCTCGAAGCACTTTTATGAGGTCGATGAATCATGTCTTAAGGGAATTTTTAGGCAAGTTTGTTGTGGTGTATTTTGATGATATTTTGATTTATAACATTGATTTTGATTTGCATATCAAACATTTGAGTGTTGTAATGAATGTGCTTAGAGAAGAAAAATGATTTGCTAATCTTAAAAAATGTACCTTTTGCACTGTCCATGATCAATTCACTATATATATTATAGATCGGGTTTAAGCCATATCTTGGTTCCAAAAAAAGCATGAGGTTTTCATTATTCCTACAATCCACATTAAATATTAATTAATTATGTTTGGTTGAAATAGTAAATATATAGAGTTAAAGAGTACCTAAATATTTCTTTAACTTGCAAAGCTGAATAACAACAACTACAGGATTGGGACAGTCATGTTGATCTAAATGCTTTTGCATTTCTTCAGTATATTCCTCCCACAAAGTGCAATGTAGTGAATTATACCTATAATTTGAATAACAAATAAAAAAAATGTGTAAGTAAAAAAAATTATTTTTTTATTAAAATAATATTATACATACTCCAAATCTTGTAGCATGATATCCATGACTTTGGTCCTTTTTCCATTCTTTATAATTTCCTTGATATTATCCTTCTCTGGAACATGCCCAATAACATCTGGAACCAATAAATACAATATTAATTAATATTGACAAACCAAAAGAAAAAATGCAACTAAATAAAATCAAAGTTAAAGATTGTGTAGATGCCAACTAATTAGTACGTCTTCTATGGTTGATGAAAGAATGTCAGAAAATGACATGAAATTAAACTGAAATTTTGGAATTATTTCATTCTCAATTTTAGAGCATATTGTGTTTCCCATAAAATTTAGTTTGAATCTGTGACTGGTTGTTTTGTATTTGACATTAATTTTAGCAACTAATATATTTTGAATGATATAAGTTGCTCCTTCTTCTTGAATCCCTTGATACTTTGGTATCAATCCTTTGTTAAGTATGGATGCATGAATTTTATCTGACTATAAGTAAGAAAAAAAATGAAGCAATAAGATTATTGACATAAAACACATGTTACATAATTTTTGGATAGAATTGTAATAGTAGTTTTAGTTACTTTCCATCTAGTAATATCATCTCAAGACTCTTAATGACTTTCGGATTTTCAAACTCTAAAGATCATAATCTAATAACACGGACCTTCAACTTTCAGTTAGTTCTCCTAGCTACTATGTTAGAGAGGAACGTAAAATCCATAATTTAAACAAATTACTCAACTCGTTTACACTTTGGTTGTATGGTTTAGTTCTATTGTTTGGATGTATGGCTTTATATATAGTAAAATTAGAGTATATATTAAAAAATTGAGTGCACATTAAACGGTTCATTAAACAATGCATATTCAATGCATGTAAACACGCGTGTTTAGACTGAGTTTGGGAAAGGTTGAGTCTAACCCCAATGCATATTAACTCATTCATGCATCCGTAATTAACAAAGAATTGTGATAATCGTGTTATTCTTGAAAATTTAACATGTATTATAAATATGCATATATCAAGTAAAGCTGACAACTGACCCTTCGTTTACAACAAAAGACAATCATGATTAATAAATAAAAATAAGTGGTAAAATGTTTTTCTTTCTATTTGATTTGTTCTGATCATTAACTCTCATGACTTCATCACATACAAATATTAAAGTTTTAAATGTAGTATATCATTTTTATATTAAGTATCTACAATGGAAAACTTTAATTAATAATTTTAGTTATCAATTGAATACCAAAATAAAAACTTTAATTAATGATTTTTAATCAATTTTGACCGTGTGTTTATTATAATAATTTGAATAAATATATTTTAATCAAGTTTAAATTTTACAAATAAAAATATCTGTAAAAATATTACAATTTTAAATATAATATAACATTTTTATATTAAGGATTTATGAAGAAAAATATAAATACTTTTAACAAATAAAACGTAGGTAAACCAAAATAAAAACCTTAATTAAGTTGATTGTTAGTTTACCTTTGGAAAAAGTAATGATCACATTGACGTCTTCCAAAAACTGATTAGATACTTCTTTTATTAGACAGTTAAAAGGTGATACACTCTATAAAACATAAATTAAACATTATAAGGCATTAGGCACATTATTATTTACGTGTTTCAAAAACCTTAATTAATAGCCATACTTGCATTTGACATATCCTTTTATGCATAGAATCACTGAGCTGCTCGTGCATGCCACAATTTGTTTGATTATGTGAGTACGTGATTTTGAGCGGGAGTTGACGTAAAATAAGCGCGGGAAGTTTTACATGCAACTCAATTGGCTTTATATATAGAAAGATGAGGAATGGGCGTATGGCAGGTGAGTTCGTAAGCAAGTGAACGATGGAAACCAAAATCCCAATATAATGGAAGATACAGTAGCAATAGTTGTTCAGAACTTGAGATATATGCATGTAAATTCAATTTTAGTATATTTAAAGATATTAACACGTGTAATAGAGTGATTTGTGAACTGTGATGTATATTTAAAAATATTATTCTCTGAAATAGACAAGAACCTTTTAGTATATAAATGCAGTGGCACAAATCAAACCTGTCATATATTTTTTTCTTTTTTTTCTTAATCACCCAATCAATTTTATATAATTTTTGTATATTTTCTTCAAAATAAAAAAAAATTACTTATATATTTAACCAAAGGTCAAATGATAGTCATGATTAATACTACTTAGTGTCTCTCTGTCATGTGACACTTATAATATTTTTTCTAGACTCAGTAATTAAAATTGTAATTTCATATTTTGGAAAGAAGATTTTTTTAATATTTTAATATTTTTATAGTAGATTCATACATATAGTTTAAGTCTCTTTTTTTAAATTTGATAAAATTTTGATATAATGTATTTCACTTTGTTCTCCGAGTGCATACTTGATTGTGGTGGAATTCATGTCATCGCTTTCACACTATTAGAAAATATACTTTTTACATCAATTATTAATGACTTTCTACATCGGTTTTTACGTGATGTTGAAAGTATTATCGTTAACATCAGTTTTTTCAAAACCGATGTTAGCGTAAAATTGACAACATCGATTATTTAAATAACCGATGATATATAATAAGAATTACACAAAAAAATGTATGAATGTTAACAGTTCATATCGGTTTTTATACAAAACCGATGTTAACATATAGATTAATATCGGTTTTCTATAAAACCGATGTTAACTTCCAAACGTTAACATCGGTTTCAGTAAAAAACCGATGTTAACTTATACGTTAACATTGATTTTGGTAGAAAACCGATATAAACATTTTTTATGTTAACATCGATTTTTAACAAAAACTGATGTTAACGTATAAGTTAACATCGGTTTTTTTACAGAAACCGATGTTAACGTTTTGGATATTAACATCGGTTTTTATACACAAACGATGTTAATATACACAAACAATATCGGTTTTTTGAAAAACTGATGTTAACTTATATGTTAACATCGATTTTTTGGAAAAACAAATTTTGTTTGTGTATATTAACATCGGTTTTTTTTAAATAACCAATGTTGTTATTACGAATTTTTTTTAATACACTTTCTGTTTTTACAAACCCCCAAAATTTAACCTGTAAATTTCAAATCAGATCACACAACATAGCATATATCATTTGTATTGTGCTTTCAAACAGTTTTTAGTAGAAAGCTAGATAGTAAACTATCAATTGTAAAAAATCAATTGATAACTATGAATAAATAATTTATTAATAACTATCAATAAAGAATATTCAATGTTAAAATAAAATAGCAATTATAAAAAATGTAAAGCAAGCTGGTAAACTAATTAAGGAACCTAAAATTACATAGTTCCTTAACATCCTAAGTTCCCTAACATCCTAAGTTTGATTTTTAACTTTGAGATAATACTGTGCCCATTGGATGCGAAGCGTCTTCAATTTCTCTGCTTCCAATGGTTTAACATCATTAAAATACTGCATGATCAAATAAAACATAAGTTAATAATGTAATACCAATGATAAGAAAATCAACTTTGTTTGAAATAAACAATTACCGTTTCCCAGTTATTCCTGAAACTTCCTAAGATTATAGTGGACATCCAGTACATGACGTAATAGCCACACTCAGTGCTTTCTTTTTGTCTATTACACTAAATACATAATGAAATTTGGATATTAAACGTTAAATACAATTAGTGTACACACACATAAAATATATATAAGTAGAAGTTTTATTTAAATCACGTACCTTAACAACAATCCACCTAGCAGCAGCCTTCGATTTAGGTTGTGAAGTATCATCAAGTCCTTTCAAAGCACTGTTGAATACAAGAAACATTAAAATATTGATGTTGTTGAGTAATGCTAATGCAAATGTACGTATTGAAAAACAACATTGACCTATTAATTATTCCTTTAAGGTAGTTGTCTGGCCTATTATGCAAGGAACAAAACCAGACAACTAGATTATCCTTAGGCAAAATGACGACCATTTGCCAGTGTGCGCTGCAGTTGAGACCAATATAGATTATTGTAGTATTATACATTATTTAAATTCAGTTGTTCAGTTTTACTTACCCATTTAGGTAGGCTCCAAGGTAGAAATCCCGTTTTGAACTCTGCATCCAACTCTTCATGTAACTTTCTGATTCAAATTGCGATTGCCCAGATCTCTGAATGGACTATGGCTTGAGGAATCCATACACATCGAAATTCCGCGCTCGCATACTTATCTCAGTCAGATGCCTATTGTTGTTAACACAAAGTTAATTATGTATGAATTTAAAACAATAACTTAGGTAATTAACAATAGTCTAAATTGACTTACAGAATCCACAACTGTATAACAGATATGCTGAGACATTGACCACCGTGTGCAATTTCAGATAGATCTTCGTGCTTTATGTACAATGGGAAGTGTTCATTAAATACCCTGAACACGATAGCATCCCACATAACCTGCAGAGGCTTCAAAAAAAGCTGTGGGATGGTCAATGTCATCAAATACAGGGGATCATGTACCTGAGGATCCGGCCCATCTGCAAGTTTTGCTGGAGACACAACTGCCTATTTATCAAACATAGTTAATTAACATAATTTAATTACAGTGGACAAATCAATTGAAAAAAAGAAGCATATAATCATAGTAAAATACCTGTTTTGATAAACGCTTTACGAGATGTATCGGCCAAGCAAGGAGGGTGTTAAGCGTCGGCCCTACTAAATTAACCTCGTTAGTGGGTACAGGAACGGGAGCCTCTGCATCTTTAACCTCCTTAACACCAACCTTCACTTGGCCATGCAACAAAGGGATGTTGTGAACCGCTGTGGATCCCTCATAAGCATTTCCTAGGGCAACCAGGCGAGAAAGATTTTCTTCAATGTACAACCCGCATTTGTCTGAGTCACCCGTCTCTGGATCGTTCCCTGAGGGATCAATACAACTCTCCTTTGTGCTGACACGAGCAGCTGAGGGACCAACCTTAGGCTCCGAAGGCAGTGCAAGTCCCTATGATTGCATCTGTGATTGAAACTGGTACTGCATCTGGCTGAAGGATAACATCAGCTGCTGAGTCACTTTTTCTATGATTGACTCCTCCAGCTAGTCCCTAATTTGTTGAGTCAACTGCTCGAGTTCTTTGGGAGCCATCGAGGAAGAATTGCAGGAGGTTCGTGGAGCCGATCCAAAGTATTGCTTTATGGTCACACCAGCTCCAGCAGCACACACACGGCCAGGGTGTTCTAGTCGCCCAATGGCAGCACTCAGGACATCTTGACGTCCATGGGGGACAAACGAACCCTGTAACGCTTGCTCTTCCAAAGAATCCTGTAAAGAACACATATATTTGTTTAGTCATTCACAGAATAAACAAAGATAATTACAATTCTTAATTGAAAATGACTTACAATCTTCTCAGCAATTTCCTTTGTTGCCTTAGACGTCATCTACCCAGTTTTCTTGGTGCGAGCCATTTTCCACTTCACGTGTCGTCTGATGGGAGATGGAGGGTCAATGACACCCTCGGTGCTTCCGGACTGAGCAGCTTCCTTCAGTTTTTTCTTAGTCTTCTCATCCATCAGCTTCTGTTCTAAATATTCATAACCCTCACGAGACAACACGTGGGGGGCGGTGTTTTGCTTCTGGATGGCTCATGCCTTTTTTTGCACATCCTGCAAAAATCAAACATTAATGAAAATGATTACTACAATGTATTATAAGAACTTAATTTTTAGTGGAAAACAATTAAAATGACAAAGTACATACCTCCCACGAGGGGTCTCTACGGGTCTAACAATCTGGGCCCATTTCTCCTTGCTAATGCCGTATTTTTCACAAACAGTGTCGTCCACACTGTCCTTGTCGACTGCAAGTGTCCATTTCCTCGTCAAATCAGATTTAAACCGTCTCCATCGCTCGTCGACAGTTTGAAGTACTTTCTTCTTTGTCCTACCTTCAGAAGCTTTAGGGATATCAATTTTCGCCTGACAAACAATAAATTAGGTTTTATTATTAGTAAATTATAAATTTTGGCTAAAAAAGAAAATCAAAGATGAAAACTAAAATACCTGAATATCCTCCCATATCAAATCCTTCTGAGCAGCAGGGACTTCCTTCCAAGTGTCGTATGTCATGTCGATCTTATCATGAGCGACAATCCCCAAATATGTTCTTAATTTCTTCTTGTGGGGACTGTCGGCTTTCCCGGTTGCAGGATTGACGTGGACCACTGGTCTCTCTGCCCCAGGTGGTTTAGTGGCCAAGGATCGTAGCCGTGTGGCTTTGCGTGTCCGCTTCAAGGTAGACAAAGACGCTGATGCTATTGCAAGAGGAGGAGGAGGAGAATGAGAAGGAGGAGGAGGAGAAGGCGAGGCAGGTGGAGTAGCCATGGGCCTGTAAATAAAAAAACTTGAGTTAGTTAACATTATCAAAAAACTGAATCAGTTATGTAAATGGATGTACTGAAATGAAATACATAATTAAAAAATTACATTAGACGATGTTAATTAGTTCTCCTTCATCATGATCATTACGATTTGCATGAACGTCGTCAGCTTCTTCTTCTCCGATGATGTTAGGAGTCATTTGTGTGGACAAAGAAGTAACATAAGTGTCCATGTATGAATCATCATCTGCTACATTAACACCAATTTTTTTCTCGTGTAGAACCACTGACCACCTTTCATCACAAGGGTCTTGCACATAAAATACCTATTTAGCTTGTTCTGCCATGATGAAAGGGTCATTGTGGTAAGCTAGTTTCTTTAGGTCTACCAACGTAAATCCTACATCATCGATTCGCACACCGGTGTTGCTGTCAACCCATTTACATTTGAAAACACATATAGTAAATTTGACATAGTTAAGCTCCCAAATTTCATCAATGAACCCAAAGTAAGGGTTGGAAGCTACACAGGGATTGTTATCATGTACACTTGCGAAGTGTTGAGATTCAGCCCTTAGGGTGACCCCGCTATTTTGCATTGTACTTTTCTCGTCTTGTGCTTTGGTGTAAAAGGAATACTTGTTTATGTCGTATCCTTGACAAGTTATAACATTTCTTTTAGGCCTATCTGTTATCTTTCTTAATGTTTCAGAAGCATTTTCATTAGCAAAGATTGTATCTTTAAACCAATCAAAGAAAGTCTTGTTATGATTTTTCAAGACCAAGTTCTTTGACATTTTTGGATTACTTTGTTTGACTAAAGCTTCATGCCGAAGTATGTATGGTAAAGCTTCATTACTGTTATTCAACACATACAAGTGAGCTTGTAACAAATCTTCAACACTTGGAGTGATAGCATGCAGTCCTCTTGAACCCTTGCTGCCCACTCTGTTGTCATAGCGAGACTCAAGAAGGCCAACAAATTTATCCTTTCCAATGTACTCTGAACAAAATTCAATGGCTTCTACAATGTACCTTTCAACAATAGATGCTTCCGGATGATGTAGATTCTTGGTATACCCTTTTAAGATCTTCATGTATCGCTCAACCGGGTACATCCACCGCAAATAAACAAGACCACAACATTTGATTTCTCTAACCAGATGAACAATTAAGTGAACCATGATGTCAAAGAAAGTAGGAGGAAAATACATCTCTAACTGGCACAGTATAATTACGACTTCATTTTCTAGGTCATCAAACTTGACAGGATCAAGGACTTTGCTACATATGGCATTAAAGAAAAAGCACACACAAGTTATGGCTAACCTGACTTTGTTAGACAAAATGTCTTGTATGGCCACGGTTAACAATTTTTTCATCAACACGTGACAATCGTGAGACTTTAACCCTACCAGCTTAAGCTCCTTCAACTGCACAATGCTCTTAATGTTTGAAGAGTATCCTTGTGGGGCTTTGACCTAGCAAAGACACTGACAAAAACTGATCTTCTCCTTTCTGGACAAAGTATGACAAGTTGGAGGCAAGTATATTTTTTTACCATCAGACCTTGGATGCAACTGCGATCGTATACCCATGTCAGCTAGATGTTGACGGGTATTCAGACCATCTTTCATCTTGCCTTGAATGTTAAGGAACATCCCAATGACACTATCACATACATTTTTCTCCACATGCATAACATCAATACAATGTCTAATACCTAGATCAGACCAGTACGGAAGATCAAAGAAAATGGACCTCTTCTTCCATATGCAAGTCTTACTTTTATCCTTCTTTTAGGTCTTTCAAATACAGTATTCAGGTGTTGAACCCGCTGGAAAACCTGCTCACCAGTCAACAGTATCGGTGCAGTTTCATGCTCTTGACTTCCATTAAATGCTTTTTTCAATCGCCTGTAAGGGTGATGAGGTTTTAGAAAATGGTGATGCCTACTGTACACTGTTTTTCTACCATGTTTCAGTTGTATGTAGCTTGTGTCTTCTTCACAGACGGAGCATGCATAATGACCCTTAACACTGTAACCGCTCAGATTCCCATATGCTGGAAAGTCATTAATGGTACCAAAAAACATTACACGCATTTGAAAAGTCTCCATGCCAAAGCCATCAAACACTAAAACCCCCTCGTCCTACAACTTTGTCAGGTCTTCAATCAACTGACTTAGATAAACATCAATGTCATTTCCTGGCTGTCTTGGGCCCAATATCATCATAAACAACATCATGTATTTTCGCTTCATGCACAACCAAGGAGGCAAATTATAAATTAGTAATAGAACTGGCCATGAACTGTGTTGAGTGCTTAAATTGCCATATGGATTCATTCCATCACTGGCTAGTCCAAGCCTATGATTTCTTGCCTCTTTGCCGAAATTCAGATACAAACCATCAATCTTCTTCCACTAGGAGCAATCAGTTGGATGATAGACCATTCCATTAGAGTTTCTCCCATTTGCATGCCAGGTAAGCTCTTTTGTGTCATCTCCATTAGCAAAAAGACGCTTAAACCTTGGAATGATGGGAAGATACCACAACACCTTTGTTGGAGGGCCTTTCTTTGAGTTTTCATAAGAACTGTAGTCCTCATCATCCTTCACTTTGTACCATGGTGCCCCACACCTAGGGCATTTGGACATTTCTTCGAATTCATGCATGTATAGTATGCAATCATTCGGGCAAGCATGAATCTTCTGATACTCCATACCCATCGAACATAGTATCTTCTTGGCCTAATAGTAACTTTTAGGCAACGTGTTTTCCTCTGGAAGCAGATCGTGCACTACTTGAAGCAGTGAAGTAAAGCTTTTGTCACTCCACCCATATCTAGCCTTGATATTAACTAGACTTAACACCATCGACAACAGCGTCAAGGAATTCTTGCACCCCGATACAAAGGCTTTTTTGAATCACATTGCAATCCTTTATACACAGGGGCATGTGCTTGCTGAAAAGACTCTTGTCCAAGGTCACAAATCATATCCTCCAAGCGATCTCCCATTTCTACATCAAACGGTTTGGATGGAGACCCACTCTGCATGTCCGTCAATTCTCCATGCCATATCCACGTGGTGTAATTCTTCTTAATTCCATCACACAATAGATGCTCCAGTATGTCATCCATTATTTGTCGTCTTCCGTTCAAACAATTGATGCAAGGACAATAATATTTTTCATCCTTATCCAGTCGACTTCTTTCAGAGGCATATTGCAAGAACTGTTCGACGCCTTTCCTCATATGCAGAGCTCATGCGACTTTCATTCATCCAACTTTGATCCATCTAAATAATAACTTCGTGATACTCAAAATGTTATTCGATGCATGGAAATCTCACTTTTTTTATTATAGGTGTGGCCCTATCCCATTCAGGAAGACCTTTTTTTTATGGTAGCTTCATATGTGAAGGTTAATTCTATTTTGTTAAATTTGACAAAATTTCGGCAGCATTTCGCATTGGTCTCCAAGTACATGACATGAAATCGGTGAAATTAATTTGTTGATAATTAAGTATGCACTCAGAGAACAACTAGAAATGCATAGTACCGAAATTTCATCAAATTCAACAAAATATTGTTAATCTTAACGCATGAATCTACCATAAAAATATGAGTCTCCCCAAACTGTCCAAACGGACAATTCAAGATTGAATACAATGATTAATGCAAACTGTCAGCAAGAATCATTGCATTTAGTCTCAAATGGGAATCTAAGGTTCTCTCATTATGAACAAAAGTTGTATCTAAAGAAAAGTACATTAATCACATACAACAAAATACAAAAACAATCATAACAAAAGTAAGCATCAAAATTGATTGCAAAATTTCGTACCTGTGATGATGATCAGTATAGTGTCGAGGAACGAATGTCATGATGACGATGCAAAGAACTAGATAAATAGTGCCTACAATTTAAATATTTCATTGGTAAGTACGTATATCATGAAGTAACACCAATGGACTTGCTGCAAGCTAGTCAAAGTTAAGGTATATTTTTTTTCATTGTATTTGTCTGGTCAATTGCTTTAATTTTCTGACCAACTTGCTTAAGGTAATGTATTTCTCATCATTTTCAGTCCTTATGGTTTTGGGGTTAGGATACACTAATGCCTGTGTGCATATTAAGATATAGATAATCATGCATATATAGTTTCTCTATCATGCTATTTTGGGGGCCATGTTTAGGGAAAACACCCAGGGTTAAGTCCACTTTGAGGGTTTTCATTGGGGTGTAGGGTCTGGTCCTATATTCATTGTTTATGAACATTCCATTGGAGGTGTCAAAAGGGTAGTTGTTGATGAAGACCAGATTCTGAAATGAAGCAAGGTTAGGAGAGATGCTGAAAATAGGGAGCTAGGGCAGATATCTTGCTCACATAAAGCCAAATATAGTACATTGATCAGTGACTTCGATCAGCCAATTTGTGCACAATTTCTGACAATTTCATCTCTAGCCTAGGTATAGGGTACTACACTATTTAAAAGGCAGTCCTAAGAAAACAATTATTGTTTCAAAATAATACTCTGGCCTTAGAACCTTGCACTTAAACTATATATGGCTTAATCCTTGTAATTAACACCTTAACAAATTTTCATAAAAACATATATTTAAGCAGAAATTTCAGATCGAGTATATGGTAAAAAAAACCAGCAATTTCACAAACATTCTCGAGTAAGGAAGCTTGAACGAATGTAAAAATTATCAATGAAAACTCACAACTTCAAGTGAGATTATCCAAACTTCTCAACTCTCTGTTAGCTTGAAGCTTCTAGGACTTTAACACCTTCCTAGCAGCTGTATTTGGCTGTAGTGTTTTAATACAAGCTTTAATACATGCTTTACACATATACATGTATATATAAGAAGTAGTAACAATTTGATTTACCTGGAATTGATATAATGAAACAACTTCCACAACTAGGCCAATGGACAAACCAAGTTCAACTACAACAAACTAATTCAGCTTTACCTGGAGTTGATATAATGAGTAATGACATTAGAAGAACTCAAAGCCAAACCAAGTTCAACTACAACAAACTAATTCAGCTTATGCTCAAACAAAGTATGTGACATCATCCATGGCAGCAGTTGATGCATCCAAGGAAAGAGATGAAGCTAACTTGGCAAATCTTGCCATGAAAAAGGTGCAAAAAGTAAAGCTTAGTGAGCTTGTAGACCCATCCTTTGGGTTTGAGTCAGACCAAGTAGTTAAAAGGATACTAACTTCAGTAGCAGGGTTGGCCTTTCGGTGTGTGCAAGGAGACAATGAATTAAGTCCTTCTATGGATGAAGTTCTGGAAGCACTCAACAAATTTCAAAATGAGAATTATGAGTTTGAGAATCTAGAGAAAAAAGATGATGTTCGTTGTGAAATGCTCTTATATCACCTATGAAAACTGTTAAATATGCTGCATCATCTAATAAGCTTGTTCAAACTCGGATATTTTCATTTTTAGTTGCATAAACAATGATGAAGCCTAAGCCTAACTTAGTGTTTCCAGTCTCATTTATGTTCCTTATTACTCACTGGTTTCTATTGACTCAAAATGGCAATGCTAAGAATTCCACATGGACAATTCCCTTTTTCCTCATGTTTTCACAACCCATGATGATTGGTTTGAATCCACCATCGATTCCATAAAATCAGAAAAATAGTTGATCACTCATCTAAGAAATGATAAAAACTTGTGTACTCCTATAACCTGGGTACTCAAATTGATTGAAGCTAGATATTTCAACAAGAGTGCCATTACAGCAAGTTCCAAGGTTAAAATCAACATAAACTCAACTAGAGACACCTAAGGTCATGGAACTCACATGTCTTCCACAGTTGCAGCCAACTATGCTAACTTTGCATTGGGAAAGATCCGAATCATGTTTGAGAATATGTTTTTACAAGGCCTTCTGATGTTGTTGTTGTCATGTTCCTCAAGAATCTTGTGTGCAGTAGCAAAAACAGTAGTAGCAGTAGTAGTATTATTAGTAACAGAATTGTTTTTACTTTGCATTATTGTTGTCATGATTTTTTTCCTAGCTATTAGTGGTACAAGAAGAACAAGACCAAGAGCTTGAGCTTGTTGATGTTATATTCAAGTATGAAAAGAAGGAATTAGAAGGGTATGTGTGTCACATGTTTTGGAGTTAGCATAGAAGATGATGGATGATGTTGGAGTGTGAGACAACAATATAATTAGAGAAAGATATGTGATGATATGATGAGAGACACATGTAATTGTTGTGGGAATTTTAATTTGTTTGGAGCTAGGCTAGAGATTATTAAGAAGGAGGGTGTGAGAGGAAAGGCTTTCTCTTGGGTTTGGCTGTTCAGAAGCAAGAAAAAGCAAATTAAGGAACATGTTTTTTCATATTAATAGAATCATATTAATAGAATTGTTTATCTCCATCCACCTAAACATTTTGCTAATACAAAGTTCAGTACATAGAGAAGCAGGTATACCTTGTATTCAAGACGTGATTTCCAGTCCAAGCTACAAGTCCAAAAACATATATGTCTATTGGGTACACCTAGCAAAACATTAAAATCAACCATCTTATAAGTTGCCTAATAAAGTGTGAAAACATTAAATTAACTAAGGAGCTCATATACACCTGCAGGAGATTTAGATAATAATAATGTTAAGACTGATGTTGTTGATGATGATAGAGTTGAACTTGAGAAAAGCAATATCCTTCTAATGGGGCCAACACGATCAGGTAAATCAGTTTTTGCCTTCTGGTTCGGTGTTTAGTTTTTATATTCGTCTAGTTTTTGTATAATGTATGATATGATGCTTCCATTTTTGGAATAACAAATTGCTTAAGTGAGTGGAGAATAGATGATTCTTAGCCATGTTGTTTCTCAGTTAGTTGCACCAATATGTTAAAATTGTGTGTTGAGCCCTTTGGTTATATAGCTATTTTCTACCATGAAATCATTTTTTTAATAATTGAGGTTGAGTTGGGGGACCAGTTTGGGACCTTTGGCTTTTTATATCATTTCTTTGAACAATCATTAATGCCTTGTTTCTAGTGTAACTTGTTTTTCTTTGATGCTGTTTCAAGAACAGCAAAGACATTACTTGCCAAAACTTTGGCTCGATTTGTAAATGTTCCCTTTGTTATTGCAGATGCAACTTCACTCACTCATGCAAGTTTGTGAGCTTTATTCTTGTTTTCTATTTTTTCATCTCCTAAAATAAAAGAAAAATAGTAAGGTGGGAACAGGGGAAAAATGCTTTTGTTTGGAGGCTTTATTCTTTTGAAAAACTTGTAAAGCTCGTGTGTAAGTTGTAACTTTTCAGCATAAAAGACATATTCTACAATCCTATAATCTTATGTTATCAAAAGGTGTAAACGTTTTATGCAAATAATGAACATAGAGAAATTGAGATTATATCCAAAACATTTCATTATCAAATTCAAAGTGCCCTCAAGGCACTTTGGGAATCATTTTCTTTCCTTTTCTCTTGTGATTATAATCATCTTTCAAAAATGTTTTCATCTTAATTTTTGTTCTGTGGAAGCCATGTTTATATCACATGTCTAACCTCAGTGTCACCTTCAAACAGGCAGGTTATGTTGGAGAGGATTACAATCCGTATTATACAAGCTCCTCATGGTAAATACTCCGATGAATACTGACTATGTTTTTAATACAAAATAGTAATTTGGGTATCTTTAGATTAAACAAGATCAATGATTCTGTGTCCAATCTTAGAGGGTTAATGTTTCAAAGCTTTATTAATGAGAAGTGGAAACTTAGGAGCTCATATACAAATCTTGAAAATTTAGAAAACTAAGGAGCTCATATACACCATTCTAACTGGAAATCCAATCCCAGTGTCAGTCTAATTGGGACCCAGAATTTGCAACAAAGACTAAATTCCAATGTATACAAACAATTCTTCTCAACCAACTAACTAACACGCAATGGAGAGCAACACCATTCAACATTCCAATGAAATTGCATTTTAAAAATAGAAATAAAAAGGAATCAAAATAAAAATCAAAGGCAGTAAAATAAAAATTACCATCACAGTTTCACATTACTAGCCAAAAAAATAGAATAATAAAATAGGGTTATGGAAACGCTCTATAATGATCATTCTGTGTAACCACGTGACCAAAGCTACTGTTTTTCTGAAACTAACAGCATTTTTGTGGGCAACCTTTCTCTCAAAACACAATGAACAACATTTTAGGTCTTCACTATGTTTTGTTCGAAATCCTATTCATATAAAAACCCTCAACTAATTATAGAAATAAAACTATTCGAATGTTTGACACAAACATTCGAACAATCGATGACTGAGAGTGAATGGAAACCACATTCCTTATGCACACAATGTGGTTGCAGTGACGTATCTCAATCGCGGCAGAGATGAAGTCGTTTGCAATAGTTGTAGCTTCAACGACAATGGTAGCTTCAGTGCAGTTTCCAGCAGTCATAGGGTGTGAGCGCGCAAAAGAAAGGACAAAGGAGAAAAGGCTAGGGTCTGAGCGCGCGGGTGCCAAAATGAATTTGTGTTTTAATTTATGAAAAGAACAACATCGGTTTTTTTAAAATAACCGATGTTAACCTGAAGTACTTAACATTGGTTATTTAAATAACCGATGTTAATATCAAGTAGTTAACATCGGTTTTGACAAAATCGATGTTAA
This sequence comes from Glycine soja, assembly GCF_004193775.1. Lineage (NCBI taxonomy): Eukaryota > Viridiplantae > Streptophyta > Magnoliopsida > Fabales > Fabaceae > Glycine > Glycine soja. The sequence continues at coordinate 21,855,168 of NC_041015.1, forward strand.
CTAACTCAACTTATTTACAAAAATGCCACCCTGCTTTTCTTAACATCCATTTTTTAAAAAACTGATGTTAATCGTGTGATGTTAAATCTATATTTTGTAGTAGGGTCATGTCGTGTACTTGAAGATCAATGCGAAATGTTGTCAAAATTTCATCAAATCTAAGAAAAGAGAGTTATACTATAAAAAAATGTCTTCATGAATGGGATAAGGTCACACCTTTAATGAAAAGTGAGGTTTTCATGAATGGAATCACTAGCTTTGGAGGTATCACATAGTTATTATTTAGATGGATCAAAGTTGGACAAATACAAGTCTCATGAGCCCTGCATATGAGGAAGGTGTCAAATAGTTCTTGGAATTTGCCTAAGAAGACGATCGGATGAGGATGAAAAATATTTTTGTTCTTGTATAAACTGTTTGAATGGGAGATGACAAGTACTAGATGACATGAATGAGCATCTTTTGTATGGTGGGATTAAGAAGAATTATACGACATGGATATGGCATGATGAATTGACAGACATGTTGAGAGGGTCCGAAATTGAACCGATTAATGTAGAAATGGGAGATCGATTAGAGGACATGATTTGTGATCTTGGACAAGAGAATCTTTTCAATAAGCACATGCTCTTATGTATGATACATTGGAAAATGATTTGAAGAAGCCTTTGTATCCGGGGTGCAAGAAGTCATTGGCATTGTTGTTAGCGGTGTTAAGTTTGGTTAATGTGAAGACCAAATATAGGTGGAGTGACAAAAGCTTTACTTCACTGCTTAATGCAGGATATGCTTCTAGAGGAAAACACGTTGCCAAAAAGTTACTATGAGGCGAAAAAGATTTTGTGTCCGATGGGTATGGAGTATCAGAAAATTCATGGATCCCCAAATGATTGCATACTGTACAAACATGAGTATGAAGAAATTCATAAATGCCCCAGGTGTGGGGTATCACGGTACAATGTGAAGGATGGTGATGAGTGTAGCAGTGACAAGAACACAAAGAAAGGGCCCCCAGCGAGGGTGTTATGGTGTCTTCCGATCATTCCAAGGTTTAAGCGTTTTTTTGTTAATGGAGATGATGCAAAAGACCTTACATGGCATGCAGACGGGAAAAACTGTGATAGAATGCTCTGCCATTATGCTGATTCCTCCCAGTGGAAGAAGATTAATCGTTTGTATCCAAATTTCAGCAAAGAGGCAAGAAATCTTAGACTTGAACTTGCAATTGATGGAATGAATCCTTATGACAGTTTAGGCACTCAACACAGTTCGTAGCCTGTTTTGCTAGTAATTTACAACTTTCCTCCTTGGTTGTGCATGAAGCGAAAAATACATGATGTTGTTTGTGATGATATCGGGCCCAAGACAACCAGGAAATGACATTGATGTTTATCTCAATCCCTTGATTAAAGACTTGACAAAGTTGTGGGACGAGGGGATTGCCGTATTTGATGGGTATTGAAATGAGACATTCAAGTTGCGTGCAATGCTATTTTGTACCATTAATGACTTTCCAACATATAAATATTAGAGTGGATACAGTGTTAAGGGCCATCGTGCATGCCCTATCTGTGACGAAGACACAAGCTACGTACAACTACAACATGGATGAAAAATAGCATACACTTGACATCGACGTTTTCTAAAACCTTATCACCCTTACTAGTGATTGAAAAAAGCTTTTAATGGAAGTCAAGAACATGAAAGTGTGCCGATACCGTTAATTGGTCAGCAAATTCTTAAGCAAGTTAAGGACATCAATACTATATTTGGAAAGACCCAAAAGAAGCTCACAAGTAAAACTTGCATATGGAAGAAAAGGTCGATCTTGTTTGATCTTCCATACTGGTTCGATCTAAATGTTAGATATTGTATCAATACTATGCATGTGGAGAAAAATGTGCGTGATAGTGTCATCGACATGCTTCTTAACATTCAAGGCAAGATAAAGATGGTTAGAATACTGGTCAAGATTTAGCTGAGATGGGTATACGTGACCAATTACATCCAAGGTCTAATGGTAAGAAAATATACTTGCCTCCTGCATGTCATACTTTGTCAAGAAAGGAAAAGACAAGTTTGTGTCAGTGTTTGAGTCATGCCAAAAGTGCCACAGGATAATTTTCAAATATTAAGAGTGTTGCGCAGCTGAAAGATCTAAAATTAATTGGCTTAACTTGATGCAACAACTGTTAGTCGTGGCAATTCGATACATTTTGCCTAACAAAGTGAGGCATGCCATAACTCGCCTGTGCTTTTTCTTCAATTCCATTTGTAGCAAAGTCATTGACCTTGTAAAGTTAGATGACTTGGAAAATGAGGCTGCTATTATCTTGTGTCAGTTGGAGACGTATTTTTGTCCTTTATTTTTCAACATCAAGGTTCACTTAATTGTTCATCTGGTGAAGGAAATTAAATTGTAGTCCCGTATATTTACGGTGGAGTTACCAGTTGAGTGATACATGAAGATCATAAAAGGGTATACAAAGAATCTGCATTGTCCTGAAACATCCCATGTTGAAAGTACATTGCAAAGAAGCTATTAAATTTTGTTCAGAGTACATTGCAAAGGCAAAACCTGTTAGAGTTCCCGGGTATTGGTATGACAAGAAAGTGGGAGGTAAGGGTTCATGAAGGCTGCATGTTATAACTTTGGGTCTAGAGGAATTGCAACATGATCATTTGTATATACTAAATAACATTAATGAAGTTCTGCCATACATAGTTTGTCATGAAGCCTTATTCAAGGAAAGTAATCCAAAAATGACCTAGAATGGGGTGTTGAAAGAGCATAATAAGATTTTCCTAAATTAGTTTAAAGATACAATCTTTGGTGATGATAATTTTTCTAAAACATTAAGGATGTTAGTAGATGGGCCTAAAAGAAATGTTAGAAGTTGGGAAGGATATGATATCAACAAGTATTCATTCTACACCAAATCACAAGACTACAAGAGTACAATGCAAAACAGTGGGGTTAGTCTTAGGGTTGAATCTCAACATTTTGCTACTATACATGATGACAATCCTCGTCTGGCATCCATGACTTACTTTGCAGTCATTGAAGATGATGATTCAACCCTTGATACTTGTCTCACTCCTTTCTCCACACATATGACTAACTTCAACACAGAAGAAGTTGACGATGTCCATGCAGATTGTAATGATATAATGTAATCTTTTTTATATTTACTTGTTTCCATATTTACAATTACATAACTTACTATACTTTTGAGTAAGTTTAATCAATGTTGTTTTTTAACAGGCACATGACTACACCACCGAGCTTCGTTCCTCCTCCTAAGTCAATGCCTTCGCCGTCTATGTCAAATAAGATTAGAAAAGCAACACAGCTTAGATCATTGGCTACCAGACCCGTTGGAATGGAGACACCAGTGGTTCATATGGATCCTGCCACTAGGAAAGCTGATGGTCCCCATAGAAAGCAATTAAGAATGTATTTAGGGATCGTTACTCGAGACAAGGTGGATGTTACATTTGTTAACTGGAAAGAAGTTCCTGCAGCTCAGAAGGATTTGATTTGGGAGGACATTAAGGTATTTGAATTAAATGTTGAATGTTATTGTAATTGGTTGTACCAAAAATCTTAAAATGTTGAATGTTATTGACTAACTATTAAATGTATTTTTTGTATCACAGGCTGAATTCAATATTCCAGAACCGTCTGACCAAAGGACAAAGAAGAAAATCCTTAAGGTGGTAGGAGAGTGATGGAGGCAATTTAAGTCAGATTTGACCTCCAAATGGACTCTAGCAGAAGGCAAGGAGGAGGACGATGACACTGTCAGTGAGAAGTACAATATCAGCAAAGAAAAGTGGAACTAATTTTGTTAGAGTCGTAGAGACCCTTCATGGGAGGTTAGTTGACTAGCATTGTTTATGAATTTGACAATTAAGAATTATTTTTAAGCGCATTTTGTTGACAAGTTTCTGTCTAATAGTGACAGGATGTTAGAAAGAAGGTATAGGTCATCCAAAAACTAAACATTGTTCCTCACGTGTTGTCTCGTAAGGCTTATGATTTACTAGAAGAAAAGTTAATGGAGGAAAAACAAAAGAAGTGATTGGAGCAAGCAACCTAATCCGAGAGCACAGAAACAATCATTGATCCTCCATCTCCCATTAGATGACACGTGAAGTGGAAGATTGTTCACACCAAAAAATCTGGTCAGATGACATCTAAGGCAAGACATGAAATTGCAGATAGGATTGTAAGATATTTTTTTATTTATTTCAATGGTCAATTTTTATAATAACAACAGTAGTCCATAAACTCATGCAATATTTTGTTGACTGTAGGATTCCCTTGAAGAGTGGTCAGTACAGGACAACTTTGTCTCCCATGGACGTCAGGATGTACTCACTGTTGCCATTGGGTGACCAGAGCACTCTGGCCATGTCTATGCCACTGGAGCCAGTGTGACAATCAGACAATACTTTGGACCAACTTCAGGATCCAGACAACTTTGTCTCCCATTGGACGTCAGCATGAGGTTCGTCCTTTTGTTGCCTATGTCAACATAAAAGAAAGTTGTGTTGATCCCATGGGGCAGGACCCAGACACAAGTGCGTCGGATAGGCGTAGGTTGTATAGTGATGACTATCCTCCCCTTCTGTTGTAGTTGGAAGAGTTTATGAGGGGTCGACAACCATCCACAATGTCTATTTGGGCAATGATCAAGTGAAGGTCGGTGTTGACGAAGTTCGAGATGCAAATGCTCGCATCCATGTTAATGTAGCTCCATGTGGAGTTTGTAGGCCTTGTATCTTCTTTATCAATGGAGTCCTTGGCTCTTGAAGTTCAACGGAAGCGGAAGGGAGAAGTAAGAAAGATGATTGGAGACACCATTTCAAGGAGAAGATGAGTCAAGAAGGAGCTCACCACCATAGGAAGTCATGGATAAGAGCTTGAAGGTAAGAGAAGATGAGTGGAGGGAGAGGGAGAAAAGGAGCACGACATTTTGTGCCTCAAATGAGGTATGAACTTTGAAGTGTAATTCTCAACTGATCAAAGTTGAAAAAATGCACACACATGACCTCTATTTATAGCCTAAGTGTCACAAAATTGCAGGGAAATTTGAATTTCTATTCAAATTTCACTTGAATTTGAAATTGAATTTATGGAGCCAAATTTTGGAGCCAAAATTTCACTAATTATGATTATTGAATTTTAGCTATGGTTCAACCCATTAATCCAAGATCAAGTCTAAGATTCTCCACTAAGTGTGCTTAGGTGTCATGAGGCATGTAAAGCATGAAGGACATGCACAAAGTGTGACTGTATGATGTGGCAATGAGGTGTACAAAGCCAATGCTCACCTGCCCCTCTAAAATTTAATTGGATTGAGCTTCTCCCAATTCAATTAAATTTATTTCCCAACAGACACATAAAATATTCACTTAATGCATGAGAAATTACAAAACTACCCTTAATACAAAAACTAGTCTAAGTGCCCTAAAATACAAGGGCTGAAAAATCCTACATTTCTAGAGTACCCTACCTACATTATGGAGCCCTAAATACAAGGCCAAAAAAATGAAACCTTAATCTAATACATACAAAGATAAGTGGGCTCATACTTAGCCCATGGGCCCGAAATCTACCCTAAGGCTCATGAGAATCCTAGGGCCTTCTCTTGCATCTCTGGCCCAATCTTCTTGGAGTCTTCTATTCAATGCCCTTGGGGGGGGGTACGATTGCATCATTCGCTCCCTCTTGAAAAGGATTTGACCTTAAATCTAGAGGTTCTTGAAACTCTGGGCTTCTTCCCTCAACGCCTAGAGGAAGATGCTCTAATACCACATGATTTAGCTCCATGTGGAGCTTGTAGGCCTTGGATCTTCTTCACCAATGGAGTCCTTTTCTTCTCGATGTTTAATGGAAGCGGAAGGGAGAAGGAAGAAATATGATTGAAGACGCCACTTCAAGGAGAAGATGAGTCAAGAAGAAGCCCACCACCATAGGAAGCCATGGATAAGAGCTTGAAGGTAGAAGAAGATGAGTGGAGGGAGAGGGAGAGAAGGAGCATGAAATTTTGTGCCCCAAATGAGGTCTGAACTTTGAAGTGTAATTCTCAAATGATCAAAGTTAAAAAAATTCACACACATGACCTCTATTTATAGCTTAAGTGTCACACAAAATTGCAGGGAAATTTGAATTTCTATTCAAATTTCACTTGAATTTGAAATTGAATTTGTGGAGCCAAATTTTGGAGCCAAAATTTCACTAATTATGATTATTGAATTTTAGCTATGGTTCAGCCCACTTATCCAAGATCAAGTCCAAGATTCTCCACTAAGTGTGCTTAGGTGTCATGAGGCATGTAAAGCATGAAGAACATGCACAAAGTGTGACTGTATGATGTGGCAATGGGGTGTAGCAAGCAAATGCTCACCTCCCACTCTAAAATTTAATTGGATTGGGCTTCTCCCAATTCAATTAAATTTATTTCCCAACATACACATCAAATATTCACTTAATGCATGTGAAATTACAAAACTACCCTCATACAAAAACTAAGGGTTGAAAAATCCTACATTTCTAGAGTACCCTATCTACATTATGGAGCCCTAAATACAAGGCCCAAAAAAAAAATGAAACCTTAATCTAATATGTACAAAGATAAGTCGACTCATACTTAGCCCTTGGGCCTGAAATCTACCCTAAGGCTAATGAGAACCCTAGGGCCTTCTCTTGCATCTCTTGCCCAATCTTCTTGGAGTGTTCTATCCAATGCCCTTGGGGGGGGGGGGGGTAGGATTGCATCATTTTTACCCACTCAAGAGGTTCACTTAGTGGGGTAGGCCTTTAACACCTTCCTTGCTTGGCCAACACATCTTGTACAACTTTTTTCAGAACATGTATTTCCTTTTATTATTAAAAAAAATTTGTAACAAATAAAGTGTTGATTGTCATTGACTTATGTTTAATAATTGTGTAGGAGAAACAGGGACCTGAGGGCTATCGAAATCTGTAGATAGCCTGAAACCTGATGATGATCCCCAATACCATATGACATTGATGATCCCACAACTTTTCCTCTAGCCTATGGAGGTGTCGTTGGATTCAATTGTGTTAGGGATGTATAATGATGGTGTCCCCTTGTACATAAAGAATGAAGATCTTTTTGAAATAGCACATGGTGTTCAATGTCTAAACATCTATGGTATACAAATTTGGATTTTGTAGGTGTCATTTTACATTACAATCCATTACATAAATGATTGTTTTAAATTGATGCATAATTTACTTTATTTTAACAATAGCCATATGAATGAGTTAAGTTTGGGATCTGGGAATGTCTCTGTGTATGGATTCCTTGAGCCACAATCCATGCAGAGATCTGGGCAATCTCAATTTGAATATAAGGATTATATTAAGAAATGGATGCAGAATTCACAAAGAGATATCGACATAGGAGCCTACTTGAATAGGTAAGTAAAACTGAACAATATGCATGCATGTTTACATCAATATTTTAATTGTACAATATGCATGCATGTTTCTCTTAACCAGTGCTTGGAAGGGATTCAATGATAGTCAAGGAATTAAATCCAAGGCTACTGCTAAATAGATTCTAGTTAAAGTAAGTAATTTAAACAATGCTTGATGTCTTAAAAATTACATTTTATTACTGTGCACACTAATTTTCGGTTAACTTTGAATATCTTGTTGAATTTAGTGTAATAAGCAAAGAGGAAGCACTAAGTGTGGCTAATATGTGATGCATTGGATGTCAACGACAGTCCTAGGAGATTTCAAGGATAATTGGAAAATGGTAATTGTTTACTTCAAAAATAATTTCATTTGTTATACTCGTTATTATTTATAGTATTGATTAAGTTATGTTTTATTATATCATGTAGTATTTTATTGATCCAAGACCATTGAAACCAGCGAGAATAAAGGTAATTCACATTCAGTGGGCAAGATGTTATCTCAGATTTAAAAGCAAAACACTGGGTGTTTAAGGAATTTTACAATTGTATAGTTATGTTTAATTAGATTTGGTTATAATAGATGATTTTATGTATTGACATTATTGTTTACTTTATATATTTATTATAATATATAATAATTATTCAATAATAATATAAAAATTTGCACTGTGAAACTGCCAGGATTGGTCTGTTTATGAATTTGCAGTTTTGGATAATATTAAAAAAAATAGATAAGATATTAAAAAATTACAAAACACAACATCGGTTTTTCTAAATACCGATGTTGTAAAGCATAAATCAACATCGATTTTTAGAAAAACTGATTTTATGGTGCATTAATCAACATTACTTTCTAGAAAAACCAATGTTGTGGTGCACACAACAACATTGGTCTTAGGAAAACCAATGTTGTCAGGTGTACGACAACATCGATTTTTAGGAAAACCGATGTTGTTAGGTGTACCACAACATCGATTTTTCTAAAAACTGATGTTGCATAGTGTATATTAACATCAATTTTTCATAGCTGATGTTAACATTGATACTTTTAATGTCAATGGTTTCAATATTAGTTCAAAATTGATGTTCATTACTAAAAGTGTTTTGAACATTGGTTATTTTAGACATTCAACATCGATTTTGAACTAATGTTGAAACTACCGACATTAAAAGTATCAATGTTAACATCAATTGTGAAATACCAATGTTAAAATACACAATACAACATTGATTTTTATGAAAACCAATGACATATAGTAAGAAATATACAAAAAAATGCAAAAAAAAACATCAGTTTTGACAAAAACTGATGTTGAAATGCAGCTTTCAACATCGGTTCTACCAAAACCGATGCTTTATTGAACCTTACAACATCAGTTTTGTCAAAACCGATGTTGTTATGCACCTTACAACATCCATTTTTGGTCAAAATCGATGTTGTATGGTGCATTACAACATCGGTTCTTCTAGAATCAATGTTGTTTTTTTTCATTTTTTTAATATTCTATCAATTTTTTCAATTAACCTAAACCTGCAAATTGAAAACAAAACCAATCTAGGCAGTATATATTCAAGTTGTACAAAATATGATGTTCAAATTATTATTGAATAATTACTATCAAATAAAATAAATACTTAAAGTATTTAAACAATAATATTCAGACAATATATATTCAGGCAATACAAAATTTAAAAATACATGTCAACAATCAAGCAGCTGCAGCATATAAGTGGCCCATATAAATTATTTTGTTCAATTTCATTTGCATCATAACATCCTTATTGAAGCAAATGCATTTTAACATAACAAAGACAAAATAGGTTTGGCCTAAAATAACATGATTGAATGCTTTTGATAACCTATCAAAAAATCATATACCAACAACCAACATTTATGTTAAGTTCCAATAAGCTTCCTCCAACAACCTACATCTAATAGGGCTTCATATCTCAAAATATGTAAAGAAAAAAGGGTTAGCTTGCATGTTAAGATACCTATTTGGACAATGCTAAGGGATAAAAAGGCAAAAGTCATGAACAAAAATTGTCTGACTGAGCATTAATTAATAAATTTACGCATATCTTCTTAGTCATTGTAGCAGAAAATAGAAATGTCCTTCGCTCACGAGGAATCATTTGTGAAATCTCATTAAGTGATTCCTCAAAGTCCTCATTCAGCAACCTATCTGCCTTATCTAAGACCTACTCAAAATACATAGTAATCAGGTTAGTCCAAGTAAGTATATGTGTGGCCAGGAAATGAGAACGAGAATATGATTTTTATGATATGCACATGGTCCAAGACATGACAGTCCCTTTGCTCAACCAACCAACAACAACAACATCATCATCATCATTCATGCTCTCAAATGATGTATTCTAAAGTACCTCTTTTTTTTAAAGAAATTATTTTTCTACCCCAAAGCCAGATATATTGCAGATCAACAAAGACATCACTTTTTCACCTATGCTTTTGATGTTGTCGATATGTGATGCAATCCTCCCTAGGAAGGGACCAGTCACTAGAGCCATGAGCAAGGGCTAGAGCTCCTAAAGAAGGCCCTAGGGTTCTCATGAACCTCAGGGTAGATTTCTGAGCCCATGGGCCAAGGTTGGGTCCAATTATCTTTGTACATATTAGACTAGAATGTCATTATATTTGGTCCTTGTATTTAGGACTCCATAATGTAGGTAGAGTACCCTAGAAATATAGGATTTTTCAGCCCTTGTATTTTAGGGCACCTAGACTAGTTTTTGTATTATGAGTAGTTTTGTAATTTCACATGCACTAAGTGAATATGTGATGTGTGTGTTGGGAAATAAATTTAATTGAATTAGTAGAAGCCCAATCCAATTAAATTTTAGAGGGGGAGGTGAGCATTTGCTTACTACACCCCATTGCTACATCATATAGTCACACTTTGTGCATGTCCTTCATGCTTTACATGCCTCATGACACCTAAGCACACTTAGTAAAGAATCTTGGAATTGATCTTGGATTAGTGGGCTGAACCATAACTAAAATTCATTAATCATAATTAGTGAAATTTTGGCTCCACAAATTCAATTTCAAATTCAAGTGAAATTTGAATTGAAATTCAAATTTCCCTCCAACTTTGTGTGACGCTTAGGCTATAAATAGAGGTCATGTGTGTGCATTTTTTCAACTTTGATCATTTGAAAATTAAACTTCAGATTTCAGAGCTCTTTTAGAGCTTAAAATTTCGTGCTCTTCTCTTCCTCTCCCTTCATTCATCTCCTTCTTCCTCCAAGCTCTTATCCATGGCCTCCTATGGTGGTGAGCTTCTTCTAGACTCATCTTCTCCTTGAAGTGGTGGTCTCCTCTCTCTCTCTCTTCCTTCTCCATTCTACTGCCATTCATCTTCCAAGAAGCAAAGTAATCCATTGATGAAGAAGATCCTAGGCCTACAAGCTCCTATGGAGCTTACATCATGTGGTATCAGAGCATCTTCATCTAGGTGATGTTCTTTTGCTTCCTCTATCTTTTTGTTCAGTGAATTCTCTTTAATTCCTTGTTCTTCATGTTATTCTCCATGTATACCCTCCATTGTGTTGTGGCTTGGTGCTGTTTAGAGTAGATTCAAAAAAAATAAACCGATTAAATCTTAGATCTACACTTGTTCTTGCATTTCTATGGTTCAAATTTTGTAGATCTACTCTTGAATCATGTTTTTGTGTTGATTTTAGGATCTATCATTTTTCATTCATGATATTCTTGTGCTGAACCTTAGATCTAAATTTTCTTCCAAAATATTGATTAGAAAAAAAAACACAAAAATCTAAGTGTGAATCACTTAATCCTTGTTGTCTTAGAGTCATGTTTAGTCATAGTAATTGTCACATTATGTTCTAAGTTTGTGTTGAATTTTTATTTTGTTGATTGAATTCTAGATACATTTGTTCATGTATTCTTGTCATTCTTAGCTTATCTTTTGAATTTTGAGTCTAATTCATGCATGTTATTTAGTTCATAACATGTCCTAAATCAATTCCTAGAAGTAGTCTTGTTGTTGAACTCTTTTTTTTTTGTTTTCTAAGTTTCCTACATGATGCCTATGATGAAGTTGAGTTGTGGTGCTGAGTTGTGGCTGGATTTGTGAATCAAAATAAGTCTTAAGCTCTCTTGAATTTTGTTATTCAAGATAATTGAGCATAAGCAAACACAAATTGATGAGGACATGACCAAGAGCAAGGGCAAGGATCCACTTGAAGGACTTGGAGGACCTATGACAAGGGCTAGAGCAAGGAAAGCCAAGGAAGCTCTTCAACAAGTGTTGTCCATACTATTTGAATACAAGCCCAAGTTTCAAGGAGAACAGTCCAAGGTTGTGAGTTGTATCATTGCCCAAATGGAGGAGGACTAAATGGCACCACTTTGTCTCAATTTTAGAGTGTTTTGTTTTTCTAAATAATGGCCAATTCCTTGTAAAGTTGGCTGACCAAAAATATGTTTTGGGTTAATCAACTAAAAGGGCTTTAGTCAGGTTTAGTTCAAGTTGTAATAAGGGCCCAATTGGAAACCTAGGCATCAACCTTTTAGGAGACCAAGTGGTGGCTGACTTGATGGCTGTTGGGGGTGACTTTTGGTTGCCACAATTTCAGTTACACTCAGCCATTAAGTTCTTTAATTCCCTAGGTTAATAGAATTAAGTTCTTTTAATTCTAGGTTAGTGGGTCATTACTAAAATCTGATGTAAAGCTTCTATATAAGCTGAACCATTTTATCAATAAATACAAGTTGAGTTTTATTTAGAAAATTAGAGTTTATCTCTTTTATCTTAGTGAGAGTGATTCTCCTAAATTCTTGAGTGATTCAAGAACACCCTGGTTGTATCAAAGGACTTTCACAACCTTTGTGTGTTGCCCTCGCCGGAAAGAGTGATTCTTTCCTTCCTTTCATCTTCAACCTTGTTCTTTCAAACCATAATTCCAGAAAATCCACTTCTGCCAAGAATTATCTCGTGGCCATAACTCCCATTTTACGCACTCAAATTAAGTGATTCTTGAGCCTAAATTGAATTTCAAAACGAGACCTTTCACCTCGTTTTGGAATCACCTCATTTGGAGCCCTGTAGCTTGAGTTATTGTCATTTCTATATTTCTGTCCAGCCACCACTTAACTTACGTTTTATCATCCCATTCATCCATTTTATGCCAAGAAGACCCACGAAATTAACCACCTTATTTTCCATCCTTTCCTTAATCAATTTTCTCATTTTCCATCAAGGTTTAATCCTAGACGATCCTAAGTCAGCCCTTGTGCAATGAAGGATCATATCATTTGGTATCAGAGCTCCGATTCTAGGATCAACACTTCCTTTGCTGGAAATATTGGGTAACATCCTTCTTTATTTTTTCTTTGCCATTTATATTACCTTCTTGTTCTTGTTTTTTTTTTTTTCTTTTAGGCTGAACCATTGCAAAAGTTAAGCCTTTTGATCTCTTTGTTATATATATAAAAAAACAGAAGTTCGTCTAAGCAAAAAAAAAAAAATTGGGTTGAATGGTTCATGCTTGAAGAACTTTAAAAAAAAAATCTCTTTAAGGTAATATATTGGTTGTATAAAGGATTGTTACTTGAATTCCTAAATTCTGAATTTTATTTCCTTCAATTGTGCCTAAAAACATTGTTAGCCTTTTTCTTGGTTAACCTTTTCCTTGTCTCTCTAGCCTTACCTTACACATATTGGTGAATTGTTCTTTGTTGTGGCCATAATCTCTTGAATTGCCTAAGAACTCAAGGGGAATTAGAGTGGTAAAAGGCAAGAGTGTTTTCATTAGAGAAAAGCCATAATTGTGTGATAAACTTGAGTGGGTGAGGTATTCAAACAACAACTATAATTTTCTTGTCATGTTTGATTTGTTTGTTTGAGATGTCAGGTACTAATCCTAATGATGGAATGGGGCTTTCGCAATTCCAAATGCAAGCTTTGATGCAACATTTGGAGAGGTTAATGAAACAATGAGATGATGCGCTCCATGAGAGGTTGGATCAAATGGAGAATAGAGATCATAATGAAGAAGAAAGGATGAGAAGAGGGAATGATGGTGTTCCTAGACAAAACCGAATTGATGGTATTAAACTCAACATTTCTCCCTTTAAAGGAAAGAATGATCCGGAGGCCTACTTGGTGTGGGAGATGAAAATAGAGAATTTTTTCTCATGCAACAACTATGAGGAGGACCAAAAGGTGAAGCTTGCTGCCACGGAGTTTTCGGACTATGCTCTTGTGTGGTGGAACAAGCTATAAAAGGAGAGAGCAAGAAATGAAAAGCCAATGGTTGATACATGGGCGGAGATGAAAAGGATCATGAGGAAGCGGTATGTGCCGGCTAGTTAATCAAGGGATTTGAAATTCAAGCTCCAAAAACTAACCCAAGGAAACAAGGGGGTTGAGGAGTATTTCAAGGAAATGGATGTGCTCATGATTCAAGCAAAGATTGAAGAAGATGAGGAGGTAACTATGGCTCAATTTCTTAATGGTTTGATTAATGATATCTGTGATATTGTTGAGCTGCAGGAGTTTGTTTAAATGGATGATTTGCTTCACAAAGCAATCCAAGTAGAGCAACAATTAAAAAGGAAAGGAGTGGCTAAAAGGAGTTTTACCAAGTTTGGTTCTTCTAGTTGGAAAGACAAAGGTAAGAAAGATGGGGCTGGTACTTCTAGTAGGTCCACACCTACCCCATCAAAAACTCGCTCAAAGTCCCAAGAAGAACCCTCTAAAAAGAGTAGAGATGTGAAGTGTTTCAAGTGCCAAGGCCTAGGATTCTATGCTTATGAGTGCCCTAACAAAAGGTCCATGGTTCTTAGAGATGGAGAATATATAAGTGAATCCGATGTTGAGGAGGAAGAGGAGAGTGAGTATGCAGAGGAAGAGGAGACTCCAGAGGGAGATTTGTTGATGATTAGACAGTTACTTGGTGGTCAATTGAAGCATGAGGAGGAGAGCCAAAGAGAAAACATCTTTCACACTAGATGTTTAATCAATGGCAAGGTGTGCATAGTGATCATTGATGGAGGTAGTGGCACCAATGTGGCTAGTGCTAGATTAGTGTCAAAGCTACATTTAGCTACTAAACCACATCCTAGGCCATACAAACTTCAATGGCTTAGTAAGGATGGAGAGGTGCAAGTGAGGCAGCAAGTTGAAGTGGACGTTTCCATTGGGAAATACAATGATAAGGTACTTTGTGATGTTGTTCCTATGGAGGCCAATCACTTACTTTTGGGGAGACCATGGCAATTTGATAAAAGAGCCAATCATGACGGTTACACCAACAAGATCTCTTTCATGCACCAAGACAAAAAAGATTGTGCTCAAACCATTGAGTCCACAAGAAGGGTGTGAGGATCAAAAGAAAATGAGAGAAAAACTTCTTCAAGAGAAAAGAGAAAAAGAAAAAGAAAAAGAAAAAGTGAGCAAAACACTTGAGAGTGAGAAAAAGAGGGAAACACTTGAGAGGAAAAGGAGTGAACAAAAGAAGAGTGAAACACTTGAAGTGAGGGAGAGCTATTTAGCCACAAAAAGTGAGGTCAAGAGGTTGTTTCGTGCTAAACAGTCACTATACATCTTGTTTTGCAAAAATCAGATTTTGACCACTAACATTTTTTATGATTTTGAAGTGTCTTCTAGTGTTAAAACTCTTTTGCAGGATTTTCAAGACATGTTTCCATCAAATGTGCCAAGTGGACTACCACCTTTGAGGGGAATTGAGCATCAAATTGATCTCATTCCGGGAGCTTCTTTGCCCAATAGGCCAGCCTATAGAAGTAATCCACAAGAAACCAAAGAGATTCAAAGACAAGTGGATGAACTCATTAGCAAAGGTTGGGTAAGAGATAGTATGAGTCCTTGTGTTGTCCCAGTGATTTTGGTCCCTAAAAAGGATGGGACATGGCGCATGTGTTCCGATTGTAGAGCCCTTAATAACATCACCATTAAGTATAGGCATCCTATACCTAGGCTTGATGATTTGCTTGATGAATTGCATGGTGCATGTTACTTCTCTAAAATCGATTTAAAAAATGGATACAATCAAATTAGAATTAGAGAAGGGGATGAATAGAAAACTGCTTTTAAAACAAAATATGGTTTGTATGAATGGTTGGTTATGCCTTTTGGCCTAACTAACGCTCTTAGCACTTTCATGAGATTAATGAACCATATCTTGAGAGAGTTCATAGGAAAGTTCATTGTGGTGTACTTTGATGATATTCTTATCTATAGCACTTTACTTGATTTGCATATTGATCATTTAAAATTTGTCTTGACTGTGCTTAGAGAAAAACAATTGTATGCCAATCTTGAAAAATGCATCTTTTGTACTAACCATGTTGTGTTTCTTGGTTTTGTTGTGAGTTCAAAAGGAGTTCAAGCTGATGAGGAGAAGGTTAGGGCTATTCAAGAATGGCCTACACCTAAGTTCGTGACCGAGGTGAGGAGTTTTCATGGCTTAGCAAGTTTTTATAGATTATTTGTGAAGGATTTTAGCACATTGGCAGCACCTCTCAATGAAGTGCTCAAGAAAAATGTTGGTTTCAAATGGGGGGAGAAACAAGAAGAAGCTTTCAATGTTCTTAAGCAAAAGCTAACTAATGCCCCTATACTTGCGTTGCCAAACTTTCAAAAATCTTTTGAAATTGAGTGTGATGCTTCAAATGTTGGGATTGGGGCTGTGTTGATGCAAGAAGGTCATCCAATTGCTTATATTGGTGAAAAGTTACGTGGTCCTACCCTTAACTATTCAACTTATGATAAGGAGTTGTATGCCTTAGTACGTGCTTTGAAAACATGGCAACACTACCTTTATCCCAAGGAATTTGTCATTCATAGTGACCATGAGTCCCTCAAATATATCAAGGGGCAAGGCAAGCTTAACAAAAGACATGCGAAGTGAATGGAATTCCTAGAGAAATTCCCTTATGTTATCAAATATAAAAAGGGAAAAGGTAATATTGTAGCTGATGCTCTTTCTCGACGTCATGCATTACTTTCTATGCTTGAAACAAAATTGATTGGTCTTGAATGTTTGGAAAGCATGTATGAAAATGATGAAACTTTTGGAGAAATTTTTAAAAATTGTGAAATTTTTTCAGAAAATGGTTTCTTTAGACATGAAGGCTTTCTTTCCAAAGAAAACAAATTGTGTGTGCCTAAATGTTCTACTAGAAATTTGCTTATTTGTGAAGCACATGAAGGAGGTTTAATGGGGCATTTTGGGGTCCAAAAGACTCTAGAAACATTACAAGAACATTTTTATTGGCCTCATATGAAAAAGGATGTGCAGAAATTTTGTGAACATTGCATTGTATGTAAAAAGGCAAAGTCTAGGGTAAAGCCTCATGGATTGTATACTCCATTGCCAATTCCAAAGTATCCTTGGATTGATTTATCCATGGATTTTGTTTTGGAGCTGCCAAAAACAAGCAATGGTAGAGATTCCATTTTTGTGGTTGTTGATAGGTTTTCTAAAATGGCTCATTTTATTCCATGTAAAAAAGTTGATGATGCTTCCCTTGTGGCTGATTTGTTTTTCAAGGAGATTGTGAGACTCCATGGTTTGCCAAGGAGCATTGTTAGTGATAGGGACTCTAAGTTCCTAAGCCATTTTTGGAGGACTATGTGGAGCAAGTTGGGCACTAAATTGTTATTTTCAACCACTTGTCACCCATAAACCGATGGGCAAAACGGAAGCTGTTAATAGGACTTTGGGAACTTTGCTTAGGAAAGTTTTGAGGAATAACTTAAAAACTTGGGAAGCTTCTTTACCCCATGTTGAATTTGCTTACAATAGATCTGTTCATAGCACCACTAATTGTTCTCCTTTTGAAGTTGTTTATGGTTTTAACCCACTAACTCCTCTTGATCTTTTGCCTATGCCTAATGTTTCTGTTTTTAAGCATAAAGAAGGTCAAGCAAAGGAGAACTATGTGAAGAAGCTTCATGAGAGAGTCAAAGATCAAATTGAGAGGAAAAATAAAAGCTATGCTCAACAAGCCAACAAAGGGAGAAAGAAGGTTGTCTTCGAACCCGGAGATTGGGTTTGGGTGCACATGAGAAAAGAAAGGTTTCCGAAACAAAGGAAATCAAAGCTTCAACCAAGGAGAGATGGACCATTTCAAGTGCTTGAAAGAATCAATGGCAATGCTTACAAAGTTGAGCTGCCCGGTGAGTATAATGTTAGTTCCACCTTCAATGTCTCTGACTTATCTCTTTTTGATGCAGATGGAGAATCCGATTTGAGGAAAAATCCTTCTCAAGAGGGAGACAATGATGAGGACATGACCAAGAGCAAGGGCAAGGATCCACTTGAAGGACTTGGAGGACCTATGACAAGGGCTAGAGCAAGGAAAGCCAAGGAAGCTCTTCAACAAGTGTTGTCCATACTATTTGAATACAAGCCCAAGTTTCAAGGAGAAAAGTCCAAGGTTGTGAGTTGTATCATGGTCCAAATGGAGGAGGACTAAATGGCACCACTTTGTCTCAATTTTAGAGTGTTTAGTTTGTCTAAATAATGGCCCAATCCTTGTAAAGTTGGCTGACCAAAAATATGTTTTGGGTTAATCAACTAAAAGGGCTTTAGTTAGGTTTAGTTCAAGTTGTAATAAGGGCTCAATTGGCAACCTAGGCATCAACCTTTTGGGAGACCAAATGGTGGCTGACTTGATGGTTGTTGGGGGTGACTTTTGGTTGCCACAATTTCAGTTACACTCAGCCATTAAGTTCTTTAATTCCCTAGGTTAATAGCATTAAGTTCTTTTAATTCTAGGTTAGTGGGTCATTACTAAAATCTGATGTAAAGCTTCTATATAAGCTGAACCATTTTATCAATAAACACAAGTTGAGTTTTATTCAGAAAATTAGAGTTTATCTCTTTTATCTTAGTGAGAGTGATTCTCCTAAATTCTTGAGTGATTCAAGAACACCCTGACTGTATCAAAGGACTTTCACAACCTTTGTGTGTTGCCCTCGCCGGAAAGAGTGATTTTTTCCTTCCTTTCATCTTCAACCTTGTTCTTTCAAACCACAATTCCAAAAAATCTACTTCTCCCCAGAATTATCTTGTGGCCATAACTCCCATTTTACGCACTCAAATTAAGTGATTCTTGAGCCTAAATTGAATTTCAAAACAAGACCTTTCACCTCGTTTTGGAATCACCTCATTTGGAGCCCTGTAGCTTGAGTTATTGCCATTTCTATATTTCTGTGCAGCCACCACTTAACCCACATTTTACCATCCCATTCATCCATTTTATGCCAAGAACCACCTTATTAAGACCCACGAAATTAACCACCTTATTTTCCATCCTTTCCTTAATCAATTTCCGCATTTTCCGTCAAGGTTTAATCCTAGACGATCCTAAGTCAGCCCTTGTGCAATGAAGGATCATATCACAAATTGTAACTATCCAAGCCTTAAGCAACATAAACACTACTCTTGATTTCTAGGTTGAAATCGCTGGTGCTGGTAGCTTGAACATACGAACTTGTATAAATTACTGGGAATTTGTCACTACGTGTTTTGAGCTGAAATTTTTACTGAATTTTCTAGACATCTGGACCAAAATTATGAAAAAAGAACCAAGCGATTTGGGGTAAAGAAAAAAATAAGAAAAATCACACAAGTTGGCAAAAAAATCAGTGTCCAGGAAAAAAAAAGTGAAAGGGAAGTGTGCTTGTTGTTTTGGCTCAAAATTTGTTCTATAATTGGTGCCTATTTTATACCAATCCTAGTTCTGAAATTTCAATTGAAAATTATTGTGAAAATAAGGGGGGAAAGTCAGCCTATTGTTCTAATTCCTTAAACCATTTTAACACACACACACACGCACACACATATTGCTTTTTCGAGATAATAATATCAGATATCAAGGTGAAGAATGAAAACTGATTGAATTAATTGGTGAATGTGCTACAAGAAATGGTTTATATACAAAGGATTCAATAAAAACAGAAAAAGAGTAACTAACTAACTGCATATTTGTCATAACAGTTTGACAGGTAATTATAACTAACTAAAGCTATATTTACAATAGAATCGTAATACCCCCCCTTAAGTTGGCGAATAGATGTTAATCATTCCCAACTTAGCGATGAATTTACCAAAAACTGGTCTTGGAAGAGCTTTTGTAAAGACATCAGCAACTTGGTGTTGGCTCTTGACATGGACAAGCCTCATGACATTGGCTCTATGTCAATGTGTTTGGACCGTTCGTGGTGCACAGGGTTGGAGGCAAGGCTTATAGTAGATTTATTATCACAAAACAACATCACAGAGGGAATATCAATTTTAAAGTGAAGAAGTAACCTTCTCAACCAAACAACTTCACTAGTAACAGAAGACAAAGCACGATATTCAGCCTCAGTTGATGATTTAGAAACAATTGATTGTTTCTTAGAACGCCAAGAGAGAAGGTTGTTCCCTAAAAACACACAAAAGCCAAAAGTGGACTTTTTGGTATCAACACAACTGGCCCAATCAGCATCAGCAAAGGCAGTGAGTTTGAGAGAGTTCTTACCAGGGAAAAATAAGCCTTGTCCTGGAGCAGATTTGAGATATTGCAAAAGATGATGGGCAACATTTAGGTGAAGAACTCTAGGTTCTTTCATATATTAACTCAAGTGATTCATGACAAATGTTATATCAAGACGTGAAATGGTTAGATAAATCAATCTACCAATTAACCTTTTATACACTAAGGGATCAGGGAGTAAGTCTCAATCATGAAGATTGAGCTTCAAGTTGGGATCCATTGGAAGATTGGAAGGTTTGTATGCCAAGAAACCAATATCTTCCAAAAGAGATAGAGTGTATTTTCTCTGGGAGAGTGAGATACCTCTTCTGGATTTAGCTATTTCTAAGCCAAGAAAATATTTCAAAGTGCCAAGGATCTTCAATTGAAACATAGATTGCAATTGGGTCTGAATAGCTTGCACAGAGGCAGAATTTGGTCCTGACAGGATGATGTCATCTACATACACTAGCAGAATGACTAAGGAATTCCCTAAACCAATGGTGAATAGGGAGTAATCATGCTTGGACTGATGGAACCCATGACTGAGAAGGGTAGTGGAGAGCTTACAAAACCATTGTTTGGAAGTTTGTCTAAGTCCATACAATGATTAGTTCAATTTGCATACCAAGGAAGAATTTTCTAACTTGTAACCTTTGGGAAGTTCCATATAAACTTCTTCAAACAAATCTCCATTCAAAAAATCATTATTAACATCTAATTGGAGGAGGCACCAATTTCTAGCAATAGCAACATAGAGCAAAACTCTCACAGTGGTAAGCTTGGCCACTAGAGAAAAAAGTATCAGAGAAATCGATTCCAGCTTGTTCAGTATACCCTTTGGCTACCAATCGAGCTTTATATCTATCCACAGAGCCATCCATTTTATATTTAACCTTATACACCCATCTACAACTTATACAATGCTTATCAGGTGGTAAGGGGACAAGTGTCCAGGTGGAATTTGCCTCAAGAGCTTTGATTTCATCATTCATTACTTGACGCCATTCAGGATAAGGGGCAGCTTGATGATAGAATTTAGGTTCATATACGGCTGAAATCTTGTTAATGAGAGCTCTGTAAGGGGAGCTAAGAGCCAACAAGGAACAATGACGTTGGATCAGATATACAGTCTTTGATTTTGGTGTAATATAGTCAGACAAGTATAAGGGAGGCTTAGTGTGGCGTGTACTCCTTCTTAAAGTGACAAAAGGAAAAAGGCCAGGTTGATTTGGGCTAGGGACTAAGGGTGGTTCACTTGGATCTTGGATAGAGCTAACAGATGTATGTGTTGGTTGGCTAGTATTTTGGTCAGGGTTAGGTAATGTATTAGTGAGAGGGATGGGGATAACCAAATCAAGTAAGAAACTAGGAATGACTTGGTTCTATGAAATGGTTTGAAAGGGAAAAATTGATTCATGGAAGACAACATCTCCAGACACAAAAAACTTCTTAGTGTGCAAGCTATACAATTTGTATCCTTTATAACCTCTTGGATAGGAAACAAATACCGCAGGTACTGCTCTAGGTAAGAACTTGTTTCTTGGTGATGGAAGAGTGGAGGCAAAGGCCAAACAACCAAAACTCCTCAAGGCATGATAATCTAGTTCCTTCTTAAATAGAATGTTGAAGGGTGAGTTATGTTTCAGTAGTGGTGAAGGAGTTCTGTTGATGAGAAAGGTTACAGTGGTAACACAATCTCCCCAAAATGATATAGGGACTTTAGATTGAAAGTGAAAAGCTCTGGCTACATTGAGCAGGTGTTGATGCTTCCTTTCCACTACTGAATTTTGTTCTAGTCTCTTAACACAAGAAAATTGATGAAGAGTGCCTATGTGATGCAATCCTCCCTAGGAAAGGACCAGTTATCCGAGCCATGAGCAAGAGGCTCCAAGAGGATTGGGCTAGAGCTGATAAAGAAGGCCTTAGGGTTCTAATGAACCTTAGGATAGATTTTTGAGCCCATGGGTCAAGGTTGGGTCCACTCTTCTTTGTAAATATTAGAATAGGTTTTTTCTTCTTCTTTTGGGCCTTGTATTTTGGCCATTCTAGCAGTATAGGGTTTTAGCCTTGTATTTCAGGGCATTTTGAGTAGTCTTTGTAGTAGGATTTTTTTTTTGTATTTTCATGTATTTGTCATGGGGGTGAGCTTAGCTATTATAGGGGTGTGTAGCTAAGCTCTAGCTTCTCTTCTTAAGGAGGTGAGCTTAGTTATTAGAGGGGTGTGTGTAGCTAAGCTCTAGCTTCTCAAGGAAGCTTCTCAAGGAGGTGAGCTTAGTTTTTAGATGGGTGTGTGTAGCTAAGCTCTAGCTTCTCAATGAAGTTTTCTCAAAGAAGCTTCTCAAGGAAGTTTTCTTAAGAAAGCTTCTCAAGGAAGCTACCTAGTCTATAAATATAAGCATGTGTAACACTTATTGTAACTTTGATGAATGAAAGTCTTATGAGACACACTTCAAAGTTCCACTTCTCTCCCTCTTTTATTCCTTCAATTTTGTGCTCCCCCCTTCTCTCTTTCTTTTCCTCCATTAAAGCATCCTCTTCAAGCTTCTTATCCAAGGCAATTCTTGGTGGCGAAGCTCCTTCTTCCTTGGCTTATTCCCTAGTGGATGGTGCCTCCCCTCTCCTCTTCTCCTTTGCCTTCCACTGCATCTCCATGGTGTAAAATCACCATTGAAGAACCTCATTGAAGCTCAAAGATCCAGCCTCCATAGAAGCTCCACAAGCAAGCTTCCATCACTATGGAAGCCAAAAACTCAGTGAGAGCAAGCTCTTTAGCATTATCAGATCTAAGGCACTTTATGGAAACACCAAAATGAGTCTGAACCATGGTGAAAAATTGTTTCACATAGGTTGAAGCTTTAGATTTATGTTTAAGCAGAAATAGCCAAGTGAATCTTGAGCAGTCATCTACCAATGTAAAGAAAAATCTCTTCCCCTCATATGTAGGGTGGGCATTGGGACCCTATATATCAGAGTGGAGTAAATCAAAAGGTAAATCAAATAAATTGTTAGAGTTAGGAAATGATAATCTTCTAAATTTAGCAAGTGGACAAACAGAACAATTAGAAGAAGATAAATTAGGAGAGAATTGTAAACCAATTTTATTATTCAAATGATTGAAAACTTTGTTTGATATATGACCAAACCTAGAATGCCAAATATGATCATTTTTACAAAGAGTGGAATTTACGTGTGAATTGATAATAGAAAAAGTAAATTTGCAATCATGAGTGTCCTTGAGGTCTAGGACATAAAGGCCTTGGATGAGATCCCTTCTACCAATCTTCTTGCAAGCTTGGTTCTCCTGAATATCAAATTCATTTTGGGAAAAAGAAATGGACAACTTAGGATTAGTTAGTAGGGCACTAATTGAAATTAAATTGAATTTGAAATTAAGAATGTAAGCAACATTATGCAAGACTAAGGTGTTGGTTAAGCAAACTGAACCAATGGCAAGAATGGGTATAATGTCACTATTAGGCAAAGTTACAGTTTTATCAGAAACAAGATGATAAGATCTAAAATTATGAAGAAAGCAAGTAATATGAATGCTTGCACCAGAATCTAAAAGCCAACAATCATGAAGAAAATTTGAAGTGGAAGTAGAAAGAATTATACCACTTGAGGAAGAAACACTGTGAGGAATGACAACATTGGTAGCATGACTTTGTAAAAGATTCATCAATTGACTATATTGTTGAGCAGTAAGTTGAAACTGTGAACCCAAGTCAACATAAGAGGGTTGTGATTGAGGCATATCAACAGACACTTGGTGAGCAACCTTGTGTGATGGTTCAGAGGAGGAAGAAGATTCCTTCTTGACCTTTAAGGAATATCCAGTCTTCTTATAATTTGGAGGATAGCCATGCAACTTGAAAAAACGATCCTGAGTATGACCCAGCATACCACAATGAGCACACAAGGGGTGGTTCTTGGAAGAGCCTTTGGAGCGATTATCAGAATTGTCTCTTGCATCAAAAGAATTCTTGAATGCAAAAGCATGTGAAACCTCACTAGCAGAAGTTCTAGACGTGGATGCACCAACCTCTTTTTGCTTTTCTTCTTGAACAATTAAGGCAAAAAACCTTAGTAATTGGGGGAAAGGGATCCATGGAAAGAATTTGACCTCTGATAGTAGAGAAAGATTCGTTCAACCCCATTAAGAACTACATAGCATACTCCAGCTGCTCAAAACCGCACCATGGTTTAATTCCTCCACAGGTGCAGTTATGTGATGGTTTCAGTTCTGATAGCGACTCCTAGAGAGAACGAAGCTTGGAGTAAAAGGAAGAAACAAACATGGACCCTTGTTGCAGAGTGATCAATTCATGCTTACACTGAAAAATCAGAGGACCATTACATTGTTCGAAACGTTCTTTGAGATCATCCCAAATTTCTTTGGCAAAAGAACAATGTAAGATACTCACTTGCATCTCCTTTGATGAGGAATTAAGGACCAGGATGAGAGAATACTATCATTGCGATGCCACAAAGCATGGGTGGAGTGACCCAAAGCAGGTTCTCGTGAAGAGCCATGCGCATTGCTTTCTTCCAAGAATTGTAGTTTTCACTTGTGAGGGGGTGTGAAACTAGAGCAATGCCAGGATTATCGGATGAATAAAGAATTAAGGGGTTAGAATCATCAATGGCAGTCATGACCAAGGAGAGAAGGAAAGAAACAATTTAGAAGAAAACAATCATGAAGAAGAAGGTAATACACAAAGAGAAGCAATAGGCGCAGAAGGAGTAACCTCTGATACCATATCAGATATCAAGGTGAAGAATAAAAACATATTGAATTAATTGGTGAATGTACTACAAGAAATGGTTTATATACAAAGGATTCAATAAAAACAAAAAAAGAGTAACTAACTAACTGCATATCTGTCATAACAGTTTGACAACTAATTATAACTAACTAAAGCTACATTTACAATAGAATCGTAATAAACAACACAAAAAGCAAGTGCCTTCCATTTCTTGTGGGGTTCAAGTAGATAGACAATTCCACAAGTTTAATTTTCGACACAATAATCAAAATTCCAACGAGGGCAATTTAAGCTAAACATTCAGTGGATTAATCATAGGTAGGAACTTACTTCTCGTCGAGATTAGAGTCACCAAATGGATTTGAATCGTTGGAATAGCCCGACACCGTACTGGTTTTCAACTTTTTCGTTACTTTCATTGCTTGAAATAACTGAAAATCGTTCAATAAGTGAAATCAAATGAAGAAGAAATGAGATAGGGATGGAGAAACGAGTGAGATCTTCGATTGGGCCTTTTTGGCCATTTACTGTGTAATTTCCTCTTATGTGATGCTCCTCGATCGAGATAGATTGTTTACTTGAAAAAAATTCATTTTAGTTTCATTTACTTGAAAAAGTCTCAAGGGAAATAAGTTTTACAAATTGTAAGTTTCATTTACTTGAAAAAGTCATAAGGGAGATAGTTATTGACTCTAATATATTAAACTTTCCATTATATAATGTAAATTAATTTATGATTGTTGTATATATGTTACCGAATTTTAGGGATCCAACGCCATTAGAATTGAGTGAAGGTTAGGCAATTCGCAAACAGTGGACAAAATATTTTCTAGGTCTTAGAAATAGAGCATATTGAATGCTTAAAATAGTATAACTTGTAATTTAGCAAAGTTTTGATTTGGACTAGAATCGTAGACATAATTTGTATCAACTGTTACCATGAAATTATTTGTAAGTATATTAATAATTCTAATATAAATATATATTGTATCATTAAAAAAGCCGGTTGTAACTTAATAAGGCTAGCTCCATGTGGGCATGCATATGCAATATCTAAAATCATGTGGGCATAGTATAATTAAAAAAACTATTCTGTATTTTGAAGAATAATAGCTTTAATTCTTTTGCTATATACCATACTTTTGAAAGTTATGATAAATGAAAAACATTACAGTACCTCTCTAATTTTATTAGCAGCCTCACATCACCTTGTAATTTGTCCCCACTAGGTTTTTATTTATTTATATTTTATTAGTTTAATTTATACCACAAATTAAGACAACGACGGCATAAACTATTTGATGGTGGTTTTAACGTGAAAGAATACTGGATGATCTAGCTCAGAAAGTTAGGTATTGAGTGATGATAACAGGAAAAAAAGGTGAACTTAAAAATAATAAACAAATAAAGCAAACTCGCCAGTTACCTTCATACTTTTAGGGGGGAAAAAAAGTTGAGACGAGTAAACCGGCTTTTTTAAACAAGACCACGTTACCTCCTTTTTTTATTTTTTTGTTTTAGGGTCGGTGCTTGTCCCAATCAATCCCCATTACTTTAACCAGAACTTACTCATTAAGAAACTCATTTTAATTTGCTCAAACCTTAGTTGTCTTTGCCTTTGATACATTCCATTGCTGCATAAGCCACATCAAGGTGCAGCAAAATGCCTTTAATGCTTTTCCAAAAGTAAAAGTTTGCACATCTTTGTTTGTTGGGTTTGGAATTTGGACCTCGTCTCATTGGGTGGCTGCTATATTTTAGTGGCACGACACTTTCTTAGATTTGTAACCATTGTAGCTTCCCCTCTCACTTTGCTATCACACAAGCGGGTGAACTTTTTTGCATGATTGAGCTTTTGATTGCCAACTGTGGTAAATATGGTTCCTAATGGTCCTTGCCACCAAAATGCTTCATTAAATTAATATTGCTTTATAATTTCTTGACATGCCATATGTTCCAAGAGGGAAAACCAAAGACAAAACATATGCTCTTGTACTTTTCTATATATTTATGTTAGCCTACTTAATTTGGTTATTTGTATTCATTATGAGTTGTCATGGAGCGTTTGGCTCCACGGATATACAAAATTGTTTTGCTTGATTAAGGATCACGAGTTTCAACCTTAAATATATAATTATTTAAATACTAGATAATTTTACTTACGATAATAGTATGATTTATCTTATTGGAATAAAACTATCTTCTATGTTGTTAGGAATTTTATAATTCCTAATTAATTAATATGGGCTACATATTATATTATAACATTTATATTAGTTACTTATATTTAAATGAGTTCAATATAAAATCTATTTAAGTGAGTCCATTAAACTGCCAGAAAATTGATATGAACTTAATGAGCGGAAACCAGTTTGGTCCATTAGGGGATAATGGAAATCCTAATAGGTTTAAAACCTAAGGCATGGTTATGGTTCCCAATACACCAAATCAATAAACAGTTTCTTCTCTCCCCATATGAGGAGAAAACGAAGGTCCCATAAGGAAGAATGTGATTTGGTTGAGGAAGGTCATTAAACCAATTGTTCGTGACCATTGTCAGATTCCGCTGCGTATTGATCAAGACTCTCTATGGATCCAGGTATTCCTTAAAACCTCTTGATAATCTGACGTAATGTGTTTTGGTGTTCATTTGGTATTTTATAAGGTTTATTGAAAATTCCTAACAAGTGGTATCAGAGTCACCATGTTAGACTATTGGGATTTAAAGTTGTTGATATGTATTATATCTGGATTCTTTTTAGTTATATGAACCCATTTAATTGTAATATGAACCCTAATTTTATTTTGGGGAGAAAATATTTTGATCAATAAAATTGTAAAACCCCTAAATTTATGTGTTATGGCCATAAAGTTTTTCTCCTCTTTAGAATTAATAAAAGGCCTCTGCATTTGATTTACGGGGTTGTACAATTTTTTTTTTGTGTCGCATTTGCTGGCGTATTATTTTATTTGGGATAAAGGTTTTACGTATCTGGTGTTGGCATTTAGTACGTGGCACAATTTTATATATATATATTTTTTGTTTATATGAGTCACTAATAAGACAATGGTCATTTGTCTTATATGAATAATTTATTATTTTTTGGCCAACTGTTTTTTTTATGAAACGGTGATAAACTGATAATTTATGGTATTCATGTGGTTAGTATAAATTTGTGATGGTACCGTGGTATGTTTGTTTCGGGTGCGTAATTAGTTTACCATGATGTTGTTTTTCAAACATTTACTACTATCACAATTGGGTACAAATTTAACCATTACAGATCCTTTCCATTTAATTGCGTGTCCAGTAATTTTAATTAAATTGGTTGAACCATTATGTTGCCAAAGTAACCTCTATTGTGTAAATTGATTTAATTTAATTGCATGGATGTTAGTGTGGAATTATTTATGCGAATTGTGTTTGGCCTAAAGGAAGACACAATTTGGCCAAATACTAACATACCTGCGATGATAAATATGTGACAATTATTAAGTTTTTTTTTCATGAGAATAATAGTCGGTCCAAAGAAAGACTATTATTTGTCAGAACTAATTGTCAATATTTGATCATTGCATTGAGAGTACCAATTACAAATTAATTTCTCTGTCCAAAGACTAGAATTAATGTTGTGCTAGGTATCTTGTGATGGATCTGTTATCGGAAATATTTGTATGTCTTGTTATATATACTTTATATGACTTGCTTGATTATTTGTGAACATGTTATTTTTATTCTTTGTTTAGTTAATATTACCAGTGCTGCAAATGTTACTGCCCAAGTGAATTATATCCTAATGCTAAGTGGGACAAATTTTAAGGTCTGGAAGGAAGTCGTAGAAATTGTTCTTGGCTGTATGGATTTGGACTTGGCATTGAGGACGGAACGACCCATTTCCACTCCGGAAACTTCTAATGAGGTAAAAAATTGAGAAGTGAGATCGGTCCAACCGAATGCGCCTTATGATCATGAAGCGCTCTATTCCAAAGGCGTTTCGGGGCTCTATTTCTGAGGGTCAAAGTGCAAAGAAATTCCTTGAGGAAATTGAGCAATACTTTGCCAAAAATGAAAAGGCGGAGACGAGTAACCTTTTGGCTAAACTCATCTCCATGAAGTATAAAGGCAAAGGAAACATAAGGAAGTACATTATGGAGATGTCTAATCTCGCATCAAAACTCAAGTCACTTAAGTTAGAGCTTGGTGAAGACCTGCTTGTGCACTTGGTTTTGATCTCACTTCCTGCACACTTTAGGTAATTCAAAGTGAGCTATAACATTCAAAAGGACAAATGGTCCCTCAATGAGTTATATCTCACTGTGTGCAAGAGGAGGAGAGGCTATAGAGAGATAGGACTGAAAGTGCTCACTTGACTTCGACCTCTCAGAATAAGAAAAGGAAGAAGACTAAGGGTGTTACGGAAGGAACTTCTCAGCAAAAGAAACAAAATAAGGATGAGGAATTTTCCTGTTACTTCTGCAAAAAGTTGAGACACATGAAGAAAGAGTGTCCCAAGTATGCCGCATGGCGTGTGAAGTAAGGTAAATTTCTTACACTAGTTTGTTCAGAAGTTAATTTGGCTTTTGTACCTAAAGATACTTGGTGGATAGATTCTGGTGCTACTACTCACATAAGTATGACTATGCAGGGTTGCCTGTGGAGCCAACTACCAAGTGATGATGAAAGATTCATCTTTGTGGGTGATGGCAAGAAGGTTGCAGTGGAAGCTATTGGAACTTTTAGATTACAGTTAAAAATTGGATTTTATTTGGATTTATTTGATACTTTTGTTGTACCATCTTTTAGACGAAATTTGATTTCTATTTCTAGTTTGGACAAATTTTGGATTTTCTTGTTCATTTGGAAATAATAAAGTTAGTCTCTATCAAAATTCAAATATAGTTGGTTCTGGTTCTTTAATTGATAATCTTTACATGCTTGATGTTGTTAGTTCCTATAATGAAATACTGCAAATAAGTTCACATGGTACAAAACAAAAATTAAATGAGAATTCAGCCACCTTATGGCATAAGCGTTTTGGCCATATCTCTAAACAAAGAATTCAAAGACTTGTGTTGGATGAAATTCTTGACCCTTTGGATTTATCAGACTTTGAGGTCTGTATTGAATGCATAAAGGGAAAACGAACAAACATAAGGAAATTAGGTGTCGAAAGAGCTAAAGACGTCTTAGAACTAGTGCATACAAACATTTGTGGTCCTTTTCCTACAACTTGGAATGGACAACAATATTTCATTACGTTCATAGATGACTACTCTAGATACGATTACCTATATTTGATACATGAGAAATCTCAATCCCTAGATATTTTTAAGACTTTCAAGGCTGAGGTTGAACTTCAACTTGGAAAGAAAATTAAGGTTGTCAAATCTGACCGTGGTGGTGAGTACTATGGCAGATATGATGGATTAGGAGAACAACATCCAGGACCTTTTGTGCTTTTCCTCAAAGAATATGGAATTGTTCCACAATACACTATGTCGGGCAAACCTAGCATGAATGGTGTAGCATAATGAAAAAACCAAACTCTTAAGGATATGGTGAGAAGTATGATTAGTCATTCCTCTTTGCCAAAGTCACTTTAGGGAGAAGCCTTAAAGACCGTAGTTTACATCCTTAATAGGGTGCCAAGTAAAACAATTAACAAAACCCCGTATGGGTAAAAGGCCAAGTATTAAACATTTGCACATTTGGGGTTGTCCGACTGAGGCATGGCCTTATAGGCCACATGAAAGAAAACTGGACTTAAGAACAATTAGCTGCTATTTTGTTGGCTATGTTGAACGCTCTCGGGGCAATAAATTTTACAATCCCACCTTAAGATCCTTTTTCGAGACGGGAAATGCGAGATTTCTTGAGGAAGTTGAGTTTAGGAAGGAAGAGAACATAAAGAATGTTGTCTTTGTAGAAGAACCTGTTATTTACAGTGATCAAGTCCTCGTACCTATTACTGTTCAAGACATAACTCCAGTAATAGAAGACAATGTTCAAACTATTAACATTGTTCCAGAACAAGACAACAATGAGGTTCTCCCTCAAATACCTTTAGAGCAACCTCAACATCCTCAAGAAGTGTCATTAAGGAGATCCATTAGAGAAAGGAGAAGTGCAATCTCAAATGATTATATTATATTTCTCCAAGAACATGAGGATGGTGTTGGTTTAACAGAGGATGATCCAATCAACTTCTGTCAAGCTATGCACAGTTCTAACTCTCAAAATTGGATTGACACCATGAAGGATGAGATGAAGTCTATGAATGACAATGAAGTTTGAGATCTGGTCGAATTGCCTGAAGATGTGAAACGTATTGGTTGTAAATAGATATTTAAAACCAAGAAGGATTCAAAGGGTAATATCGAGAGATATAAGGCTCGTCTAGTTGCTATAGGCTTTACTCAGAAGGAAGGCATTGACCATAAAGAAACCTTTTCTCCAGTATCTTCAAAGGATTCCTTTGGTTAAATTGTGTAATTTTAAGAAAATTTGTGTAATTTTAAGACCTCCCATTAAATTTTCTTGTATTTTTTTATTAAATTGATTGAAACAACATGTTGCCAAAGTAACCTCTGTTGCGTAAGTTAATTTGATTGAATTTACATGGATGTTGCATGGAATTATTCATGCGAATTGTGCTCGGTCCAAAGGAAGACATAATTTGGCAGAATAATTACATGCTTGTGATGGTAAACATGTGGCAATTATAAATAGTGTGATTTTCCATGTGAATAATGAAATGTTCAAAGACAATCATTATTTGACCGGAATAATCATCATATAAGTTTTCCATGTGAGCAATGGAGTGTCTAAAGACAACCTTTGTTTGACAGGACTTATCACCAATGTTTGATCAATGCGTTGAGAGTACCACTTGTAGTTAGTCTTTTTCAATCCAAAGATTGATGATTAATGGTGCACTAGGTATCTTGTTTGGGTCTTGAAATTTACCATAAAGATTATTTGTGCATTGCATGTTTATTGTTCTCTTCTTTAATTGTTGTTGTTGTTACTACTATGGTTTAAATTACTCATATTACGTGAATCCCAAATCTGCATGTATAAAATTTAGAGTTTGAAAAAGGGAGTCCTAAGGTGATATATGAGTAATCTTGGTATGCAACACTAGAAGTAGTAAAGCACATTATGCGTTAATTGAAGAGAACAAGAAACTGCGTGTTTTCATATCGAAAGTCTAGAAGTTTAGAGATTATTGAGTATTCTGACTTCAATTTTTTTTAGAATGTCTTAATAGCAATCACTCCACATAAGGATCCACATTTAACCATGTTGTGGAGTTAATATTTTGCTATGAGACATCATACTAGAATTTATGATTGCTAAATTATTGTAACTGGCTTGCCTGTTGTCGCCAACATTAAGTAGCCATTGGGTGTTTATTGGGACAATATCTTAGCGGTTTTATTAAGGATTCAACTAAGTAAAAGTTTGTTGACATAAAGTATTTGGTTGTTAAATAAAGAATACAAAAAACATAGATTTGTATAGAACATATAGGAACTCATTCCATGCTAGCTAATCCACTTACTAAAGGTATGACACTAAAGTTTTTTTCACGAGCACATTGCTCATTTGGGTGTAATTCCTGATAGTACCTTAGTTTAGTGGGAGTCTTACTCATGTTCTATATCTTATGGTTTACAAACATTTTATTATTTGGATTTTTTTTGCAGAAATAAAGATGTTTATCATTCTATTCTGAGTTTGTTTTGTGTACAATATTTGTATTGCATTTTGGATTGATCTCTATAAAGAATAAAGTTTGGACTAGTTGGAAATAGACATGATTAAGATCACATTGTACGTAATTTCCATGCCGCTTATCCATATTTGATCTATGTCATCGAGTATTTGTAACAGTAATGATCATTGTGGCTTAGTCAAGCTAAATTGTGATGAAAACTGTAGTGATTTCCTGTTGTTATATGAGATTGACCAGATTGTATAAAAGGAGTCTAAAAGTAAATAACATATGATTGCGCGCCTAAAGAATTTTGTGATATAAATGTCGAAGGTTAATATGAAGCCCAAGTGGAAGATTATTAGAAATTTTATAATTCCTAATTAATTAATATGGGCTACATATTACATTATAACATTTATATTAGTTATTTACATTTAAATGAGTTCAATATAAAGTGATCTATTTAAGTGAACCCATTAGACTGCCAGAAAATTGATATGGACTTAATGAGCAGAATCCAGTTTAGCCATTAAGGGATAATGAGAACCTTAATAGGTTTAAAACCTAAGGCATGATTATGGTCCCCAATACACCAAATCAATAACAGTTTCTCATCTTCCCATCTGAAGAGAAAACGAAGGTCCCATAAAGAAGAAAGTGATTTGGTTGAGGAAGGTCATTAAACCAATTGTTCGTGACCACTATCAGATTCCACTGCGTGTTGATCAAACTCTCTATGGATCTAGGTATTCCTTAAAACCTCTTGATAATCTAACGTAATGTATTTTGGTGCTCATTTGGTATTTTATAAGGTTTATTAAAAATTTCTAACATATGTGACCTCACAAAAAAATGTATTGTCAAAAATTTAATTATTGATTTCCAAATGTAAATATATAGTTGAAGTCCTAATATGCAATAATATAAAATATTTAAAGAAATAATTTTATTGTTTGTAATAATGTTATTCAGAATTTTGATTTAAATAAAATTATCTTTTGATAAAAAGAAAATATATGTGATCTCAATGTATTTCATCATGCCAAAAATATAACATAACATGGTGTACTTGCTCTAGAAGTAACCTAAGTCTTCTCCTAAGCATATTTTTATATAGTATGAAAATTTGGGGAATTACTATCGTGGCAGGTTCTCCATAGGTTTGCCTAAGTCATAATTCTAACTATTATATATGAACTTGTTTATTTAGACAAAAAAAAATAAAATAAAGCAATTAGTTTCTGAGTATTTTAAGATAAATACTTTTTGTCCATGAAATTTGTTTTTACACATAAATCTTGAACTCATACATTTACATAAATTAGAATATATTTTTGTACATAATAAAGATGCAAAAGCACATGATTCACAGTAAACTGGAATCTGCACTCCTTCCACTTTCTCAAGGGCTCAACAAGTAATCACACGTGACAAATCTGGACCATTTTGCGAATTTCATGGTACTACGTCTTGACATCATGTGCCGTCCAATTTTATTGCTTTACTCCTTTTTCTTTTAAAAAAATTAATACTGGATGTCTGGAATCAAATTATTTCTCCTTTCTCTCTGTTCTTCTACTGTTTATAGAAATAAAAACAAACACATTTACAAAATAAAAAACTAAAAAGTTATGCTTTCTTAAGTTGCGATGTGTCTTTTACTATTTTTCTTTTGAATTTAATTAAAATATAATCTTTTATATTATTATCTAATTACATATATATTGTCGTGTATGTAAATATGTTGATAATCACTTAAAATTATTTATCATTAGTTGAAATTATAAAATAATATATTTTACATTAGTTTAGTGTATGAGGATTGAATTCTTTATTATTGAAATATTATTTTTAATTTAAAAAAAATAAAGAAATAAAAATCATAAACAAATTCATAATAAAAATTCTATTTATAAAATCTTTTACACAATTTTTTATAAGTAATAGAGAAAAAGAATAAATATATAAAATAAAAAATAAGTTGGTGGAAAATATAACAATATAAAGAATAAATGATGTATACATTAATAACGTCAGAGATTTTTAACTGTTATTCAATCATGAAAGATAAATTTTTTTAGAATAACCAATTTTAAAATTATATCAACAATAATTTTTCAATAATTGACCATATAAAATTGTTTACATTAGCTATATATTTTAAGGAATTAAATTCAAATACAAGTTATAAAATTATGTTGTAAAGGATCTGAGTAAGAAAAATACAAGTCTAAATATTACGAATTTAATTTTCCTGTATGGTAAGAAAAACTTTCATACTATTAATGAGTGAAAAATAATTTAATATATAATTTTAAAATTATTATCATAAAGTTAACAAATTTATTATAATATAATATTGAAAGACACTACTAATTTTTTTAATCAAGAAAATCTTATGAGTTGCCAAAGGCGAAATGAACTTGTCATGCTTGTGAACTTTTTTATTTTTTCTATTTATACCCATCAAACAGCTTCTCTTATTCCCTTTTCTCTCTCCTTCTACTCTCCCCCTCTTTCTCATTTTCCGGTGACATGGAGTCCAAGTGGGGTGGCGCCCCCGCCAGCATCATGGCGGCGAATTTCGACGACTTCAAGTGGATCGCCTCCATGTTCGATCCCGGAAACGACGACGTCAAGCCCTTCTCCGACGCAGCTTTCCAAAACCAGGTTAGTTAGTGCATGCTCTCATCTCACTCTCACACACCAACACTTAGAAAAACTAATATTCTTCTTCTTCGCTCACGTTGTTGTTGTAACCTTTGTTCTTCTTCCAATATTGTAGTTTATTTGGTTAAGCACTTTGTTATAACTGTTGTTCAAAGCATCAACGTCTTAATGGTTAATAACACAGCTTGTACACAACGCTTCCTTAAATAACAAACAAAAAGAATAAATAGTGCGTGCATGAGTCTAGCTAAATGGTTTTTTTTATATTAATTAGTTAAAGTAAATTTTTTATTGTTTGATGGTGTAAAAAAATTTAATAGATAAAAAATATATTCTAACAATAATTATTAACTATTATTATTCATAGTTATAGGATAAAATTTAGATAGAGTTTTTTTTTGTTTTTTTTACACAAGATATTCTCAAATCAATCGTCAAGACTAGTTTATCCTAGATGTAAAAAATATTAAAATGAATATTATCAATCTCTTTTAATAAAGTCTTATATATATATATATATATATATATATATATATATATAAAATAGAAAAAGGCAACATATATAATTCAATTATCTATCAAAATCTCAAACTTTATTCATAATTCTTCAATAAAATTGAAATCTCATCTTAATAATCTATATATTTTCACCTTTGATACAAACTTTTGTTACGTTAATTCTCATGAAACTGGAATTGCAATAGGAGAATAACATTAAAAATATATTAGAACTGGATCTAAGTTGTACCTGTAATTATTTTCCCTTGTTTTCAACCGGCCTCCTTTAAATTTGTCTAACTAATTGAGAAAATAGTCTTTAATTTTTTAGGAAAGAAACGATGTTGCTGAAAGGACATGGAAGTGGAACCTGGTACGAGTAGAATTATTAGCTTTGTGGACTCAAAATTTAACAGGGAAAAAAAATGAAAATTTATAGATGCTAGCTGTACGTGGCTTAGGTAGAGGAACTTATAACGTTGGGGAAATTGGTTGAGCTAAAAAAAGGCAAATGAAAAAGGTGAAGGCCACGTCAGCAGGAATTGTTTTGTGAACACAAGACATGCTTCTTCATTATTATTACTAGCTTTTCTTTCTGAACTCGTGGGAACGCAGTACTTCAGTTCAGTTCAGGGTCTATCTAGGTCTACACATTTTTTTTAATATTTTAATTTGGCATGCATCAATATGGATGTAGTATATATGGACTCGTTATTTGAAAATTGAAACGAAGAACTGTTACTCCCGTGTGATTTTATTTTCTTTATTTATTCACTTTTACTAGAACTGTACTTTTATCTATCTCTCTGTCTAGAGAGTTATATTATGAAATTAAAATTAATCTAAGCATAAATGAAAAATATTAATTTTAATTTCTAGATTATATATTATACTTTTAAGTAGACAAATATAAGGAAATAAAAGTAGTAAAAGGATGATTTATGTACAGTTTTTAAAACGGCTGTCCACTCTTGAGTTTTAATTAATGATGAGTGTTGAGTGTGTTTGATTTGGTGGTAGAAAACTACGATAGGTACAAAATTAATTATGATGAGTTCTATTTAATGTTATTCACGTATTTTCTACTGTTTTCTTCAGTCAACCTATTTTTATAAATTTATTAATGATTATTTTCAAGAAAATAACTGGAGAGATTATAATTAAAGAACTTGTTATTGCCTTATTGGGTTACATTCATAGAAACATTTTTCATCAACTTGAAACATACTGGTGACAAATATGACGAACGACCGAATTTGACTAATGGTCATATTACCAATTAATTTCACTAAATACAAGAGCACATATATCACGAATGTTTTAAGGATAATTTCTCTACAAGTTGTATAGCTTAACTTTGATCCACTCTGTTAACAGTATATTTCAGATACAGAAAATTTTGATTGCTCCTTCTCTATCCGCTAAAGAAGAAAAGAATAAAACAAAGCGATATGAGTATCCAACATAGAAAGCATTAAACCTGCCTTGCTATTATAGATAATACTAGATAGATATAGATATCCATTTTTGACACGGATGTATACGCCATTTGAAGAAAAAAGAGAAGAAAAATATAATAAATATATGAGTGATGTGATTGAAAAGAAAGAAAAAAAAGATAAATGTAAATTAAGTGTAAAAAATAAGATATCTTATGACTTTTTTTTTTTATTTTCTCTCACTTTTTTATTTTTAATTTTTTTTCTGAAATAATTTCAGACTACTAGAAAATTAAATTCTCATCCTAAATCTACTAAATTTTAAAATTTATTTTTTAATAAGTGTTTTAAGAAACCCAAAAACTTATATTTATTTCCTCCTACAAATTGTATCCACTAGGTGCTTTGCCAAATGCTTCTGAGAGAATCACACATTACTTTTTATAAAGTCATGCTGATATTGTTGCCCACGATCTAAATGGGTCCCTTGAAAAGGCTTTTTGGCTGGTGGAGGTGGAGTGTTTTTGTTTCTTCCTGGTTTAGGCTATCTTTTATATGTGCTTTGGTTTGTAGCTTTCGCAGGATACAAAACAACAAACAATAAAAGTAATGTTATTCATATACCAATGCACATAATAATTTATTTCACATTTCTTTCTTTTCTCTTTTTCTCACTTATTGTAAAATGTTATACAAATAACATTTTTATAAGAAAAATCTATTAATTAGAGTTAAGATAGCATAAAGGATAAAAGATGATATGGCAATGAAGGGAAGTCTTAAAAAAGCCAATATAGTGGTTACTAGTAACTTTAGAATTAAATTGATGATCAAAATTAAATAAAAGTCGAAGCTTATATATGTGGCCGTTGATAATTGCAGGATGCAGTAACTGCATTTTCAACTTGTGGTGGAGTAACAGATGATACCCTTGTTCGTTCCCAAAACCTCACTCCCATTCAATCCACCATTTCTGCAACTATTGATTCTCAGTCTTCCTTTTGTGGTACCGGTAATACTCTATTTAATTAGTATGCATACAAAATTTTCATCTCTTGTACAAAATATTGGTAGTGTCAACACCATGTCATTAGGAGAAAAAATATCTGAATGAAATTAAAATAGGTTTTATTGATTTTTATAATAATTACATTTAAAAAAAAATCATATTTAAGCTATGACACTAATTTTTCACTGATTTTTTTTTTCTCTTGATTGCATAGAAGTAGAGAGGGTCAGTAAGTTACAGATTAAAAAAAAGTATTATGATATGAAATAATTTAGAGATTATTTTTAAATGTAAGCTAATAAGTTCATGTTTACTTATAATAATGAAATTACTTTATAAAGAAACTTTGAGAAATTAACTATTTAAAATAGCTTATGATTTTAACCAAAGTTTTAATTTTTTTTCAGCTGCTAGATATTTTGAAAATTTGAAATAAACACATAAAAAACTAAAAATTGATTATTTCTTCTAAAAGAATAATTCTTAAATAAAAACATCTAACATATGGACCTAAAAAGTCGTTCCTAAAACTTTTTTTTGTTAAAAGGCATTCATGTAAAATAGCTTGCGGGTTACATAATTATTGTGTCCTTTTCTACTTCACATATAAAATCTGTCTCCTGTCCTACAGTATATGATCAATTATTTGAAGTTGAAA
Source organism: Glycine soja (assembly GCF_004193775.1). Classification (NCBI taxonomy): domain Eukaryota; kingdom Viridiplantae; phylum Streptophyta; class Magnoliopsida; order Fabales; family Fabaceae; genus Glycine; species Glycine soja. The sequence goes on from NC_041015.1 coordinate 21,893,931, forward strand.
TAATGGAACACGTGCGGTATTTTTGGGGAGTGTTTTTGTTACAAAATAATGGAAGCATTACTATATACATATATATAGGTCATAGAAAACATAGTTTATGAATATATAGTTGAACATTTGTATTGAATATATATATATATATATATATATATATATATATATATATATATATATATATATATATATATATATATATATATATATATATTGCTTAATATATTGGCAGTTGGGAGCCCAGTGTCTGCTAACAAACCAAACGTGAGAGATAATCAAGTAAAAGGGGTCGCCACCACTACAAGTGGTTCCTCACGTGAGCCATCTGATGAGGATGATGAAGCAGGTCCTTGTGAACAAAGCACAAACGCTATTGATATGAAGCGCCTTAGAAGGTACACACACACATAATATATATATATATATATATATATATATATATATATATATATATATATATGTATATATAGATATATAATCAGCATCATATTCATATCCTTAAGTGATTATCATGATTTTTCAGGAAGGTTTCTAATAGAGAGTCTGCAAGGAGGTCCAGGAGAAGAAAACAAGCCCATTTGGCTGACCTGGAGTGGCAAGTAATTTATCTAACTCTTTTTGTGTTTCACATTTTCTTCTTTTACACCTATTTACAGCCTTATAACTTTTTCAAGTTTTTTTCATCATATCATTCATCACATTTCTCACTTCTCACCCCACCCCCCCCCCCCCCCCCCCCCCCCCCCCTTTTGCCTTTTCTTCATTAGAATGTATATATAACCTAGAAGAGAGAAATGCTAAACACACTGATTACATTATTTAAACACTGTTATTAACTGAATTTGATTAGAAATCATAAAATCTTATAAGTATCACTTCTTGATTATTTAGTGATATTCACTGATAATTTTATAATTTTTAATATATTTTAATTATATAATAATAAAAAGTATGTTAGAAGGAAGGTATTACCTAGAAAAATGTTACTTGCACTTCTTTACCTGAAAATGTCAAACATTTTTTTTCCTTTATCTAAATCTTGCACTCTCTTTTTCAGGTAGAACGGATGTGGAAGGGGGGGTAAGCGTAGTCCTTGCCCTTCTTTCTCGATTTTTTTTACAAACTTATATACTTAAACTCTAATTTCTTATAATAAAAATAATCATTTTATAATATATTAATGGAGCAATGTATAATTTATGTTTATATACAAATTTTTTTCCGTTTTGTTATTTTAGAAATTTAATCGTGTAGGTCTTTGATATGACACTAGATTTTTTTTTTTATTGTAATTCCGTTTCCAATATGAAAATTTGAAAAATTACTTTCTCAGGTTGAACGGCTGAGACTGGAAAATGCAAACCTATTTAAGCAGCTTACAGATGCCAGCCAACAATTTCGTGACGCTGATACGAATAACCGAGTCCTAAAATCAGATGTCGAAGCTTTGAGAGCTAAGGTATACGTTCTTTAGTGTAAATTAGCCAGACATTCCACTTTCTCCCTATGTTCAGCAAAAATTTAGGGTGAGTTTATTTAAAATGAAAAAAACATTTTAAAATATGTGTTTTTTATATAAGTATTTTTTTAAATAAATAGAATTTCTATTAAAATAAGTAAAAAAAATATTTTTTAAGTATAAATAATTTTTCCAAACAGACTAAAAACATAAAAAATTATTTATTTTATTAAAATAAACAATTATTTTAACAAATAAATGTAAATAAACTAATCTTAATTGGTCAAATATTAATAACTTACTATACTTACTTCTGTCATGTCACATAGTACTATTAATTTATATTTCCTATCAAAACCAAAAGAGAGAATGTTGTGTTATTTTTAGAGATTGATTTTTATGCAGAGCTAGTGCACAAAAAAAAAAAATATTACACTATTAGCCGGTAAAAAATTATGATGGATTTGACATTTAAGTTGGTTAATGTGAAAGTTGACAAATTCATCGTATATGTCAACTTATGATTGCACGATAACACAAGTATTTTTTTATTCCATCTGGTGAATTTTATAATATATATATATATATATATATATATATATATATATATATATATATATATATATATATATATATATAAGTAGTGATATAAGGACATTTTTTAATTTTAAACATTATATCAATACTTATTTCTTTCTTTTTATTGTATCATAAATTCTATCATACATATATGAAAAATATTTAATAGACATCTAATATGTTATCTAACACTTAAAAAGAATTTTGTTTTATAAATATGATGTGATAAGAAAGAAAGAAATAAAGAAAAATAAAAAGTATTAGTCAAATGTTTTAAATAAAAAAATGACTCATGTATTGTTCATTCTTATATATTTTTCTCTCCCATTAGGTGTTGAATAGTATTGTGGGCGTTCATTAAACATTTTCATATATATATATATATGGAGTTATTTATATGCTAATTAAAGAAGCGCTGTTTTATTTTATTTTTCATTTAGGTGAAATTAGCTGAGGATATGGTCACTCGTGGCACACTCACCCCTATCAACAACCAGATTCTTCAAAATCAGAGTTCACTAAACACCCCACCTCAACTCAACACAAATAATCTACACCGCATGACACATGTTTCGCCAACCATCACCGTCCGTGGGAATGATGATGCTTCATATGGAGGTGGAATTACAGTTAGTGGACAAAATTCACCTCTTGGTGGGCTTGGAAACTTGGATAATATTCCTTGCAGCGATTTCAATAGTGGAATCAATAGTAATAATGCTGTGAGCTCTATGACTAGCATGTGGCCTTAACGTTATTCTTATTGCACCACATGACTTGTGTTGTAGTAGTACTGTCCGGTTAGATCCAACTTTATGCATGTCTTGGTTTTATTAGATTTGTGGTTATATTGTGGAAAATATTATATAGGTAACAAAAATGTGGTATCTACGTGTAAGAATCCATCTAGAATATTTAGCATGGTGTGTGTTAAATGGTTTCTTTTTTCTTCTTCTTTTTCTTTTTCTCCTTTGCATGTTACATTTAGCTAACAAAAATGAAGTGGTAATACAACTCAGTCGTGAGATTTCCAGAAATAGGCTTAGTGATACAGTAGATAACTATATATCATTGTTAATAGTTATTGCAATAATATCCCAAAATAAAAAATAAATTAATCCAAATCAATTAAATATAATGCAATTAGCGTGTAAAAAAAGGCCAAACTAAATTAATGGTTGGATTTTCAATCAAACCATATTATAATTTGACAAAATGATTTGTTTTTTTTAACACCAATTTTAAATTGAACTAGTTTTGAATTGGTTTTTAAAGTTGAATCAGTTTTGAATAAACTTCTATGTAAATTCATTTTTCAACCACTTCAGGTTAGTTTTCCATGTCTGGTTCTTAACCAGCTAAATCATTATGAAGCTAAGTAGATGATTTATCAAATTGGTTACTTGATCCCCAATGCAACAAACATATCCGAATTCTTATCACTACTAAAAAAATTATTTTTTACGACGGTTGCTTTGAAACCGTCTTAGAATAAAACGCAATGACAAATTTATAAATAAAAGAAAATAACTGATGACGATTGTATAAAAATCGTCTTTGAAAGAAAGTGTTCAAAGACGGTTTTGGAAAAACTGTCTTTGAAAGCAAATGTTCAACAACGGTTTGGAAAAAAAATGTTTTTGAAATCCCTTCCCATTTATGCTCACTCGCTCGTACTCTCTCTTTCTCTCGCGCAGCTCTCGTTCTCACACAGTCACACTGACATTGTAGATCCATAATCCAAAGTTGCATATTTGTCGCCCCCTCCAATCTCTAAACGCATCTACACACACACTACTACAATAAAGCTTTTTAACAACACACTAACTACGACGGTTAAGAAGAAAACGCCATTGAAGGATACACGATGGCATTGTAGTAATTTTCATGAAAGTATACAATGACGGTTATTTAATAACCGCCTTCAATAATGACATTAAGGAGTACAATGACGGGTTGACAAAGACTGTCGTAGTTGTATTGGTAATACAAAGATAGTTTTTTCATTTTGACCGTCTTTGAATAAGCTTTTAAATTTTTTTGTGGAATCACTACTAATTTCGTAGCTAGCTTTGTCTCAATCGTGCACACGTAACCTAGCTTCTTCTATGCTTCTTCCGTTCATCATTGTCCAAGCTAGTTGTGCACTCCCTCAAAACCCCGTTACTTTTCTGTTTGTCTTCGAGTTTAATTCTCTCACCCTCATGGATTTTGTGCTTACTTTGTGTTTAGAGTGACCCTTGAACTCAAGCTTTGACTGGGCCCTGTGTCTCTTCAATCTCTGTGAAGCAATGCCGGAGAAGTTCATCTGTGAAGTCTCCGTCAAAGGTAAGTACCCTTGTCCATCAAGTGTTTGTTTTCCTTCCATGATTGAACAATGCTTGAACCCAGCATTTAGTAATGCATATGCTACCCCTGTCCGCCTATTTGTGTGCCTTTGTTTTTGCCTTGTAGAACTTAGTTATCAGTTTATTTCAATTGAAAATATTTTTATGAGCAAACCTAGTTTAGGTATGTTAGGTCTTTAAGATGGTATGAAGAAATTCTTGTACGAATTTAGGGCAGCAGTTATAGTCAACTAAAGTTACGCTCTAAACTCAATACTGCTGCATGGAATTTCTAAGTTGAAACAAATGTATGTACCTTCCACCACTACTAGAAAATAAGGTTTTTACATCGGTTATTTAAGACTTTCAACATCGGTAACAGATGTTGAAAGTAATATCGTTAACATCGGTTTTTCAAAACCGATGTTAACTAATAAATACAACATCAGTTATTTGAATAGCTGATGTTATATGATAAGAATTATGAAAAAAGAAAATTATAAATGATGTAGCTTCATTTGGAGCTTGTAGGCCTTGGATCTTCTTCATCAATGAAGTCCTTTGCTTCTTGAATTTTAATGGCAGCGGAATGGAGAAGAAGAGTTGAGAGGAGATGCCACTTCAAGGAGAAGATGAGTCAAGAAGAAGCTCACCACCATAGGAAGCCATGAATAAGAGCTTGGAGGTAGGAGAAGAAGAATGGAGGGAGAAGGAGAGAAGGAGCACGAAATTTGTGCCTAAAAAGAGGTCTGAACTTTGAAGTGTCATTCTCAAATGATCAAAGTTGAAAAAAAAATACTCACACATGACCTCTATTTATAGCCTAAGCGTCACACAAAATTGGTGGGAAATTTGAATTTCTATTCAAATTTCACTTGGATTTGAAATTGAATTTGTGGAGCCAAAATTTCACTAATTATGATTAGTGAATTTTAGTTATGGTTCAGCCCACTAATCTAAGATCAAGTCCAAGATTCTCCACTAAGTCTGCTTAGGTGTCATGAGACATGTAAAGCATGAAGGACATGTACAAAGTGTGACTATATGATGTGGCAATGGGGTGTAAAACAAATTCTCACCCCCTTCTAAAATTTAATTGGATTGGGCTTCTCTCAATTCAATTAAATTATTTTCCAACACACATCAAATATTCACTTAATGCATGTGAAATTACAAAACTACCCCTAATACAAAAACTGGTCTAGGTGCCCTAAAATACAAAGGCTGAAAAATCCTATATTTCTAGGGTACCATACCTACATTATGGAGCCCTAAATACACGACCCAAAAATAATGAAACCTTAATCTAATATGTACAATGATAAGTGGGCTCATACTTAGCCCATGGCCATAAAATCTGCCCTAAGGCTCATGAGAACCCTAGGGTCTTCTCTTGCATCTCTGGCTCAATCTACTTGGAGTCTTCTATCCAATGTCCTTGCAGGATAGGATTGCATCATTCGCTCCCCCTTGAAAAGGATTTGACCTCAAATCTCGAGGTTCTTAAAACTCTGGGCTTTTTTCATCAACACCTGTAAAAAGAACAAAAACATATATATTAGTGGTGTTTGATATGTTGAAGTAAGGTATGGTCTGAAAACCCATTTCCTGGGCATCTTCCCATGAAGGAACATGGTTCCTCACCAACTCAATGAGTGGTGCTACAAGTATAGAAAAATATGGGACAAACCTTTTGCAAAAGTTTGTTAAGTCATGGAAGCCCCAAATTTTCTTTATACTTGGTGGAGTGGGCCATTCAGGAATGACCTTTATTCTCTTAGGGTTCATGGGAACCCCTTGATCACTATTTAAAAAATTAAGAAAATTAATACAATAAAACATACCTTTTTCTGTATTTTCATGTTGATTATTCCTACCAAAAAGTATGACAAACCTAAGGTGTCCCGTATGAGTACCTAAGTTTGCATTGAAACTAAAAATAAGAACAAACCTACCTAATGAGTCCTTATGTACACAAATCAAGAAGATGTTGGGTGCACGAGTGATTTTACAAAAGAGGGTTGCAACACTCAAAACATTCATCATACCACCTATTTTAGGGATTTGGTGCCTAATAATACCTATTTTGGGCACCAACAAAACACAAGGATTTAAGCTCTTGCGAACCAAACTGTAACGACCCGCCTCGTCGCTACGATATCACCACTCTAATATGTGATAATTTCAATTATTTTTTTAAATGAAAAATTTCTTAATTTGCTTATGAAAATAAAGTAATTTTGTCTTAACATACATTCACCAAAAAACACGCCATTACTTAAGTGAATATATAATTATATAGGAATAATAACTCGGTACCCATCATACACATAACGGAAATTAAATCAATTCATCATTATAATTAAAATCTAAGATTTTATATCTTTAACTCAATAAAATAAAACTTGAAAACCAACTACGGAGGAGTTGATTACAAAACACAACTCTCTCTCCCAAAATAATACCAACGTCATCACGCTGGCTTGGTGGCTCCTCACCAGGATCTTACTCCCTGCACCCTGCTGCTGTCATTCTGCTCCCACGAACAAGGTTCATGATCATCACAGGTATCGACCACACGATACAAAATTGTAAGGGTGAGTTCATTATAAAAAGAACCAATATCAAATCCAAATAACCGTAATTAGCAAGAAACATAGGCAAACATTATGAGCTTACACACCATTCACTATTCAACATCCACATTAAACAATTACTCATCATCCATTCATGGACATAATCAATACTGCACAAAATGATGCATGCACCTGACCTAAACTCTCAGATGCAATGTGGTACGTACCATCAACTAATACCAAGGAAATAGTCTAAGTGTATCCGCATGACACTTTCACTTAGGAAAACTAGGCAGCAAGTGTCGAGGCCACCCTGTCGCGCAAGGCAACTCCCCCCCCCCCCCCCACGGTGATCAGCCTGAGTCTCAAGGGAGTTCCAAACCGAGTGACACACCCTCTAGTACAAGTATTCCTCCATATAAGGAACTACAAGTACTTACTGGCAAAGTTTATACTATTTCCCGTGTCATATGAGGCATGAAACATGGGAGTCTCAAGTACATCACCATGGATGAATTAAAGCGCCTAAGCATCCCCCCAGAAATGCTTAAATTCTTTAACCACTCTAGTTTCCCACACAAAGGACATCCGACAAGGTCAATGCACCCCCCATAGACATACACAACATACGACGTATGTAAATGGACGTCTCAAGTACATGACAATGGATGAATTAAAGCGCCTAAGCATCCTCCCAGAAATGCTTAAATTCTTTAACCACTCTATTTTCCCCCACCAGGGACATCTGACAAGGTAATGCACCCCACCCACGAACATACACAACATCCAACGCATGAAACATGTGAGTCTCAAGTACATGACCATGGATGAATTAAAGCGCCTAAGCATCCCCTCCGAAATGCTTAAATTCTTTAACCACTCTGGTTTCCAACACAAGGGACATTCGACAAGGTCAATGCACCCCCCATGATCATACACAACATTCACATGTCAATGCATTTCCAACATCATCAACATTCCATTTCAATGTCATTCTCAACATAAACATCATCTAATTTCAATGACGTCATCAACAACAACAACAACCTCATTTCATATTCACATAATCATCATAAATATCAACATTGGCACATATCAATTAGAGTCATTAATAGCCACATCAACAGTAAGTCACATTCCACATATACATATTTCTGTCATGCTTGAGATTCACACTCCCCAGGTCTTCAAACAACACAAGTCAAATAAAGACAATAATTTCATTCATCAACAGTAAATATATCGCATCCCATTCGTGAAAACATAGTTTTACTTGAAAACCAGCATGCACATCAATAACAATTATATCACATCCCATTAGTTAAAAACATTGTTTTCTATAAAGAAACAATCAACATGCAACATCAATATCAAATATATCGCATCCTATTAATTAAAAATATAGTTTTCTTGAAAGAAAATTAGCATGCAATAGGGACAGGCAAATATTCTCATAGCTAGGTTCCCTGACCCTAACTATGGTGTCAAAACGGTAAATCTTATAATAAACTCCCTTTACCTATTGTGAGCTTCCCATCGGTTTCCTCTTTGCACCACTTAGAGACCTCTTTCTTGTTCACATTTGTTGGTCCAATGCAAGTTTCTATTAGGCCAAAATGAAGGAAATTACTATGGATTTCAGAAATAAAGCTAGTGATAATATTCTGAGTCAAAATCCTTGTCAAAACGTAAAGGGCTAAAAGGCGTTTCAAATTTTAGAAAAGGAACATCATTTTGAAATTCCGATCACGCCAATGTGACCGGGGTTTGGTGAAGGTCCCGAAAATAACACTCATTTTATGAAAAGATAACGTTTACAAAGTCTCTTTGTTTAGGGTTTTTCAAAGGAAGTGCAAAATATACAATGGTGGTTCCAAAGTCAGAAAAGATGCAAAGACAAGCTGAAACTAACAAGGAACCAACATAGAATCATGGTTACCTCGAAGAAAACCATGAAGGTCAGATTGGGCTTTGTTCTCAACCGAAACAACGAGACAAGCTTGGAAGATTCCACTTCGATTGAAGGGTTCCTCTCGGTGTGGGGTTTCAATGGAGAACTACGACGGTTTGTGGTGGCTACTGGTGGCTGTGGGTGATGGAGAAGAAGCTTGGGACATTGGAAATGGTTTTGGAAGAAGGAAATGGCATTTTTCCAAGGCTACACAGAATACAAAGGCTGAAACACTCAAGTGCTTTTGCTCTTGGGAAAAGAATTGTTTATCACACACCAGATGACATATCGCAGATCGCAACTGTCAGATTCTGGACATCTGTCCTTTGAACCTCCAGACCACATTTCAAGAAGATCCAACGATTAACGAATGCAGGAGAGCGCTTTTACCAAGATGGTTTTGGACAACTTCCTTGAGAAGCTTCATTAAGAGGCTTCCTCGTAAGGCTTCTTTGGGAAGCTTTCTTGAGAGGCTTCTTTGAGAAGTTAACGCTTTAACTACCAACACCCTTCTAATAACTAAACTCACCTCCTTGAAAATAAAACACGGATAAAATAACACAACAAATATAATTAAACATCAAATATAATTACTAATAATATTTCAGGGTGTTACAACTCTCCCACCCTTTTAGAAATTTCGTCCCCGAAATTTACCTTACTCAAACAAAGATGGATGAGTTTCTCGCATCTAACTTTCTAATACCCATGTGGCATCTTCTCCTGATGCACCTCCCCAGATCACCTTGACCAATCAAATCTCTTTCCCTCTTTGGTGTTTTGTTCGCCTATCCTCTATCCTCAAAGGAAATGTTTCATATGTCAAATTCTCCCTCACTTGTACGTCATCCAATTCAATCACATGGAATGGATCATGGACATACTTATGGAGTTGAGACATATGAAAGACACTGTGAAGATTAGAAAGAGACGGGGGTAATGCAATTTGGTATGTCACAGGGCCAACTCTCTTAAGAATTTAGAAAGGACCGATAAAGCAAGGTGTGAGTTTTCAAGATTTCAATGTTCGACCAACCCCAGTCCATGAAGTGACTCTCAAGAATACATGATCACCAACCTCGAATTCCAGATCTTTCCTCCTCTTATCATGATAACATTTCTGCCTACTCTGAACAGCCCTCATCCTTTCTTGGATCAACTTGACCTTCTCTGTGGTTTGTTGTACCACTTCCGGTCCTAAGGTGAGGTCTTCTCCGAGCTCTAGCCAACATAAGAGTGTCCTACAACTTCTAACATACAAAGCCTCATAGGGAGCCATGCCATTCATAGAGTGAAAACTATTGTTATAAGTGAACTCTATAAATGGAAGAAAACTCTCCCAACTTCCCTTTTGCTCTAAGACACACACCCTCAAAAGGTCCTCCAGCGACTGAATGGTCCATTCAGTCTAGACATCAGTCTGAGGATGGTAGGATGAACTTAGTCTAAGCTTGGTTCCCAAAGCTCTGTTCAGGCTCTCCCAAAATCTAGAGGTAAACCTAGGATCTCTATCAGACACTGATGCAATCCTACCCCCCAAGGGTATTGGATAGAAGATTCCAAGAGGCTTGGGCTAGAGCTACTAAAGAAGGCCCTAGGGTTCTCATGAACCTTAGGGTAGATTTTTGAGTCCATGGGTCAAGGTTGGATCCACTCTTCTTTGTAAATATTAGAATAGGTTTTTCCTTCTTTTGGGCCTTGTATTTTGGCCATTCTAGTAGTATAGGGTTTTAGCCTTGTATTTCAGGGCATTTTGAGTAGTCTTTGTAGTATAGACTTTTTTTTGTTTGTATTTTCATGTATTTTGTCAAGGAGGTGAGCTTAGTTTTTAGATGGGTGTGTGTAGCTAAGCTCTAGCTTCTCAAGGAAGCTTCTCAAGGAGGTGAGCTTAGTTTTTAGATGAGTGTGTGTAGCTAAGCTCTAGCTTCTCAAGGAAGTTTTCTTAAGAAAGCTTCTCAAGAAAGCTACCTAGTCTATAAATAGAAGCATGTGTAACACTTGTTGTAACTTTGATGAATGAGATTCTTGTGAGACACAACTCAAAGTTCAACTTCTCTCCCTTTTTCTTCCTTCAATTTCGTGCTCCCCCCTCTCTCTTTCTCTCCCTCTTTCTTTTCCTCCATTGAAGCATCCTATCCAAGCTTCTTATCCAAGGCTCATCTTGGTGGTGAAGCTCCTTCTTCCATGGTTTATTCCCTAGTGGATGGCGCCTCCTCTCACCTCTTCTCATTTGTCTTCCACTGCATCTCCATGGTGGAAAATCAAAATTAAAGGACCTCATTGAAGCTCAAAGATCCAGCCTCCATAGAAGCCCCACAAGCAAGCTTCCATCAAGTGGTATCAGAGCACAAGAGCTTCAAGTAAGTGCTCCTTAAACCTCCATTAATTTTTTGCTTTACCTTCTCTTCCATTGTTGTCTCTTCATTTTTTCTCCATGTATCTCCTCGCATGTCTTGTGATAAATGTTTTTAACATGATTCTTTAGAGTTTCCACCGATTAAACTTGCTATAGAAGCTAGATTTGATTTTCTATGGTTCAAATTTCTTGTTCTTGTTCTTGAACCATGAATTGTGTTGATTTTAGGTTCCTTTGAGTTTTGTCTTGTTATTTTTTGTGGCTGAAACCTAAACCATAAAATTCTTACAAAAATATTAAAGTAGAAGAAAACCTCAAAAATCTAGAGTGACTTGTTCACCTATTGTAGTTTTGTCATAGAAGTCATGTCTAGTCATGAAACTTGTCACATACGATTTCTTATGTTGTGCTGATTTTTTTTTCTTGTTTCTTTGTCTAATGTGGCGTCTCCAAAATAATGATTGGTTTAATAGTAATGATTTAAATAACAGAAACCATGGTAAATTTTTTTTTCTTCTTTTTCTTTTTCATTTCTTTCTCTTTTCACAATAATTAGGTTTAGAAGGAAAATCCTCACTATAGAGTCCTAAATGGCCAGTTCACAACTCTATTCGGAGTCATTTATTTCTTACCACTCGTAATCTCTAAACTATTTTGCTGTTTCAAAAGGCAGAGTATACCAACCATTACTTTAGGTCGTCACGTGAAAATAATAAAATACGGTCGGTAAACTCTTTTGCAAATAAAGTTTGCTAATGCTTTCTTTTCAAATAACAAGGCTAAACATAAGTACATTCATCATTTAATAGCTGTCCAAAATATGGGAGTTTTACAAAATGCATAGTGTCATCTAGAGCAAAGGTGTCCACAGTGGTGGCTTCAGCCAGATGTATACAATCATCAAATTCCTATACAATAGGTCTACCCATACAAAAACAAAAGAGTAAACCTAACAGTCAGTCCTAGATACACCCACCCTCAAAAGTATATAAAACTAATCCAATGAGCTGTCTACTATGATGAAGAGCCTCCACTGATCGCCATCTCTCCAGGGCCACTATCCTCCGTAGAGTCTGCCTCAGATGCCGACATGACGTCCTCGGGAGGATCCACCTCAGGGAGTGGGTCCTCATCACCCTCTAGAAAGTCAAGAGCATCCACAGCAGGCTCAGGAGGTAGCTCCTCAGGATCCTCCTCAGGGTCTTCCTCGGATGACGTTACCTCAATCACTTGGACTGGCTCCACTAGACGGTATGGTGTAGGCGTGGGTAGTATCCACTCCACAGTACACCGAAGCGTGCGCGCGGGTTCATCTGGATGCACCAATGAAGTAGCTGTAAATCGAATTGTGCCCCGAAATCGGCACCTCGTGTTGCCTTCGAGGGTCTCCCAAGCTCCCTCTAGGCACTCCATCTCCACTCGATCATGGATTAGCTGCGCTGCCATCACGATCTACAAGAAAGAAAAGAAAGGGGTAGACTCTTTCACGCGATATCTAACTACGTAGCAACACGATGCGTCCCATAACACTACATGTAAGTAAAAGGGGTATCTCTAGGCTTTTCATCTCTGGTAATCGATTACACAGCCTTGGTAATCGATTACCAGAGGCCAAACTCGAATTACACAGCTTCAGGACATGAAACCTACAAAAATGCACTGTGTAATCGATTACACATAACTGGTAATCAATTACCAGTGGCATGTTCCTCTGTGTAATCGATTACACAGCCTAGTAATCGATTACCAGAGGCCTCCACAACATGCTGCCTTCATTTCTAAGCCTGGTAATCGATTACACCCCTTGGTAATCGATTACCAGAAGCCCTCATTTTCAAGCCTGGTAATCGATTACACTCCCTTGGTAATCGATTACCAGAGACCATCTTAGCCTCCTGTCTTCATTTTTAAGCCTTGTAATCGATTACCCACCCTTGGTAATCGATTACCAGAGGCCATATCCCATATATCAATCAAAGTTCACAGCTGGCCAGCCACCACACAAGCCTCCTTGTTTTGTGGTCTTAGTTCCTTTTATCTGTTGACTGCCAGGAGCTTGCCTGCTTAGGTACATCACAGGTTCTCACTGACTGACTATGCCCGGGTTGGGTTGGGATTGGTCAAGCTTGGTTTTGGGCAATAGCACCCCACCTGTCGTCCCCAAGGTCTCCTGACCCCCGCGACATATCTCCAGGTACCACTTTGTGGTCAACGAATAAAAGTAGGAAGTTTCACCCTTCTACACTTCCTCATTTCAAGCTTGTAGGATTATGGGGTACCCATCACATGTGGTACTAGGTGGTGGTCGGGTGATGGTGCAAAACGATTCTCCACATCCACAAATCACGTATAACCCACCATCCCCTGTTGCCCACCTCCAACTGAGCTCACGCACTCCCACGTAGCCCTTATCCTCGTTCCTCTCAACGTCGGGTCCCCATCAATCCTCCCAAGCTTCCACAACATCCAGGTAATTCCACATCCAATCATCATGGACTAACAAAACCAAGCAAAATAGGGCAAAGGCAGAAAACTCTGCCCAAAACACAACTTAAAATCACAGCTTTTCACATACAAATACCCCAGTAACATTTTCTTCGTTCCAATTCGTTAACCGTTGGATCGACTCAAAATTTTTACTGGAAGTCTCTAGTACATAAGTCTACATTTTGACCGTTGGGATATGCTAGAAAATGTCCAGAACCCCATATGTACTACCCTTTTCACAACCAGCCATACACAAGCATTTTTCTGCACTTATACAAAATTCTGTTGCACATTTCAACAGCAAAATTCTGCATAAAGTGCAGATTCGAAAACCACTCTTTCCCTCATCCAATTTTGCCCAAATTGAATCCTACAAGTCCCAAATCATGTACCAATCATGTCTAAACCAAGGACAAGCTTCAGACCAAAGCAACACAAAATCTAGGTATCCAAAACCCCTCAATTTAATGGATTTTCAAGGTTTGAGAAGTGAAATTGAGAATGAGGTAAATTTGGAGCAAACTCTCACCTCACACAAGTCTATAACATCAATTTAAACTTGCTCAAACTGGATTTACACCTAAAATTCCACCGAATCAAAATTTTACTCCTCAACACCCAATTTTACCCTAGAAATGGCTCTTTGTTCACTTTGGTCATTTGCCTTTCTCTCTAGCACAGCCCAAACTTTCTCATAAGTCCTAAATGACATTTCAAGCTAGGATTAACTCACTTTAACCTCCAAATACCACTAAATCCAGATTTGGCCTTCCAACTCTCAAAAACTCACTCTTTTTCCACTCATAACACCATATTCTCACTTTCTAACCCTAGGTTAACTCTACCCTTCATCCCTAGCAGTTTTCCATAAGCAATTTCAGCACACCAACATCAAAAGCATCATCATAAAAACCCTAAAACTGAATGGGTAAGCTTAACTCACTCAAACATAACAAGTTTAGCATGCTTTCGTCAAATCTCTTCACAAATAACTATCACAAAGCATTAACCAAGCAAAACTGCCCATCATATCTCCCAAAGCCCCATACCCACGAAAATCAAGTGAGAAAGAAGTCTACCCAAACCTGGAATTTCGAGGTCCCACACGTAGAGATGTGCTTCACGACTCCGAAAATGCCTTCCTTTCGCGATTTGGAGCAGAAATGGTGACCAAAGGTTGGAGCTTTGTTGGGCAACAATGGTGGATGAAAGAAAAGAAGAAGAAGGCTGCGTGAGAGAGAGGGAGAGAGCTTCTGAAATTTGGGGCTGAGTGAGGAAAGAGAGAGTGTTGCTTTTTGGTTTAAAAAGGCTTTTCTCTTTTCTATTATTTTATTTTAAGCTATGCCACATGTCTCCATTTGAGTGGAGCAAAAGGGCCCACTTTTTCTCTTGATGTGACTCATGCTTAGCCACATGAAGAGAAAAATCTGACCTTTTGAAATGCCAAAATCCTACCTCGATTTGTGTGCCATTCCTCTGGTTCTAGTCCCTCACGTTTCTCTGCGCCCGTCGGGGCCAGTTTTCGAAAGTAGGCAATATATATATCAAAACGCTCAGAATAAAACCCCGAGCGTGGTTCAGAGGTTGGTTTTGTAAATTTTAAGTCGCACGCAAAACAATGATTTTTAGACTAATTAATTGGGAATTAACCCATAACCTTCCAGTTACGGATTTCTCTTCCTTATTCAGCCTAACCCACGTATCTTGCCCCCACTATTCCTACTTCTACCAGGAGCATATATGCATATACACTGAATAATACTTATATATATATAATCATACAAAATGCATCGTTTACAAAAATTCCGGGTAGAAATTTCCAGGATGTCACATCTATCTCATTTGTTCACGAGTGTATGAAATTAATTTAGCCTATTATTTGATTTGAGTCAAATCTTTCATGTTAATTAGTCCTTAACATGTTCATGCAAAATTCTTAGAGAGTCTTTGATTGTGAACCTTTTCTTGAACTTTTAGGTTTCCTTTTGATTGTGTCTATTGTGAATTTGAGTTTTGGTGATTGACTTGCTGGCTGAAATGTTGATCCTAAGTGAATATTGAACTCTTAAAACTGTGGTAAACAATCCTAGTGAGTTCAACATACATAGGAAGGTTGAAAGTAAGCCCAAGGAAATCAATATACCATGCTTAACAAAAAAATCGCTAGTGCTGGCAGCTTGGACATACAAACTTGTAAAAATTACTGAGAATTGGTTACTTCGAATTTTGAGCTGAAATGTTTACTGAATTTGCTAGACATCTGGAAAAAAGTTATAAAGAAAGAACCAAGTGATTTGGATAAAAGGAAAAAATACTAAAAATCACACAAGTTGGCAGAAAAATCAGTATCCTGGAAAAAAAAGTGAAAGGGAAGTGTGCTTGTTGTTTTGGCTCAAAATTTATTCTATAATTGGTGGCTATGTTATACCAATCTTAGTTCCGAAATTTCAATTGAAAATTACTGTGAAAACAAGTGCCAAAGCTAGAGGTTTGTTGAGTCTTTTTTTTTTTATATAGTTTTTTTACTCTACTCTAGAGCCATTCTAAGTTTCTCTTTGAGTCCTAGCTTGCTTCTATGTCCTTTTCATTGCTTTAATTGTTGTGTAATCCTTGAAAAATTGTCTTGCTAAAATTCCATTGGTTTAGCTTTCATTTCATTTTTTTTGGTCTTTGGTTATTGCTTGTCTCTTTGTTTCCTTGTTTGTGGGTTGCCATATAGGGAATTGGAAGGAGGATTGGTGCCATCCCTTGAAGAATTTGAGTCAAGAAGAAAGGGGACAACCACCTTAAGAGATATTGGACTAAGAAGCACTCTAAATTGAGTGAATCACCAAAGAGAGAACAACCACCAAAATTGAGGACCGTTTTGTAATTTTGTAATTTGCAATTTACTTACCTTCATTGCTTACAAGTTTTGTAACAAAAAGACCTTTCATTGGAAGTGTGTTGGGAGCCTCCAATAGGTTACCAAACTTCCATTTGTGTGTAATAATTTTTGGCAATTTTTCCATAGGATAGTGAATGTTTTGTTGGGAACCTTGAATGTGGTCATCCAAACACTCTTAGGATTCACCTAGTTTACTTTTCTTGCTTACTTTCATAGCTTATTTCCTTTACCTTCCATTGTCAAACCACCTAGATAGCTTGCATTTTACCAATTAGTTTTTTTTCCTTATCTTTCACACCTCTTTTAGTGTTTATTTTGGCTAGTTTCAACCATAGTCTCTTTTACCTTTTGTTTTCAAACCTCCAACAAGAAAGAACCACAACTTAGGAACCAACATGAGTCATCATTCATCTAGTGTTAATGGCGAGGGTACTAGTCATAAAGACCCTTTATCTAGAATCTTAGATGAGTTGAGCTCCCTCAAGTTATGGAAAGAAAAACAAGAGAGAAAAGAAAAAGGAAAAAAAAAAGAGTGGAAGAAATAAGTCAAGATGAAAGAAAGAAAATAAGAGAGGAAGAAAGAAGAAAAATAATGAAAGAAATGAAAAGAGAAAAACATGCCTCCTAAAGTAGTCATAACTCTTGAAAGAGCCTAAGTGAAGAACTTCGTGACTATTATGAAGGAAGGCATAGGCCACATCTTAGACCTCACTCCCATAGAAGAGAAAAGGAAAGAAAACCTCAAGAGGCTAACATTAACCTCCCATACTTCCATGGGAAGGACAATGTAGAGGCTAACTTAGTTTGGGAAATAAGGGTAGAGCCACAACTTAAAAAGAAGTCTACATCAAAATCTTATGGCACTCACTCTTATCCAAAGAAAGACCAAGGTCAAGGCATCTTAGGGGTGACACCTTCTAAGCCCAAAGATGATAAGGGGAAGACAATAGAAAAGCTAGCCCCTAAGGCTAGTATGCAAGAGAAGACTAGCTCTATAAAGTGCTTTAAATGTCTTGGAAGAGGACACATTACTTCTCAATGCCCCACCACAAAAACCATGATGATGAGGAGCCAAGATATTTATAGTAGCCAAGATGAGGCTACTACGTCACCTTCCTCTAGTGAAAGCGAAGAAGCAAAAGGGGAAGAATCTAGTGAAGAAATCTACCCCCAAGAAGAAGGACAACCTTTAATGGTTAAGGAGGAGTGTAAGGAGGTAAGTGTCTCCTCCAAGAGGTTAGTTAAGAAGGAAAGTCATTTCGAAATAAAGACAAATATTAAAGAAACTTCCCCTCTTAGACAACCTCCACATCTTCTCCTTTGTAAAAAGACACTTGTTAGCACTGCCACACCTCTTGGGCTTGAGGTTATTCCTCAAGTAAAGGAGTTGTTGGATGAGGGTTTGGTTCTTAAGAGCTTAAATCCTTGTGCTTTGTTGGTGCCCAAAATAGGTATTATTAGGCACCAAATCCCTATAATAAGTGATATGATGAATTTGTTGAGTGTTGCAACCCTCTTTTGTAAAATCAGTCATGCACCCAACGTCTTCATGATTCATGTACATAGGGACTCATTAGGTAGGTTTGTTCTCATTTTTGGTTTTAATACAAACTTAGGTGCTCATATGGGACACCTTAGGTTTGTCGTATTTTTTTTGTAGGAATAATCAACATAAAAATACAGAAAAAGGTACGCTTTATTGCATTACATTACTTAATTTTTTTAAATAGTGATCAAGGGGTTCCCACAGACCCTAAGAGAATAAAGATCATTCCTGATTGGCCCACTCCACCAAGTATAAGGGAAATCTGGGGCTGCCATGACTTAACAAACTTTTACAAAAGGTTTATCCCATATTTTTCTATACTTGTAGCACCATTCATTGAGTTGGTGAGGAACCATGTTCCCTCATGGGAAGATGTCCATGAAAGGAGTTTTCAGACCTTACCCTACTCTAACATACCCAACACCACTAATACGTATGTTTTTATTCTTTTTACAGGTGTCGAGGGAAGGAGCCCAGAGTATGAAGAACCTCAGAATTTGAGGTCAAATCCTTTCCAAGGTGGAGGGGATGATGCAATCCTACCCCCCAATGGTATTGGATAGAAGACTCCAAGAGGCTTGGGCTAGAGCTACTAAAGAAGGCCCTAGGGTTCTCATGAACCTTAGGGTAGATTTTTGAGTGCATGGGTCAAGGTTGGATCCACTCTTCTTTGTAAATATTAGAATAGGTTTTTCCTTCTTTTGGGCCTTGTATTTTGGCCATTCTAGTAGTATAGGGTTTTAGCCTTGTATTTCAGGGCATTTTGAGTAGTCTTTGTAGTAGAGACTTTTTTTTTGTTTGTATTTTCATGTATTTTGTCAAGGTGGTGAGCTTAGTTTTTAGATGGGTGTGTGTAGCTAAGCTCTAGCTTCTCAAGGAAGCTTCTCAAGGAGGTGAGCTTAGTTTTTAGATGGGTGTGTGTAGCTAAGCTCTAGCTTCTCAAGAAAGTTTTCTCAAAGAAGCTTCTCAAGGAAGTTTTCTTAAGAAAGCTTCTCAAGGAAGCTACCTAGTCTATAAATAGAAGCATGTGTAACACTTGTTGTAACTTTGATGAATGAGAGTCTTGTGAGACACAACTCAAAGTTCAACTTCTCTCCCTTTTTCTTCCTTCAATTTCATGCTCCCCCCTCTCTCTTTCTCTCCCTCTTTCTTTTCCTCCATTGAAGCATCCTCTCCAAGCTTCTTATCCAAGGCTCATCTTGGTGGTGAAGCTCCTTCTTCCATGGCTTATTCCCTAGTGGATGGCGCCTCCTCTCACCTCTTCTCCTTTGTCTTCCGCTGCATCTCCATGGTGGGAAATCACCATTAAAGGACCTCATTGAAGCTCAAAGATCCAGTCTCCATAGAAGCCCCACAAGCAAGCTTCCATCAGACACTATGCTAGATGGCACACCATGTAATCTGACAATCTCACTAATATATAGGGAGGTTAACTTCTCCAAAGAGAATCTAATATTAATGGGAATAAAGTGAGCAGACTTGGTCAGTCTGTCAACAATAACCCAGATAGAATCTAAACATCTAGGGGTTCTAGGTAGTCCTACCACAAAATCCATGGAAATACTGTCCCACTTTAACTAGGGTATCTCTAAAGGTTGTAACTTCCCTGATGGTCTCTGATGTTCTATCTTAGCCTTCTGACATACTAGGCATGCATAGACAAACTCACTAACCTCTCTCTTCATGTTGGGCCACTAAAACATCATCTTCAAATCCTGATACATCTTGGTAGCACCAGGATGGATGCTCAAATTACTCCTATGTCCTTCCTCTAGGATCATCTTCCTAAGTTCAGGCACATTGGGAACACAAATCCTATCTTGAAGTCTCAAGACTCCCTCTGATCCAACATTGAACCTACTATCTCTTCCTGACTCTATAGCTTTTAACTAAGTCCTTAGAAAAGGATCAATCTTCAGGCCTTCCCTGATATCACCTAGTAACTCACTAGTCATCCTCAAAGTTCCTAATCTTACACTATTAGGAGTAATCTCACATGCAAGGCTAAGGTCTCTAAACTGTTCTAGGAGATCCATCTCTCTAACCATCAAGGCAGACATATGTAGGGATTTCCTACTCAGGGCATCAGCCACTACATTGGCTTTGTCGGGATGTTCAACTCTTTCCGACTAAACAAGTACTTAAGGCTCTTATGATCGCTAAACACCTCAAACTTTGAGCCAAACAAGTAATGCGTCCAAATCTTAAGGGCAAAAACTACAACAGCCAACTCCAGATCATGGGTGGGATAATTCCTCTCGTAAGTCTCGAGTTGTCTAGAAGCATAGGTGTCGCAACCTACCCTTCGGCGGGAGGGCGACGCGAGACTCGCGGGATTCGTGTTCCACGAAAGGAATACGTGCGGAGTCGCCACCAACGTTTATTTGAGGAAAACATCGGAAAAACCGGAAAAGACGCGATCTACGAACTTTTAAGTGAAAGGTTCGGGAGTTGTATTTACGCACGGGGAAGGTATTAGCACCCCACACGTCCGTCCCAAGGGACGACAGCCTTTAATCGAATGTGCAAACATGACTTTTGATTTTTACGTTCCCTTTTATGTCCTTATATCCTTTATACCCTTTTTATATTTTTCCCTTTTTGTGGTCGACAAGGGTGTTTCCCTTTGCTCCTACGTATTCCTCAATTTGGGATGAGAAAATCAGACCTACGTAGTTCTTTCTTATCAAGTGATTCTTTTTTACTTAAGTGGTGATCATTTTAAGGCGTTGGTGATCGAGGCCGTACCCGAATCAAATAAACATGAAAATGCAGTAACTAGGAAGTGATCCTAGGTCGTTTCCCAACGAGCAGTGACAAGCCAAATGTTCATAATATACTTGCAGTAACAGTAACGATGGGGGGGGGGGGTTTGGTTGTTTGGTAATTAAAGAGCAGAACAAATAAAATGGAATACGAAACTACTAATACTAAAAACGGGTTGTTTCCTCTGATTCAGAAGCCACTCTCTTATCCTGGGTTATGGAGAATTTGTCCCTAACAGTCAACCACTTAATCCAACCCTATTTCAATTTACTAAGCGAAAATCAACTTAGGGTTTTCAATACGTGATTAGGCACCACATACACCAGTTAGCCCTTCGTCCATTAAGCATGAACGCAAGTTAGGCTTAGAGGCAATTAATCGAACACGAAGCGTGCACTGATTAATATTCACGAAATTGGGATAACTGGTGAAGGGAAAACTGCCAGGAAACCACATTACAAACGAAACCTCAAAGAGAGTTGGGCTTCGTCCTCAAAAGGAAACAACACCAGAAAATCTAGCCTTCCATGTATTCAAACAGAAAACGCAAATGAAACATGAAGCAGAAACGTAAATGAACAAGAACGTAAATGAATAGAAACGTAAATGAACAGAAACATAAATGAAAGTAGAAGAAGAAGCAAGAATGAACTCGTAATTAGAGGCAGAAAACGTAAAATTGCATTACGAACTCAGAAACGTCAAAACAGAAAAACGAAAACCCTAAAACAAAGCTCTGAATAATGAATAGCATAACAGAATAGAATCCCCTGCACGAATCCCAAGGTAGCTATTTAAAAAGAGTCACTCAAAGTCACTGGGCCCTATTTCAATACTCTGGCCCAAAACGAAATAAACACTGAACAACATAAAATAAAATTGCGAAATTTCCTAATTAGAAATTAACTAAGGTAAGCGCTGCTTTATTTGCCCTCTTCAAGTCCACAACCAAAATCCGGATTAAGCCCAATGTTTCATTAATTCCTGAAATTAGATTAAAAACATCAAATTAGCTAAATGAGCCCAAATAATAAAACTGCCTAATTAATTGACAATTAAGACCAATCAATAATTAAAATGGTGCAAAAAGGGTTTAGAAAATAGAAGAAAATGATGGCACATCAAAACCCCCCATACTTAGCCTTTTGCACTCCTGGGCAAAATGAAACAAAGAACAAAATCCAAGGATATGAAAGGGAGACAAACAAAAACATTCACATATTTCTCAATGAACATCAAGGAATGAAAGGAATGGGTAACATCTAACATAAGGAGATCCAAAAAGTCAAGACATTCATGAAAATCATCCAAGCAACCCAATCATGGCAAAATAGTTAATCAGCTCAAGAATGAAAAGTGATAAAGCCTCACAAGATATACACTCTATCTCTCAAGTGTCTAGGCTACTATTTACCCTCAAAGCACCCATGAAAGCAAACACCACATAAACTTGGCAAGATTCTAAAATTGACAATCAACCCATAAACACGAGCACATGAGGATCAAAAGGTCTTTTAAGGTTGTAATGGGGCCAAGGACAAGGTATGGAGAAATATGGAATAAGTGGCTAAATCCCAAAGGAATAGAGGAGCAAAGGGGAATAAGTACATATTAAGAAAAAAAATAAAAAGAAGTAAAGATAAAAATTAAACATGAAGAGTAGAACCAAGAGTTTCATCATTCTTATGCCATTTAAGATCTTATTCACTCAACTTTATTGCTTTTCTTTTCTTTTTTTCTTTTTTTTTTTTTTACTCTTTAGCCTTTGAGAAACAACATTTCATTCAGCATGTCCAACATTTAACTAATATACAATGTACATCAAGTATGGCCCAAAATACATCATGAAGCATAGCCAACAAAACAAGTTGTCCAATGAAACAAAAACCCCCCACACTTATTCCCAAAACAATTCCAAAGCTCCAAAATTCCTTAAGGATATGGTAATATCATGGTTTTTCACTTAAGGCTTGTAGTGAGCTTCAAAACAAGGAAAGGGAAACAAGGCTCAAAAGGGCTATCAAAGGAATTAATTCAAGGTAAGTCCATTTGGCTAGAAGCTTATAAGAACAAAATTGCCTTAATCATTTCCAAATATGCATGTGAATTAGGACGCATCAACAAGAATCAAGCCAAGGCTATTGTGCAAGAAATCAATGGGGCAAAACACACCAAATGATTATAATGATGGATGGCTCAAATTCTCACAAAGGTAAAATCATCACTTTCAAATTGAGCTTTCAAAACTATCATGACATGTAGAGAAGAATCAAGGATTTCAAGTCACAAAATGTCAAGAACTTTTATTTTCAAAACAATTACCCATTTCTTGAACATATCCTATAATTCAAAGAAAAACATGCAAAGTCGTACGTGCACACGAAATTGACCCAAAATATTAAACTGAAAATCCGACGAAACTAACAACATTAATAAATTAACACAACTAACAAATTAACAAAACCAACAAAACTAGCAAAACCAAAGAACACTCCCCGCCATACTTAAACAACACATTGTCCTCAATGTAGCACAATTAAAAGATTAAAAAAAATTAAATCATCAAAGAGAATCGGACAAGTGTAATAAAAGCAAAGAAGGAGATAGGAAAAGAAAAACTCCCTAAGTCATGGTGGAGGAAGAGTAGGGTGGAGTAAGGAAGTCTCTTCCACCACTACGTCCACTAAAGAAGGGTTCGTGAGGAATGGCTTAAGTCGATGTCCATTGACCTTGAAGCTCTTGTTTGTGGAGTCGCTTTTGATCTCAACTGTACCATAAGGAAAAACATTAGTAACAACAAAAGGACCAATCCACTTAGACCTCAACTTACCACTCATGAGTCCAAGTCTAGAATTATACAATAACACTTTTTGCCCAACCACGAAGTCTTTTTTAACTATCATGCTATCATGGAACTTCTTGGTCTTTTCTTTGTAGAACTTGGCATTCTCGTAGGCTTCTAGGCGGATTTCATCTAACTCACTCAGTTGCAACTTCCTTTCCTCGCCAGCTTGATCCATAGAGAAGTTGCAAGTCTTCACTGCCCAGTATGCTTTGTGCTCAATTTCCACTGGAAGATGACATGCCTTTCCAAAGACAACCCGATAAGGAGACATTCCTATGGGTGCTTTGTAGGCAGTCCGATGTGCCCAGAGAGCATCATCAAGCCTGGTACTCCAATCTTTCCTGTTTGGCTGCACAATCTTCTCTAGAATTCTCTTGATTTCCCTGTTAGAAATTTCTGCCTGTCCATTAGTCTGGGGGTGGTATGGTGTGGATACCTTGTGTACCACCCCATACTTTTTAAGCAGGGCATGCATTGTCCTGTTGCAAAAATGGGTTCCTTGATCACTAACAATTGCTTTAGGTACTCCAAACCTGCAAAACAGATTAGACCTGACAAAGTCTGCGACAACTTTAGCATCATTAGTTCTAGTGGGCTTGGCTTCCACCCATTTTGAAACATAATCAACTGCAAGGAGAATATAAACATAACCAAAAGAGACAGGAAAAGGACCCATGAAATCTATACCCCAGACATCAAACACCTCACAGAATAGCATAGGTTGCTGAGGCATTTGTTGTCGCCATGTAAGTGTATTTCCTGCTCTCTGACACTGCTCACAAGTGCTGCAGATCTTCCACGCATCTTTAAAGATGGTGGGCCAATAAAAACCACAATCAAGCACTTTGCGAGCTGTCCTTTGAACACCCAGATGACCTCCTGGTGCGGAAGAATGACAGAACTGCAGGACTGAGTCAGTCTCATGATCTGGAATGCATCGTCTAATGACCTGATCACTGCACAATTTCCACAAGTAGGGGTCATCCCAAATAAAATGCTTAGCATCACTTTTAATCTTATCTTTTTGGGCCTTAGATGCTAAGGGAGGAAAAACAGAGGCAACTAAATAATTGACAATGTTAGCAAACCAGGGAGTAGAAAGAGAGTCAGAAATACTATACAATATATACAAATGATCATCCGGGAAATCATCCCGAATAGGTGAATCTGCATCAGAGACACGTTCGATCCGGCTCAAATGATCAGCAACTAGATTTTGTGCTCCGCTCCTATCACGGATCTCCAAGTCAAACTCTTGGAGCCAGAGCATCCATCGGATCAACCTAGGCTTAGAATCAGCCTTCTTCAACAAGTACCTTAGAGCTGCATGGTCAGTATAAACAATAATGCGAGTACCAAGCAAATAAGATCGAAATTTTTCAAGAGCAAAAACTATGGCTAGAAGCTCTTTCTCAGTAGTAGTATAATTTGCTTGGGCAGCATCTAAAGTCCTAGAAGCATAATATATCACCCTGGGCAAATTATCAATTTTCTGAGCAAGGACAGCCCCCAATGCATAATTTGATGCATCACACATAAGCTCAAAAGGGGCTGTCCAATCGGGTGCCTGGATGATGGGGATGGTAGTCAACGCTCTTTTGAGGCAATCAAAAGCCTCTTTGCATCTGTCATTAAAGTCAAACTCCACCTCCTTTTGCAACAAGTTGGACAGTGGAAGGGCTACTTTGCTAAAATCCCTTATAAAGCGCCTGTAGAATCCTGCATGACCAAGAAAAGATCGCACCTCTCGCACACAAGAGGGGTAAGGCAATTGTGAAATAACAGAAATTTTTGCAGGATCTACTTCAATGCCCTTATTGGAAATAATGTGGCCTAAAACTATACCTTTCTCAACCATAAAATGACATTTTTCAAAATTTAGAACAAGGTTAGTTTCAATGCATCTATTCAAAACTTTTTCCAAACTATTCAAACAACCATCAAAAGAGGATCCATATACAGTGAAATCATCCATAAACACCTCTATGCAATTTTCTAAAAAATCACTGAAAATACTAATCATGCACCGCTGGAAGGTACCAGGGGCATTGCACAGGCCGAAAGGCATCCTCCTATAAGCAAAAGTGCCGAAGGGGCAGGTGAATGTGGTCTTTTCCTGATCCTCAGGAGCAATAGTAATTTGCATATAACCAGAAAATCCATCAAGGAAACAGTAGTGGGATTTACCTCCCAGGCGTTCAAGCATCTGGTCAATGAATGGCAGGGGAAAATGGTCCTTTTTGGTAACCTGGTTCAGCCTCCTATAGTCAATGCAGACTCTCCAACTGTTCTGCACCCGAGTAGGAATCAGCTCCTCCTTCTCATTTCTGATCACTGTGAGACCAGTCTTTTTCGGGACTACCTGGACGGGACTCACCCATTGGCTGTCGGAGATAGGATAAATGATTCCAGCTTGCAAAAGCTTGGTTATCTCCTTCTTCACTACATCAATAATCACCGGGTTGAGTCTTCTCTGTGGCTGTCTTACTGGTTTAGCTCCATCTTCTAAATTTATTCGATGCATACATGTGGATGGGCTAATACCAGGAATGTCCGCCAGGGTCCAGCCTATAGCCTTCTTATGCTTCTTGAGAACTGACAACAACTTCTCCTCTTGCTCATCAGCAAGGGAGGCAGATATAATCACTGGAAAACTCTTGCTATCATCCAAGTAAGCGTATTTTAAATTTGATGGCAGAGGCTTCAATTCTGGTGTGGTCGGCTGGACAGTGGTAGACGGAGATGGTTTCTCAGCCTTTACCTCATAAAGAAAGTCAGAGGTATGTGTACTTCCTGAAACATGGTTAGTCCTATCTGACTCTATAAAATCAATCTCAAGAGGTAAAACACCACCACCAGGCATGCAATCAATATCACTCTCAGATTCACTCTCAGCATCAAATTCAGACATATGATCAAGTACAATTTCAGACTCAATGCATGAAGAGTGAGAGGCATGCAGATTAGAATAAAGATCAATCATGTATTCATCAACAACATGGTCAATTATTTCAGCACGAAATACAGAAAGATCTTCAGATGGGTATTTCATAGCATCCAAAATATTAAAATGAACAGTTATATCACCAAACTCCATGGACAGTGTGCCTGCATAAACATCTATCTTAGTTCTAGCAGTTTTCATAAAGGGTCTGCCTAGAATGATGGGAACTGATCCTTGAGAAAATCCATCTTCCATATTCAAGATATAAAAATCAACAGGGAAAATCAGTTCACCAACTCTAACTAAGACATCTTCTATGAAACCAACAGGATAGGCAACACTTCTGTTAGCTAAATGAATTACCACATCAGTTGACTGCAAGGGACCTAGAGATAGAGAATTAAAAATAGACAGAGGCATAACACTAACAGAAGCTCCTAAATCTAGCATGGCATTGTCAAACTTACTATTCCCTATGATACAAGGTATGCTGAATGTACCTGGATCTTTGCATTTTTCAGGAATTTGAGGAACAAATTTACCAATCAATGCGGAGACATTTCTGCCCATGCTAATCCGTTCACTTCCTTTAAGCTTCCGCTTATTAGTGCACAGCTCCTTCAAGAATTTGGCATATCTTGGAATTTGCTTTATTGCATCCAACAGAGGTATGTTTACCTCTACCTTTCTAAACGTTTCCAAGATCTCTTTCTCTGCCTCTTCCATTTTTTTGTTGGAAACTGCTCTTGGAGGGAATGGAAGAGGGGGAATGTGCTGCTTCTGCAAATCAGAATTACCTGTGGAAGAAGATTCACCTGCACAGAAATTGTTAGGTAAATTTTTGTCATCACCTTTTTCTGGAATAGAGTGAAGTTTGGCAGGTTCATTTGTAGATGAGGAAGGTGCTACGGGTTGAGGTCCTTGACATTGCTTTCCCGACCTCAATGAAATGGCACTGACATTTTTGGGATTTTGGACAGCTTGAGAAGGCAGCTTGTCAGAATTCTGGGACTGTTGTTGATTCAATTGGGTAGCTAATTGTCCTATCTGATTGGTTAAGCTCTGAATGGAGGCTCTGGTCTCTTGCTGAAACTGCATGTTCTGCATAGTCATTTGCCTCACAAGTTCTTCGAGGGAAGGTTGTGGAGGGGCCTCAACTGTTGGCTGTTTCTGGGGTTGTTGCTGTTGTTGGATTGGTGGAGGAATGTATGGTCTGCTTGGGCCAGCAGCATTTTGGAAGGAAGGAGCAGGCTGCTGTTGTTGCTGAGGGCTGGACCATCTGAGGTTAGGGTAATTCCTCCATCCAGGGTTGTATCTGTTGCTGGAAAGGTCATAATTGTTCTGCTGTGGTTGATTTTGCTGCTGAGGTTGAGGAGGTCTATTGTAAATATTTGCAGCATAAGCTTCAGGCTACTCAATTGCTCCAGGTTGCTGCATGGAAGGGCAAAGGTCTGTATGGTGGTCAGCAGAGGAGCACAAACCACAAACCCTTGCGACAGGTACAAATTTCTGATTCAAGGCCAGCTGGGTTACCAAGTTGACCAACGCATCCAGTTTGCCTTCAAGCTTCTTAGTTTCAGATGATGCAGATGGGTTTGTAGCTACCTCATGCACTCCTCTAATGACTATGGCATCATTTCTGGCGCTAAACTGCTGGGAGTTGGAGGCCATCTTCTCAATTAAATTTCTGGCTTCAGCAGGAGTCATGTCTCCAAGGGCTCCACCACTGGCAGCATCTATCATACTTCTCTCCATATTATTGAGTCCTTCATAAAAATATTGGAGAAGAAGCTGTTCTGAAATCTGATGGTGGGGGCAACTGGCACATAGTTTCTTAAATCTCTCCCAGTACTCATACAGGCTCTCTCCACTGAGTTGTCTAATACCTGAGATATCCTTCCTGATGGCTGTGGTCCTGGAAGCAGGGAAAAAGTTTTCTAAGAATACTCTCTTAAGGTCATCCCAGCTCGTGATGGACCTTGGAGCAAGGTAATACAGCCAGTCCTTTGCCACTCCCTCTAATGAATAAGGAAAAGCCTTCAGAAATATGTGATCCTCTTGGACATCTGGGGGTTTCATGGTGGAGCAGACAATGTGAAATTCTTTCAAATGTTTGTGCGGGTCTTCACCTGCAAGGCCATGAAACTTTGGAAGCAAATGAATCAGTCCAGTCTTAAGAACATATGGGACATCCTCATCAGGGTATTGGATGCACAAGCTTTCGTAGGTGAAATCAGGTGTAGCCATTTCCCTTAGAGTCCTCTCACGAGGTGGAGGTTGTGCCATGTTCTCAGAATGTGCAAAATCAGAATGCTCAGAATCAGAATGCTCAAAATTATAATGCTCAAGATCAGGATGTTCAAAATCACCAATAACAAAATGCACAGATTCACCAGTTATGGAATGCTCAGAATGATCAAAAGGTATAAAATGATGCCTAACTAATCTATGAAATGTCCTATCTATCTTAGGATCAAAGGGTTGTAAGTCAGATGGATTGCCTCTAGTCATACACTACATTCAGCATGCACACAACTAGTTGCCTTGTCATGTAAATAAAGGTGTAGGTTTGAACTACAGCTACCCTCAAATGATATCCAAATGACTTGAACTTTTGTGAGCAACCCTATAAAATGATGAGAAGATAGCACAAAAAATTTCAGACAAAACTTCAAAGTCTAACTATGAAAGCTAAAAATGGTAGGTTAAGAAAAATAAGTGAATAAAACTTGAAAAATAAAAAACTTTTGACAGAATCGCTTTTTTTTGGACGATGGAGACCTCAGCCGGCCGTAGCTGGCTACCATGGCGTAGGAAATTTTTTTCTACCCCAAATGCATATATAATAATTGCGATTCTGATAACCGGAGCAAAAGTTATGGCCGTTTGAAGTTTTGACAAACACAAAATTTGCTAGTTTTTTGGAACTTTCAAATCTGACAAAACTAAAGGCTCTAGCTATTTTTCCCACAAAATATGGATTAAAAGAAGTTACCACAAAAAAAATTCAGCCAAAAATAACAACCCTAGCTACTAAAACAAAAAATCCCAATTAATTCAGCATGGGTGGTCGCTAAAATCCGTCTCTAATTGATTTCTACTCCTACTCTGTTTTTCCGCAAGCTGATTTCTACTACTACTCTGTTTTCAAGCACAATCTTCACAGCAAAACACCCAAGACTGAAACAGGGGAAACGCTTAATGGTAAAACTGAAACAGAACACACATTAAACAAAATACCAGGACACTAATCAACACTAACACACATACTAACACAATACTAACAATTAAACATAAAACACGAAAGGATTAAACACACAACACTAGCTAGCTATTATGAACCTTTGGACACTACTCCCCGGCAACGGCGCCAAATTTGATCGAGGCCGTACCCGAATCAAATAAACATGAAAATGCAGTAACTAGGAAGTGATCCTAGGTCGTTTCCCAACGAGCAGTGACAAGCCAAATGTTCATAATATACTTGCAGTAACAGTAACGATGGGGGGGGGGGTTTGGTTGTTTGGTAATTAAAGAGCAGAACAAATAAAATGGAATACGAAACTACTAATACTAAAAACGGGTTGTTTCCTATGATTCAGAAGCCACTCTCTTATCCTCGGTTATGGAGAATTCGTCCCTAACAGTCAACCACTTAATCCAACCCTATTTCAATTTACTAAGCGAAAATCAACTTAGGGTTTTCAATACGTGATTAGGCACCACATACACCAGTTAGCCCTTCGTCCATTAAGCATGAACGCAAGTTAGGCTCAGAGGCAATTAATCGAACACGAAGCGTGCACTGATTAATATTCACGAAATTGGGATAACTGGTGAAGGGAAAACTGCCAGGAAACCACATTACAAACGAAACCTCAAAGAGAGTTGGGCTTCGTCCTCAAAAGGAAACAACACCAGAAAATCTAGCCTTCCATGGATTCAAACAGAAAACGCAAATGAAACATGAAGCAGAAACGTAAATGAACAAGAACGTAAATGAACAGAAACGTAAATAAACAGAAACGTAAATGAAAGTAGAAGAAGAAGCAAGAATGAACTCGTAATTAGAGGCAGAAAACGTAAAATTGCATTACGAACTCAGAAACGTCAAAACAGAAAAACAAAAACCCTAAAACAAAGCTCTGAATAATGAATAGCATAACAGAATAGAATCCCCTGCACGAATCCCAAGGCAGCTATTTAAAAAGAGTCACTCAAAGTCACTGGGCCCTATTTCAATACTCTGGCCCAAAACGAAATAAACACTGAACAACATAAAATAAAATTGCGAAATTTCCTAATTAGAAATTAACTAAGGTAAGCGCTGCTTTATTTGCCCTCTTCAAGTCCACAACCAAAATCCGGATTAAGCCCAATGTTTCATTAATTCCTGAAATTAGATTAAAAACATCAAATTAGCTAAATGAGCCCAAATAATAAAACTGCCTAATTAATTGACAATTAAGACCAATCAATAATTAAAATGGTGCAAAAAGGGTTTAGAAAATAGAAGAAAATGATGGCACATCAGTTGGACCTTAAAAATGATCCATTTTACTTAGTGAGAAATTGAAATGACAAACTTCAAAAGCCTATTTTTTATGGACGAGCTTGACTAGGCGAGTTGATTTTAGCCTTAGTTTCACTTTAGTTATTAATCAATTCGATTAAG
Organism: Glycine soja; assembly: GCF_004193775.1. Lineage (NCBI taxonomy): Eukaryota > Viridiplantae > Streptophyta > Magnoliopsida > Fabales > Fabaceae > Glycine > Glycine soja. The sequence continues at coordinate 21,925,323 of NC_041015.1, forward strand.
AATGAGAAATCCCAAAGAGAAAACGTCCAATTGATTTTCCGCTTTATTTTGCTAAAAGATGTTTTTTTTTTATTATTATATTGTTTTTTACCTCTTTTTGATTTCCAACGTGGTTACGGCACGACCGAACGGTCGGAATTTATTTTAACCGAAGTTAACGGATAACACAATTCAAATGTTCGGTGGAAATTGATTTTATTTTTAAGTTAAGCGAGAAATGACTTAAGTAAAATGGCTTAAGCACGTCAACAGGGGGTATAAAAAGTAAACAAAACGAGAATAAAAATGCACGAAACACAATGTGGACCACTACGGGTACATAGAATGAATCAAAAAGCTTGGTTCGAGGTACTTACCCGTTGAAGATCGAAGAACGATGAAGAACGAATGAAGAACGTCGAAGAACGGTTGAAACCTTTGCGAAATTCTTCACGGAAAACGTTATAGAAACGTTTCGGAAGCGCCTCGGCTTAGATTTTCTTCACGGAAACAATTTTTCCAAGCAAATTCGAAAGAGAGAGAAGTGCCTAAGGGGCTGAACCCTTTTCTTCTTCACTTTCTCCCCTATTTATAGCAAAATAGGGGAGGTGGTTGCCGCCCAGCTCGCCCAGGCGAGCCAGGTTGCTTCCTCCAGAAGCAACAGCCTTCTGGAGGAATATTCTGGAGGGCCCAAGTGGGCCTGGGTGCTATTTGCACCCCCATTTTTACTAAGTACACCTCCCTCTGCCTTTTTTTGGTGATTCTTTTTTCGTAAAGTTACGGAAACTTACGAATTTCGTAACGATACTTGTTTTCTTTCCGTAATGTTACGGAACCTTGCGGATTACATAATCATCCCCTTTTTGACTTACGGAATGTTACGGAGTCTCACTTAATTATGCAACGATGCTTCCATTTGATTTCCGGTGTGTCACGGAAACTTACGGATTGTGCATCAATATTTTTTCGGTTTTCCGGCAAGTCCTGGAATTTCACAAATTGCCTAATGATGGGTGCCAAGCACCTCACAAGGACCAAAGAAAGGTTGCATGTCATCAAGCAAAGGTCCCTTGACGAAATTAGGGTATGAAAGTTGCCCCTCTTTACTTGTCTTTTATTGGAGATAAAAGGAAAGTAAAGATAAGACACTAATTTCGTTCCTCTCGATTTGACGAGAGTCGCGGGTGACCATAAAATCTCCACATGCAAATGACTTGTTGTTCCCGGAATTTCACAAATTGCCTAATGATGGGTGCCAAGCACCTCACAAGGACCAAAGAAAGGTCGCATGTCATCAAGCAAAGGTCCCCGGACGAAATTAGGGTATGACACTAATTTCGTTCCTCTCGGTTGACGAGAGTCGCGGGTGACCATAAAATTTCCGCATGTAAATGACTTGCTGTTCCCGAAATTTCACAAATTGCCTAATGATGGGTGCCAAGCACCTCACAAGGACCAAAGAAAGGTCGCATGTCATCAAGCAAAGGTCCCCGGACGAAATTAGGGTATGACACTAATTTCGTTCCTCTCGGTTGACGAGAGTCGCGGGTGACCATAAAATTTCCGCATGTAAATGACTTGTTGTTCCCGGAGGAACAAAAGGTGCAGAAGACTATGTCAGTCTCTGCATGCTATCAAGCGTTCTGTCTTACAGATAGCAAAAGAATGTTTATACGGATAACCACTCGGGTATTTCTGCCCGTCAGCATGACTCAAAAGTCAATGTGACAGATCTTGTAAGTGCGGAAGATGATGTAAATCTCCGCATGTCAACGGGCTTGTCGGCCGCGATTGACGAAGGGTGCAGAATGGCCACATTGGCCGCTGCTTGTCATCGGGCCCGCCACCTCTGGATGACAAAAGGGTGTGGATAATCGTAAGGTATCTCCGCGTGTCATCGGGCCCGCCGCCTCTGGATGACACAAGGGTGCAGAATGACCAAATTTTGTCTCTGCGTGTCATCGGGCCCGCCGCCTCTGGATGACAAAAGGGTGCGGATAACTGTAAGGTATCTCCGCGTGTCATCGGGCCCGCCGCCTCTGGATGACACAAGGGTGCGGATAACCGTAAGGTATCTCCGCGTGTCATCGGGCCCGCCGCCTCTGGATGACACAAGGGTGCAGAATGACCAAATTTTGTCTCTGCGTGTCATCGGGCCCGCCGCCTCGGGATGACAAAAGGGTGCGGATAACCGTAAGGTATCTCCGCGTGTCATCGGGCCCGCCGCCTCTGGATGACACAAGGGTGCGGATAACCATAAGGTATCTCCGCGTGTCATCGGGCCCGCCGCCTCTGGATGACACAAGGGTGCAGAATGACCAAATTTTGTCTCTGCGTGTCATCGGGCCCGCCGCCTCTGGATGACACAAGGGTGCAGAATGACCAAATCTTTTCTCTGCGTGTCATCGGGCCCGCCGCCTCTGGATGACAAAAGGGTGCGAATAACCGTAAGGTGTCTCCGCGGGCTACCAGCTCTTGGGTCATGGTAACAGAAAGCAGTGTGGTCGACAAAAGCGAGGCTTTTGCTCCTACGTATCCTCCAATGAGGAACTCAGACCTACGTAGTTCTGGATAACTTGTGAGACTTAAAAAAGTCCTGGTGTTTTCTTCACTAAAAATGCAAACATGCTTTAGTAAAGAGACAAATATTCCAACTGATTAGAGCAGCATATGCTTTTTTTTTTTTTGAGTGAAAAGAACAATGCGTTTACCGGGGAAGGAGAGTATGTTGATGAAATCCCCCATAACCATAAATGAGATTTTGGATGTTAGCATTTCGTTTCTAAATGACCATTTAGAGGAAACACTGGGTTCGACAAAAATAGAAGAAACCACTCAAAGTGTATCAATCTCGCACAGGTAAGTGTTTCATCCTAATTCCGAACCATAGATATGTCATGACTTGACTTTGCAAATTATTTCCTATCAAATCAAAAATTACATGCGTGATCATGGATCAATAGGACTTCCCTTGGGAATGGGTTCTTTTAGCGGGTTTTTCGGCTTTTGTGTGTTTTTTTGGCTTTTGATTTTTTGTTGGCTTTTTCCTTTTCTGTTTTTGTTTAGTGCGGGGCGAAAAAGTCGCTAGCGCACTGATTCTGGTTGGCAATTAAAGGGAGAAGACCCTTTTAGGTCATGGTTTCCTTTCCTTCTTTTTGTTCATTTGGTGACAATTCTGTATTGTTCAGATATTGTCTGGTCTAAAGACCTCTCTGCACATTTCTTCTGGTTTCTTTGACCAGGAGCTTTCTTCTTTTCTTTCTTTACTTTCTCCCATTCTTTGGTTGGGAATTTTCTTTCTTTTCTTTTTTTCTTTCTCCCTCTCTTTGATTGGGAATTTCCTTGCTTCCTTTTTTCCTTTGATTGGAAACTTTCCTTCTCTTTTTCTTTGATTGGAAATTTCCCTTCTCTTCTTTTTTGCTTCCGAGGGTAAGGATTGACATTCTCACCCTGGGTCAAGGTTTATGGTGAGTCAGGATTTTGGCTCAAGACTTGTAGAATGGCTAGGCATGGTACATGTCAGGGTTTGGTTTGGTTCAAGGATAAAAGGGATGCCCCACATTATTTCCATGACACAAATGCAAAAATGATGATTTGGAAACTTCTTGCAAAACTGGTCATGCATGCACCTATGTGGACACTCAAGTGTCAAACTTTTATGGTCATGTGATGCTAGGGCTCAGGATTTATTTCCTCTATTTTAAATCAACCCAATGTTTTCCAAAATATGTTCTTTTATCAATTTGTGCATTCATCCGAGTCCATTTCGAGCGTCCGGGAAAACTTCACAGCATTCACCCTTTAGGTGTATACACATTTTTTTCAAAAACTAGTTATGATCAGTGAATTTTTTCAAAGAAAAGTTGGAAGTCATCTCTTTTCAAAAGCATGTCGGTTTTTCAGCTAGACAACTTATTTTTCTTTTCTTTTTCCTCTCTTTTTTTCTTAATTGCTCTTTTTTCCTTATTTGCTCTCTTTTTCTTATTTTCTCTCTTTTTCCCTTTTTTAATTTTTATTTTTATTTTTATCATGATTTTTGTTTGTTTTATTATATATTTTTTTTTGACGATGTTCCTAAACGAAGAACTCTACACGGTTCCAAAATTTCAAGCATCATTGATAGTAATGATATATAAACAGTAACGCAACAATCCAAACAAAAATGTATGCGCTGTACAAATGACAATCGAAACAACAAAAACAAACATTAGTCTCTCAAGTCAAAACAATAACATAGCATAAAAATGATAAAAAGAAATATGAAAGAAAACATGAATCTGGGGATCTCCCAGTCACGTATCTCCACTCCCTCCCAAGAAGTCAAGCAAATCGGCCATCTCCTCGTCCTCGTGGGCCTCTTCTCCACCGCCGGGAGCTTCTGGGGGTGCCTCTCCTGCTTGGGCCTCGGGCCAATCTCCGGGCCATGCGACCTCTGCCCTGAACTGGTTTGGAGTAGGGCATGAAAAAGAAGCGAAGCCCTGGCTCTGCATGCTGAGGCTCATCTGGTACAGACAATCATGGGTCTGTACATGTGCTCGGTGGTTGGCCGCCTGCTGGCGAACCAAATGCCGTAAATACTGCTCCATGTCAAATGCCCCAGCCTGGCCAGCCTGATGAGGTGGTGGTGGCGCGCCTGCGGCCTGTGGAGCATCACCCTGAGCCTGTCTCTGGGTACAGTACTTCTCAATAAAAGCCCGGGTGATGGGCGGCCGAATTACCTTGGTAGGTGCAACGGGGACTCCGAATGACTGGCAGAGTCCTGTGATCAGCGAGGGAAATCCCAGGGCCCTGTTGGACTTATCTGGATCCAAAGGATGCCTGGTAGGCGCCATACCTGCAAAAATATAAATGGCATCAGTGATTAACTGAGCCACATGGACACTCATCCGCGTCAGGATGGCGTACACCAGCTGACACTTCGGCAGGGGGAGGTCGGAATTATGATCGCTGGGCAGGATGTTGCTGAGGAGCAACGTCATCCATATCTGGGTCAGGGTGGTCATGTTGGTACGCATGATTCGCACTCGCCTCCCTGCAGCAGTCCAGGCAAAATCCTGCCCCGGTATACATAGCAGCTGGGCGATGGCCTCCTCATCGAACCCATCAGACCGGTTCCTCCTCTGGCCATACTCACATTCCTGGCCCTCTTCCAACACCAACGGATATCCCAGGAGCTGGCCGATAGCGTCGGCATCAAACGGGATCCACTGACCCCTTACCCAGGATCTCATGTCACGCACGCCCTCCTCTGTTGGCCAAGCATTGGCATAAAACTCAAGGACTATTTCTGGATCGAACTTGGCCATGGGAGTAACCAGTGATGCCCACCGCCGGCGCCCTATTTCCTCCTGGAAATCAGTATACTCGTCGTCCCTGAGCTGGACGCGTCGCTCCCGGAGAAACGACCATCCCTTGATGGCCTCGAAGCGCTGCTGGTGTACAGCGCTCCTAAAGCGGTGACTGTCGTACTCCGGAGCGAAACTAGTTCCTTCGGCCGCCTTATCCTTCCTGGACCTCTTTGAGGCAAGCTTCCTCGGGGCCATTCCTGCGAAGGCAAACATTTGGAAAGTTAGTTTTTACCAAGAAATGCTACCCTTAAAACAGAAATGGCATACAACCCCCTCCAATAAATACAAACATCAATGTAAATTTAGAGCAAGCTTATGCGCATACTTCTTCACGAACGTTCACTTGCACAAGACATTCTTATAACTAAGAAAAATGCACCCATATACAATCAAGGCACCTTCGTTACCTAGATTATTTACATGTACTTCCAAGGTGTATTTGTTACCTACATCACACACATTTCCTTTGCTAAATTCACATACATGCATACTCTAAGCACTTTGGCTATCAAAAATTGCATACGTGCACATCTTTGTATTTCTAATACCTATACATACACAAACTTCATGATGAATCTTGACTATCTACACAATAAGGTGCTACATTTCATGCTTTTTTTTTCAAGTGTTTTTTTACTACCTAAAGCCGCATGCAAATTCAAGTATATTTTCTTTTGCTCACTAAAATTGTATTCAAATTAAAAGGTATTTTTGTAATGTATTTTCTTTACATAACATGCAACATATTTATAGATTTTTGTGAGACATTTTGACTACCAAAAATTATATGTACATACATCCAAGTATTTTGCTACCATACCCAAAGTGTAAATTGCCAAAGGTATTTTGCTACCTATTCTAACCTACACATTTATGATGAGCAAAATTCCTAACCATCTAGGCATAGGGAAAATATTGTAGCGTGGCCTATAGCTGATTGCTGGCCAAAAAGGGTAACTTTACCCAACATGCACCTCCTCTTGTGTTCTTTTGCATAAAAACTTTGGTTCCTAGGCCTAGGATATATGTGGGGCAATCACTCTAGCCTTTTACGGGAATGAATGCACGTCCCAAAAAAATAGAAAATATGTGCAAACCAAAATGCCCCATGGGTTGTTTCCTTACAAAAGTCACGCGCTAATGCCATTGAGGCATTTCACCGAACACTTGGTGGGCGCGCGTTTAGGCATCAATAGCAAGAGAACGGGGACAATGTGGCATGTCCCATTGTTTCAAAATGCATTATAGGCCTAGGGCCATCCCATACAAACCCCCAATTCAACCTAATCAAGCAAGAAAACAAACCAAAATTGCCCCACATATTTAAGCACATTCCCACAATTTAGAGCACCAAAAGGAGATCAAAATACACCAATGAAAAGCTAGAAAGCTTAGGGATGGAACACTTACTTGTTGGTGATGAACAAAAGCGCAAAAACGGAATCAAAAAATGCGAAAAATGATGACCCTAGGGCTGCAAACTCGTCAATCCCGTGGGTATGGCTTTTGAAAGGGGGAAAAGAAGTTTTTGAATGCAAAAACGTCCCCCCTTTCGTCATTCTTATAATTTGGTGCAGGGGTGGCTCGCCCAGGCGAGCTAACCTGCATTTTTTTTTTTGAGAGGAACATTAACCATGTCCCCTCCTTCCTTATGGTTTAGCGTCTTGCTTAACTTGAACTTACTTAAGTTAGAGTTAGGCATTGATTACTTATTTTTAAAACAAACAAAAAGTAAAAGAAAACTGCGAATACAAAGGATACGGGGCTGCCTTGCAGCGACGTTCTCCGCTTGCTTAGCATGGAGAAAGGGGCGACGATCAGTCGGTCGTGACCCCATCCCCACTTGCATCCGTTCCTATGTACCTGCAAGTAAGAAACAACCTGGTGTGGCCAATCTTGGCCGCATCGCTATCTTACCTTGATTGGTTTCTGCTGTTCATGTTTTGTCTCTACCCTAGAAGGTAGCTCAAGATGATCCTGCCCCTGTTTCACCACAACAATATGCATGCGTATACGTATGCGTATGCATGAATGTTTTCAAACGCAGCAAATTTTAGGGAAAGTTGGTTCAGGTTCAATTCTAATTAAGCGCTTGGGGCATCCCATGAACTGAGCGGAAGGGCTCAGGTGATCACAAATCAACGCAAGGTTTGAAACTAACGTGAGGACTAAAGCCTCGAATCCACGTTCATTTCTTTGAAAGATTGTAACGAGAGATACAACAGACAGGAAATCCCTGGGGGAAATCTAGAAAATGCATAAAGATAAAGAACATGCAGCGACATCCTTAATTGCCCCAGCTTCTAAGCATAATATCGTTTGACGACATCAGAATTCCCGGGTGAAGGTAGCTCTTCGCCATCCATGTTGGTAAGCACCAGGGCTCCTCCGGAAAAAGCCCTCTTCACAACAAAAGGCCCTTCGTAGTTCGGGGCCCATTTCCCTCGATTGTCCTTGACAGCATGGAACATTTTCTTTAGCACAAGGTCTCCCTCATGGAACTTGCGCAAGCGTACTTTCTTGTCGAATGCACTCTTCATTCTTTGCTGGTACACGCGCCCATGACTCATGGCTGTTAAGCGCTTACCCTCAATGAGGTTGAGCTGGTCATAGCGCGTTTGAGCCCACTCTGATTCCTTTAATCCGGATTCTGCCAAGATCCTTAATGACGGGACTTCTACCTCAAACGGTAACACAGCCTCCATCCCATATACCAATGAGAACGGCGTTGCCCCAGTTGACGTTCGCACTGAAGTTCGGTAACCGTGTAACGCGAATGGGAGCATTTCGTGCCAATCCTTGTATGACACGGTCATCTTTTGGATAATCTTTTTGATATTCTTATTGGCCGCTTCCACGGCTCCATTCATCTTTGGCCGGTAGGGTGTGGAATTGTGATGCTGGATTTTAAACTCCTCGCACATTTCCCCCATCATCTTGTTATTCAGGTTGGTGCCGTTGTCCGTGATAATCTTCCTTGGCAAACCATATCGGCAGATGATCTCTTTCTTAATGAACCTGACCACCACATTCCTCGTGACATTGATATATGAAGCCGCCTTGACCCACTTGGTGAAATAATCTATCGCTACGAGGATGAAGCGATGACCATTCGAGGCCTTGGGCTCAATGGCCCCGATGACATCTATTCCCCACATGGAGAAAGGCCAAGGGGCGGACAGGACATTCAGAGGATGTGGTGGAGCATTGACATTATCTACGAATGCTTGACATTTGTGGCATTTCCTCACATGGACATAACAATCACTTTCCATGGTAAGCCAGTAATAACCTGCTCTTAGGATCTTCCTGGCCATAGCATGCCCGTTGGCGTGTGTTCCAAACGAGCCCTCATGGACTTCCTCGATCATGTGATTTGCCTCCTTGGCATCCACACACCGCAGGAGTGTCATGTCGTGATTTCTCTTATACAGTATGCTTCCGCTCATGAAGAAACCGGCTGCCAACCTTCTCAATGTCCTTTTATCATTGTCGGAAATCTCTGGCGGGTATTCTTTGCTTATGACATATCGCTTGATGTCGAAATACCAAGGCTTTCCGTCCCGTTCCTCTTCCACTTGGCAACAATGCGCGGGTTTGCCACGACACCAAAATTCAATGTAGGGTAGATCCCCGTGCGGTGTTAGCTGGAACATAGACGCCAACGTAGCAAGTGCATCCGCCATTTGATTTTCCTCGCGGGGAACATGATGGAAGGAGATCTCATCGAAGGTCTTAGCCAATTCCTTGATATAGGCTTTGTAGGGTATCAGCTTGGGATCTCTAGTTTCCCATTCCCCTCTCAGCTGATGGATTACCAACGCTGAGTCGCCGTACACCTTGAGTAGTTTGGCATTGGAGTCAATTGTTGCCTGGACGGCTAGGGCACATGCTTCATATTCGGCCATGTTGTTGGTGCAGTCGAATCCTAGCCTGGCTGTGAATGGTACACATTGATTGTCCAGAGAGACCAACACTGCCCCAACACCATGACCTAGAATGTTTGACGCTCCGTCACACCATACGGTCCATTTGTCCCGATCTTCGTCCAATTTTTCCTCAAACAAGGCCATGATGTCCTCATCCGGGAATTCAGGATGCATGGGCTGGTAGTCGTTAAGAGGCTGTTGAGCCAAATAATCTGCTAAGGCGCTTCCTTTTATCGCCTTTTGGGTGACGTAGACTATATCAAACTCGGATAGCAAGACTTGCCACCGGGCGATTCGTCCCGTGAGAGCTGGCTTTTCAAAGATGTACTTAACCGGGTCCATTTTGGATATCAACCAGGTAGTATGGCTCAGCATGTACTGCCTTAGGCGATGGGATGCCCATACTAAAGCACAACACGTTCTTTCGAGCAAGGAGTAATTCATCTCACAGGTCGTGAACTTCTTACTTAGGTAGTAAACAGCGCGCTCTTTCTTCCCAGATTCGTCATGTTGCCCCAGCATACACCCCATTGACTCGTCCAAGATTGTCATGTACAAAATGAGAGGCCTTCCAGGTACTGGTGGCATAAGCACGGGAGGATTCATAAGGCACTTTTTGATCCTTCCAAAAGCTTCTTGGCAATCCTTATTCCAGCGATCAGTTTGGTTTTTGCGTAAGAGTTTGAACAACGGCTCACAAATGGCGGTGAGCTGTGATATGAATTTGGCAATATAATTCAAGCGTCCCAGGAAACCTCGGACTTGCCTCTCTGTACGGGGTTCTGGCATCTCAAGGATAGCCTTCACCTTTTCGGGGTCTACCTCTATCCCTTTCTGGCTTACAACGAAACCAAGCAATTTCCCTGATTTGACCCCAAAGGTACACTTAGCGGGGTTCAACCTTAATTGATATTTCTTAAGCCTTTCGAACAACTTCCGCAGGTTGACAAGGTGTTCTTCCTCGGATTTAGATTTAGCAATTATGTCGTCCACGTAGACCTCGATCTCTTGATGCATCATATCATGGAACAAACCTACCATGGCCCGTTGATAAGTTGCCCCGGCATTCTTGAGTCCAAAGGACATCACCTTGTAATAGAACGTCCCCCACAGGGTGACGAAAGTAGTCTTTTCCATATCCTCGGGCGCCATCTTTATCTGATTGTAACCAGAGAAACCGTCCACGAAGGAAAATAAAGCAAAATTGGCCGTGTTATCTACGAGGATATCGATGTGTGGTAAAGGAAAATTGTCCTTGGGACTGGCCCGATTCAGGTCCCGATAATCCACACACATTCGTACTTTCCCATCTTTCTTAGGAACCGGTACGATGTTGGCAACCCATTCTGGATACCGAGCGACGACCAGAAATCCAGCGTCAAATTGCTTCTTCACTTCTTCTTTTATCTTCAAGGATGTTTCGGGCTTCATCCTTCTCAGTTTCTGTTTTACCGGGGAACACTCGGGATTTAAAGGTAATCGGTGCTGTACAATGTCAGAACTCAAACCGGGCATATCTTGGTATGACCAAGCAAAGATGTCTTGGTAGTCTTTTAGCAGGATTATTAATTCTTCACGGATAGGTGCGGTAATACCTGTACCTATCTTTACTTCCCTTTTTCCACTGCCAATTCCTAAGTCTACCAGCTCTGTTTCTTCTTGATGAGGCCCCATTTCTTGGTCCTCATGGGCGACCATTCTTTCTAATTCTGGGGGAAGTCCCACATCCTCGTTTCCTTCATCTTTCGTTTGATTCATTTCTTGCTCGAAGTCGATAGGCGGGTCCCAGGTATTAGTACCTTCGGGGGACTCGTCATCGGATCTGCCGTTTCAGAAAAAGAAGTAAACATGCAAATGAATGAAAATGGGTAGAGACGTAGGAACAGATGAAGAAAGATCCTTGTATTATAAATTCAAAAACAAAAGACACAAAGCCTTAACAAAAGGAAAAACTCTAAAGCCTAGGCCCAACTATAGAGCTTTTAAAACCATAAAGGTTTACATTATGCTCGTTGCGTAAATGCCGGGGCGTTCCTCCACTCGCCAATTTCCCAGCTGGAAATCAGGAGGGCATGGTCGTACCAAATCCAATGTACTCGGAACATCATCTTCGCATATTGCGACCACTTGACCTTTGTCTTCCAGACCTGCGCTTATCAAGCTTCTGCTTATGTGGCAGGGCGGGCTACCTTCACTTTCTTGTCTCCAACGCGAGCTTTGACCACTGCTCTTCCTTCCCGCGATGCTTCTTTTCATGTCCGCCTGAGTGGGCTTATAGCCTAAACCATACTTCCCACGATTTCCTTGGGCATTTATCAGGCTAGTTATGCCGCCGTTGTCTTTGCCTAAACCCATTCCGGGTTCATAACCGTTCCCCAACATAACTCGGGCCATCATTACTGCTGCATCGGACAGACAAGGCTGCCCAGAGAGGGAGTCCACAGAGGAAATGCTGACCACCTCAAAAGACTGGAAAGCGGTTTCTAACGATTCTTCTGCGGCTTCCACATAAGGCATAGAGGATGGGCAGCTCACCAAGATGTCTTCCTCGCCTGACACGATGACCAAGTGCCCCTCCACTACGAATTTCAACTTTTGGTGGAGCGTAGAGGGCACAACTCCCACTGAGTGGATCCACGGGTGCCCCAACAGACAGCTGTAGGAGGGGTTAATATTCATTATTTGGAAGGTGACTTGACAGGTGTGAGGGCCTATTTGTACTGGGAGATCGATCTCTCCCCTAACCTCTCGGCGAGTGCCGTCGAAGGCACGAACCACCATTGAACTCGGCTTTAAGTGGGAAGCATTGAATGGTAACTTCTCCAAAGTGCTTTTAGGCATCACCTTTAAACTGGAACCATTATCGATGAGCACCTTGGCTACGATATGGTCCATACACTTGACTGATACGTGTAAAGCCTTATTATGCCCTCTCCCCTCAGCGGGGATTTCTTCTTCGGCGAAGGCAAGATAGTTGTTGGCAGTGATATTGTTGACCAGCCCTCCGAAACCTTCTACCGAGATATCTTGGGCCACATGGGCCTCGTTCAGAACTTTTACTAGCAGAGCCCGATGAGGCTCGGAGCTCATAAGTAACTCCAACAGCGAGACCCTGGCCGGGGTTTTGTTGAGCTGTTCGATAACCTTGAATTCGCTTTGCTGAATTATCCGGAGGAACTCGCTGGCTTCCTCTAGCGACACCTCCTTTTTACCATCCTTTTTCTCCGGGGGGCCCTTTGCCGGGATATCTTTATTCGAAGCGTGGGGTGCTTCGCCATCTTGTTCCTCCACCACTTTTCCTTTTCCCTTGACGTCCGCGGGTTGGACTGGTAGGTCCGGAGGTGCGAACACACGACCACTACGGGTCACACCACTCAGTCCCGTGATATTTATTACTTTAGCTGACAACGAGCTGACGTTGGTGGCTTCTTCTTCCTTCTCCCTCGGAGGTGTATATCTCCATGGTACTGCGTGGCTACTTTGGTATGGGAAAGGAACAGGTTTGGCTACTAAGGGGTGTCCGGGCTTTTGCGAAGCTGCGCTTTTGGTGAAGTATATCACCAAGGGTTTGGGCTTCGCAACACTGTTCCCGTCCGTGGACTGCATGCATATATGCTGCTCTTCTTTTCATTCACTGCCGACTTCTAGTCGACCTTGATCTATCATCCGCTGTAACAACTCCTCTACTCCCAAACACGTCTCCATGTCATGCAGCTCGCCGGAATGTAGCAAACAGGAATCCTCCTTACACCCACTATGGGGAATCACACCTCCTTTTTGTAGGGCCTCAAAGATAAACCTCCTAGGGGTTGCCACATCCCTTAAAGGTTTAGACCTGTGCGGCCTATCGGACTCGACGGCATTAACCACTCCCCTTCCATGATTGGCGAGCGGGTTGGTTCTCACATTGGGCCGATCCTCTTGGAAAGTCAGCCATCCAACATCCATTAAATGTTGGACCTTGTATTTAAGGGCCAAGCATTTTTCAATGGAATGCCCCGGGACACCCCCATGGTACTTGCAGGTTGCGTTAGGGTCATACCACTTCGGGAAAGGGGGTTCGAGGACCCTTCCGGGAGTTACCACGGCCAAATGATTGGCGATGAGGGATGGCAAAAGGTCTTCGTACGTCATTGGGAGTGAGGTGAATTCCGGAAATGGCCTCGGAGGGAAATTCCTTGTCGTGTTGGAATTACCGGCCGGGCGAGTCGTGTTTGGAGTTGGAACTTGGGGAGCTTCCCTCTGGGTGAGTGCCTTAGGCTGCACGGGTGTTGAACTAGAGGCGTTCCCGGTATGAGCCGAGAAGCTCGGGTGATGTTGCGCGTACTGATGGGTACCATGAGGCGTTTGCTGGGGTTTGACCCACGCGGGTGTTGAAGAGACGGCATGGGCATCTCCTTCCTTCCTTTTTGCCCCTGTTGCCCCGATTCTTTTGGCATTCGCATTTGTGGAGGAAACGTAATCAAACTTTCCTCTTTTCAATCCTACCTCGATTCTTTCCCCGGCAAATACTAGATCCGCAAAGCTGAACGGCATGTAACCTACTAACTTCTCATAGTAGAACACTGGCAGAGTGTCTACCATCATGGTGATCATCTCTCTCTCAACCATGGGAGGAGCTACTTGTGCCGCCAAATCCCTCCACCGCTGCGCATATTCTTTAAAGGTTTCACCCTCTTTCTTGAACATATTCTGCAGTTGAGTGCGGTCGGGAGCCATATCAGAATTGTACTGATACTGCCTTAGGAAGGCAGTAATCAGATCCTTCCAAGTACGGATACGGGAAGCTTCCAAATTAGTGTACCACACTACCGCGGCTCCGGCCAAGCTATCTTGAAAGAAGTGTATTAATAGCTTTTCATCCTTAGAGTGGGCGCCCATCTTACGGCAGTACATCTTGAGATGGTTTTTGGGACAAGTCGTCCCTTTATACTTGTCAAAGTCCGACACTTTGAACTTCGGGGGAATAACAACATCGGGTACTAAGCAAAGATCCGTCATGTCTGCGAACGGATAGTCCCCAAATCCTTCCACGGCCCTCAATCTTTCCTCAAGGAGATCGAGCTTCCTCCTTTCTTCAGTTGCTGGGGGCGGTCCTTCCGTGGACAAAACTATTGGTGGTGCCGCGATGTTGGGTTGAGGCAACGTGCCTGGTGCCAGCCCTTCGGGGATCGGGGGATAGAACTCAACATCCCTTCGAGCATAGTCTTGAGGGTCTTTGTGGACTTCGTCGGGCTATTGAGGAGGCTCTCTTTCAAGGACGGGAGAAGCAATGTGGCCCGCATCTTCTTGCAAGACGGGTGGTGAGTAGTTGGGCGGCAATCCATAAGGGTAAGCCGCTCGGTTGTATCCCAGGTGAGGGCTGCCATCGTGCCCCAGTGTGTCCCTTCCCCATCCTACTATGTTTGAGGGAGGATGGTGCGCAGTTGCCAAGAGAGTCGGGTCTGCTTCGGCAGCCGAACTGACAGCGGCAACGGTGGCCGCGTTCTTCTCTATGAGCTGCTTCATACTTAACATGGCCTCCATCATGGAGGCCATTTGTTCTTTCAGAGCCGACATGTCGGCTTTCATCTGTTCCTGTGTTTCCTCTTGATCACCCATCGTTCTAGATTTGGATCTGGTGCGATAGGGATGCCTTGTGGCGCGTTTAGTTATGGTGGTTTTCCCTAAAAAACCAAACGTGAGGAGTGGGTAAAGAAAAAATGCATGCTAGAGATGAAATGTAGGAGTGATTTGATTTGCACAAGCTTTTTGGAGTAGAAACATGGGACCAACTCATTTTATTTCAAAAAGAAAGTCGTATCTAGTCAAGGTCTGAGAGACCATACAAGTTTCCTAACGATTTCTAATTATGTGGGCCATTAAGTCTATCATATGCTGACAATAGCCGAGAAGCCCATGAATCTCTTCGGGGGCGGAGTAGGTGTCTGCCATCGCCTTGGCCTTGGCTAACAAGCGGGGAAGTTCTTGACTCCCGTTCAAGGTAAGAGCAAACCGATCCATCCACATGGTTGCCTCTTGGTGTAAAGAGTCGATCACCCTTCCTCTAGCCTCTTTTTCCACGTATACTTGAGCATACTCGTCCGCGATTCTATGCTCGTGGGCCGTGGCTAGACCTAACTCTTCTTGGTACTTGGCGATGATAGCTAGCATGTTGGTCTCCGTCTCGCATAAACGCTGAGACAAGCTTCTTTTGGACCTTGAACAAGCAACTAACTCCTCTTTTAGAACCATGCTATGTGCTCGCGACTGGTCCCTCTCTTCCCTTCGCAGCTTGAGTTCACTATTGCTACCCCATAGAGCTCCGCGAAATTTATTCCGGCCATACTCATCCTTGCGAGCCCTCTTGGTCTCTTGTTCAAGGGCTCTTGCGGTAATTGCATTCTCTTCCCGTAACCCGGCACACTCCTTCCGAATGTGTGTTGCGGCCAACTTGAACTTCTCCTTGGAAAAATTCGCCTTTCCTAACTCACTTTTGAGAGCTTGGACTTCTTCGTCCTCTTCCGGTGCTTCAAAACTCTCTTCGCTGACGACTTTTAACTTGGCGAGCCAATCTAAACCTCGTATATGAACTTTCAGCCATTCATGGTAGCCACCAATGATGCCATTACGAATGCCTCTAAGTTCTTGATCTTTCCTTAACGGGGTTTCCCATGCCTTATGGATTCTTTGTATAGTCTTGGAATTTTGTGCGCCGAAATCCCTCACAAGGAAAGGAGACATGCTTTCTTCCGTCGGTGCTCCCCTCATGGGGTACCCTAGTTGTCTTATAGCGAGTGCGGGATTGTAGTTAATACAACCCCCCGTTCCTACCAGCGGAATGTGTGGGTATCCTCCACATGAGAAAAGGACTCCTTCTTTTCCTTCCTTCCATCGGGGGAACCAACTGATTGTTCTACCTCCTATCCCAGCCAAAAGCTGGTCCCAATCTATTCTCCTCTTTTCAGTACACGAGCGATGGCTCAGGAGCGGACATGGATGTCTTGTGTCTTGTTGGAACAAGTGCGAAACCAACCAAACACAGAGGGCGGGCAAGCAACAGATGATCCGTGCGCTACTCTTTTCGCACCTTCGGTCAAATGTGTCAAATAGATCTGCCAAGACAGTTACCGTTCCGAGTCTGTTTTATGCAGTCCAAACCTCTTGCTGAATCCTTGACCACAGTTGCAATTCTGCTCAAAGAGGGGAGACACCCGGATGAAAGATATGGTTTTCTTCCCCCGAGAGGACATCCTAGAATTTCCTCAAATTCTTCAATGGTTGGTACTAATTGGAAGTCTCTGAATGTGAAGCATCTCAAAGGCTGGTCGTAGTATTGGGTGAGTGATGCAATGGCTTCTATGGATACCTCTGCTAAGGTCAACTCTAAGATCTTTCCGTAAGTCTTGCGGAAAGCTTGCATTTGGAGAAGTTCCATCAACCGCCCTAATTCCTTGATGCTGGTGGTATCTAAGCTTTTAACCTTGACTTGGTAGAACCTCTTGCCGATTTGATTTGTTCCCATGCTTGCTAAAGTGAGACAAAAGCTGGTGCAAATCAAAACTCCGATATCTCATGGGTGGAATGGATGAATGCATGAAGGAATGCATATAACACAGATGCAATCTAGGAATGCGGGGGTCCGGGGAATTCGTCCCCTTCTTAGACACAACGTCTAGGGGTAGCAAAGTGCCCCAACGTACGTTTTTAAGAAGGCGACACGGACCCTCCGTTGGTTTGTTTACACAAGGGATCAAGACAGAACCCATATGCGATGCCTATGCAAAAGACACAATGCGGGAATGTACACAGTATGACAATATTCACTGAACATAAGCAAAAGGGTATATGATACTTATGCATGGCAGTGTGAAAAATGGCATGCAGCGTGTTTGCTCGTGCCCCTATTTAAGGGACCTATAAGGGAGAGAACTAACTAGGCATTTAGTGATAACCCCCAAGGTAGTCATATCTCTTTTGATGGTTTCTAGAGGTATTATCCTCTTTGAAGAACATATTGTAGCAGTAGGGACTACTAGCAACAATAAGTTTTCAAAGAGAAAAGCTCTAGATGAGGGTTCACTATAATCAAGCAAGTCGGAGACCTAGCATGATCACAGATTCACCTCCACTCCTTATGTTCCCACGAACCCGGGTATAGGGCCCTTTTTCACTCACAGTGTGTGCAAATAGTGTTGGTGTTTGTGTGCATCAAATGAATAAATATTTACCTCATGCATACATTTTAAAATGCACTAAAAGCAATAAAGAGCTTATACACACAAGAACATAATGAAGGGAAACTAACAAAGGGATAAGTCATGGTAAAACATTGCACAAAATTAAATGGCCTAACTCTCTAAAAACAGTCCCCAATGGAGTCGCCAACTGTCGCAACCTACCCTTCGGCGGGAGGGCGACGCGAGACTCGCGGGATGCGTGTTCCACGAAAGGAATACGCGCGGAGTCGCCACCAACGTTTATTTGAGGAAAACGTCGGAAAAACCGGAAAAGACGCGATCTACGAACTTTTAAGTGAAAGGTTCGGGAGTTGTATTTACGCACGGGGAAGGTATTAGCACCCCACACGTCCGTCCCAAGGGACGGCAGCCTTTAATCGAATGTGCAAACATGACTTTGATTTTTACGTTCCCTTTTATGTCCTTATATCCTTTATACCCTTTTTATATTTTTCCCTTTTTGTGGTCGACAAGGGTGTTTCCCTTTGCTCCTACGTATTCCTCAATTTGGGATGAGAAAATCAGACCTACGTAGTTCTTTCTTATCAAGTGATTCTTTTTTACTTAAGTGGTGATCATTTTAAGGCGTTGGACCTTAAAAATGATCCATTTTACTTAGTGAGAAATTGAAATGACAAAGTTCAAAAGCCTATTTTTTATGGACGAGCTTGACTAGGCGAGTTGATTTTAGCCTTAGTTTCACTTTAGTTATTAATCAATTCGATTAAGAATGAGAAATCCCAAAGAGAAAACGTCCGATTGATTTTCCGCTTTATTTTGCTAAAAGATGTTTTTTTTATTATATTATTTTTTACCTCTTTTTGATTTCCAACGTGGTTACGGCACGACCGAACGGTCGGAATTTATTTTAACCGAAGTTAACGGATAATACAATTCAAACGTTCGGTGGAAATTGATTTTATTTTTAAGTTAAGCGAGAAATGACTTAAGTAAAATGGCTTAAGCACGTCAACAGGGGGTATAAAAAGTAAACAAAACGAGAATAAAAATGCACGAAACACAATGTGGACCACTACGGGTACATAGAATGAATCGAAAAGCTTGGTTCGAGGTACTTACCCGTTGAAGATCGAAGAACGATGAAGAACGAATGAAGAACGTCGAAGAATGGTTGAAACCTTTGCGAAATTCTTCACGGAAAACGTTACGGAAACGTTTCGGAAGCGCCTCGGCTTAGATTTTCTTCACGGAAACAATTTTTCCAAGCAAATTCGAAAGAGAGAGAAGTGCCTAAGGGGCTGAACCCTTTTCTTCTTCACTTTCTCCCCTATTTATAGCAAAATAGGGGAGGTGGTTGCCGCCCAGCTCGCCCAGGCGAGCTCAGCTCGCCCAGGCGAGCCAGGTTGCTTCCTCCAGAAGCAACAGCCTTCTGGAGGAATATTTTGGAGGGCCCAAGTGGGCCTGGGTGCTATTTGCACCCCATTTTTACTAAGTACACCTCCCTCTGCCTTTTTTTGGTGATTCTTTTTTCGTAAAGTTACGGAAACTTACGAATTTCGTAACGATACTTGTTTTCTTTCCGTAATGTTACGGAACCTTGCGGATTACATAATCATCCCCTTTTTGACTTACGGAATGTTACGGAGTCTCACTTAATTATGCAACAATGCTTCCATTTGATTTCCGGTGTGTCACGGAAACTTACGGATTGTGCATCAATATTTTTTCGGTTTTCCGG
Source organism: Glycine soja (assembly GCF_004193775.1). NCBI lineage: Eukaryota > Viridiplantae > Streptophyta > Magnoliopsida > Fabales > Fabaceae > Glycine > Glycine soja. The sequence continues at coordinate 21,944,497 of NC_041015.1, forward strand.
CATGTCCTGGAATTTCACAAATTGCCTAATGATGGGTGCCAAGCACCTTACAAGGACCAAAGAAAGGTCGCATGTCATCAAGCAAAGGTCCCCGGACGAAATTAGGGTATGACAATAGGCCATTACTTGGCCACTTTGCATCAACACTCCTTCTAAACCCATCTTTGATGCATCACAATAAACCTCAAAGGGTTCTCTCAGGTTAGGCAAAACTAGCACTGAAGCGGTCGTCAATCTTTCCTTAAGGATCTGAAAACTATGCTCACATTGGGTATCCCACACAAAAGCTTGACCCTTACGAGTCAGTTTAGTCAAAGGTAAAGCTAACTTGGAGAAACCTTCTATGAATCTCCGGTAGTATCTTGCTAAGCCTAGAAAACTTTTAATCTCAAAAACAGATTTAGGACTCTCCCACTCAAGAACGACTTCTATCTTAGAGGGATCTACAACTATACCCCCTTGAGATATCACATGCCCTAGGAAACTAACTTTCTCTAACCAAAAATCACACTTGGAAAACTTAGCATAAAGTTTTCGGTCCCTAAGGGTTTGCAACACAATCCTCAAATGTTCTTCATGTTCCTCTCTAGTCTTAGAGTATACCAAAATATCATCTATGAACACTACCACAAAACTATCAAGGTAAGGGTGAAAAACTCTATTCATATAGTCCATAAACACTCCTGGAGCATTAGTCACACCAAAAGGCATGACCAAATACTCATAGTGACCATAACGGGTCCTAAAAGTAGTCTTTGGTATATCCACAGACTTCACCCTAATCTGATGGCAACCTAACCTAAGGTCTATCTTACTAAACACACAAGCTCCTACCAGCTGGTCCATAAGGTCATCTATTCTAGGCAAAGGGTACTTATTCTTAATTGCCACCTTATTCAACTGGCGGTAATCCATACACAACCTCATGGTCCCATCTTTCTTCTTTACTAATAACACTGGGGCTCCCCACGGAGACACACTAGGTCTAACAAACTTCTTATCCAACAACTCCTCTAACTATTTCTTAAGCTCAACTAACTCTATAGGAGACATCCTATAAGGGGCTATGGATATGGGTCCAGCACCAGGTACTAAGTCTATGGAAAACTCTATCTCTCTCTCGGGTGGCAGACCAGATATATCCTTAAGAAACACTTCAGGAAACTCTTTGACAACAGGGAGTTCACACATGGAAACCTATGTCTCTACTTCCAGGCTAGACAAGATCATGTACACTTGAGCATCTTCTTTTAAAGATGTCACAACTTGGTTGGGAGAGATAAACATCGTATCCTTAAAGCGCCTAAGCATCCCCCCATAAATGCTTAATTTCTTTAACCACTCTATTTTCCCCCACCAGGGACATCCGACAAGGTCAATGCACCTCACCTATGAACATACACAACATCCAACACATGAAACATGGGAGTCTCAAGTACATGACCATGGATGAATTAAAGTGCCTAAGCATCCCCTCAGAAATGCTTAAATTCTTTAACCACTCTAGTTTCTCACACCAGGGACATCCGACAAGGTCAATGCACCTCCATGATCATACACAACATGCACATGTCAATGCATTTCCAACATCATCAACATTCCATTTCAATGTCATTCTCAACATAAACATCATCTCATTTCAATGACGTTATCAACAACAACAATAACCTCATTTCATATTCACATAATCATCATTAATATCAACATCGCCACATATCAATTAGAGTCATTAATAGCCACATCAACAATAAGTCGCATTCCACATATACATATTTCTCTCATGCTTGAGATTCACTCTCCTCAGGTCTTCAAACAACACAAGTCAAATAAAGACAATAATTTCATTCATCAACAGTAAATATATCGCATCCCATTCGTGAAAACATAGTTTTTCTTGAAAACCAGCATGCATATCAATAACAATTATATCACATCCCATTAGTTAAAAACATTGTTTTCTATAAAGGAACAATCAACATGCAACATCAATATCAAATGTATCGCATCCCATTAGTTAAAAACGTAGTTTTTTTGAAAGAAAATCAGCATGCAATAGGGACATGCAGATATTCTCATAGCTAGGTTCCTTGACCCTAACTATGGTGTCAAAACGATAAATCTTATAATAAACTCCCCTCACCTATTGTGAGCTTCTCGTCGGTTTCCTCTTTGCGCTACTTAGAGACCTCTTTCTCATTCACGTTTGTTGGTCCAACGCAAGTTTCTATTATGCCAAAACAAAGGAAATTACTGTGGATTTCAGAAATAAAGCTAGTGATACTATTCTGAGTCAAAACCCTTGTCAAAATGTAAAGGGCTAAAGGACGTTTCGGATTTTGGAAAAGGAACATCATTTTGAAATTCCGATCATGCCAATGTGACCGGGGTTGGTGAAGGTCACGAAAATAACACTCATTTCAAGAAAAGATAACGTTTACAAAATCTCTTTCTCTAGGGTTTTTCAAAGGAAGCGCAAAACATACAATGGTGGTTCCAAAATTAGAAAAGATGCAAAGACAAGCTGAAACTAACAAGGAACCAACATAGAATCATAGTTACCTTGAAGAAAACCGTGAAGGTTAGAATGGGATTCGTTCTCAACCGAAACAACAAGGCAAGCTTGGAAGATTCCACTCTGATTGAAGGGTTCCTCTCGGTGTGGGGTTTCAGTGGAGAGCTATGGCTGTTTGTGGTAGCTACTGGTGGCTGTGGGTGATGGAGAAGAATCTTGGGACGTTGGAAATGGTTTTGGAAGAAGGAAGGAGTAGGAAATGACATTTTTCCAAGGCTACATGAAATACAAAGGCTGAAACACTCAAGTGCTTCTGCTCTGGGGCAAAGAAGCGTTTCTCACACACCAGAAGATATATTGCAGATCGCAATGGTCAGATCCCGGAAATCTGTCACATGAACCTCCAGACCAATTTTCAAGAAGATCCAACGGTTAACAAATTCAGGAAGGCACGTTTACCAAGAAGGTTTCAGACAATTTCCTTGAGAAGCTTCATTAAGAGGCTTTCTCGAGAAGCTTCCTCGTGAGGCTTCTTTGGGAAGCTTTCTTGAGAGGCTTCTTTGAGAAGTTAACGCTTTAACTACCAACACCCTTCTAATAACTAAACTCACCTCCTTGAAAATAAAACATGGATAAAATAACACAACAAATATAATCAAACCCTCATCCAACAACTCCTTTACTTGAGGAATAAACTCAAGCCTCAGAGGTGTGGCAATGCTAACAAGTGTCTTTTTAAAAAGGAGAAAATGTGGAGGTTGTCTAAGAGGAAAAATTTCTTTAATATTTGTCTTTATTTCAAAATGCCTTTCCTTGTTAGTTAACCTCTTGGAGGAGACACTTACCTCCTTACACTCCTCCTTAACCATTAAAAGTTGTCCTTCTTCTTGGGGGTAGATTTCTTCACTAGATTCTTCCCCTTTTGCTTCTTCACTTTCATTAGAGGAAGGTGAAGTAGCAGCCTCATCTTGGCTACTATAAATGTCTTGGATCCTCATAATCATGATTTTCTTTGTGGGGCATTGAGAAGTAATGTGTCCTCTTCCAAGACATTTAAAGCACTTTATAGAGCTAGTCTTTTCTTGCATACTAGCCTTAGGGGGATATTTTTCTATTGTCTTCCCCTTATCATCTTTGGGCTTAGAAGGTGCTGCCCCTAAGATGCCTAGACATTGGTATTTCTTTGGATAAGAATGAGAGCCATAAGATTTTAAAGTAGACTTTCTTTTAAGTTTTTGCTCTACCCTTATTTCCCTTTCTTTGGATAAGAATGTTAGCCTCTTGAGGCTTTCTTTCATTTTCTCTCCTATCGGAGTGAGGTCTAAGATGTGGCCTATGCCTTCCTTCATAATAGTCATGAAGTTCTTCACTTAGGCTCTTGCAAGAGTTATGACTACTATAGGAGGCATGTTTTTCTCTTTTCATTTCTTTCATTATTTTTCTTCTTTCTTCCTCTCTTATTTTCTCTCTTTCATCTTGACTTATTTATTCCACTCTTTTTTTTCATTTTTCTTTTCTCTCTTGTTTTTCTTTCCACAACTTAAGGGATCTCAACTCATCTAATATCTTATACAAGGGGTCCTTAGGAGTAGAACCCTCACTATTAACACTAGATGAAGAATGAAGACTCGTGTTGGTTCCTAAGTTGTGGTTCTTTCTTGTTGGGGGTTTGAAAACAAAAGGTAAAAGAAACTATGGTTGAAAATAGCCAAAATAAATACTAAAAGAGGTGTGAAAGATAAGGTAAAAACTAATTGGTAAAAGGAAAGCTATCTAGGTGGTTTGACAATGGAAGGTAAAGGAAATAAGCTATGAAAATAGGCAAGAAATTAAAGTGCAAGAAATGTAAACTAGGTGGATCCTAAGAGTGTTTGGATGACCTCATTTAAGGTTCCCAACAAAAAACTCACTATCCTAAGGGAAAATTGCCTAAAATTATTACACACAAATAGAAGTAGGGTGGCCTATTGGAGGCTCCCAACTTACTTCCAATGAAAGACCTTTTTGTTACAAAATTTGAAAGCAATGAAAGTAAGTAAATTGTCAATTACAAAATTACAACAAGGTCCTCAATTTTGGTGGTTGTTATCTCTTTGGTGATTCACTCAATTTGGAGTGCATCTTAGTCCAATAGCTCTTAAGGTAGTTTTCCTCTTGCTTCTTGACTCAAATTCTTCAAGGGATGGCACCAATCCTCCTTTCCAATTCCCTATATGGCAACTCACAAACAAGGAAACAAAGAGACAAGCAATAACCAAAGACCCAAAAAATGAAATGAAAGCTAAACCAATAGAGTTTTAACAAGACAAATTTTCAGGGATTTTTCAACAATTAAAGCAATGAAAAACACAGAAAAGCAAGCTAGGACTCAAAGAGAAACTTAGAATGGCTCTAGAGTAGAGTAAAAAAAACTAAAATAAAAAGACTCAAGAAACCTCTAGTTTTGGAACTTTTTTTTTCTCACTAATTTTCAATAGAAATTTCAGAACTAGGATTGGTATAAAATAGGCACCAATTGTAGAAGAAATTTTGAGCCAAAACAACAAGCACACTTCCCTTTCACTTTTTCTTTTTCCTGGACATTGATTTTTCTGCCAACTTGTTTCTTTTTTCGTAATTTTTGTCCATATGTCTAGAAAATTAAGTAAAAAGTTCAGCTCAAAATACGTAGTGACCAATTCCCAGTAATTTATACAAGTTTGTATGTTCAAGTTGCCAGCACCAGCGATTTCAACCTAGAAATCAAGAGTAGTGTTTATGTTGCTTAAGGCTTGGATAGTTACAATTTGTGTTTGCTTATGCTCAATTATCTTGAATAACAAAATTCAAGAGAGCTTAAGACTTATTTTGATTCACAAATCCAGCCACAACTCAGCACCACAACTCAACTTCATCATAGGCATCATGTAGGAAACTTAGAAAACAAAAAAAAGGAGTTCAACCACAAAAATACTTCTAGGAATTGATTTAGAACATGTTATGAACTAAATAACATGCATGAATTAGACTCAAAATTCAAAAGATAGGATAAGAATGACAAGAATACATGAACAAATGTATCTAGAATTCAATCAACACCATATTTGATTTTTACTTTATCTTTTATCACCACATTATACATTTAGTTTCATATTCCCTCTAAGGCCAATCTATTTTCCTTATGATAAGTTAAAATTTACTAACCTATACTATTTGAAGTGCCTCTTTTCCTCTAAGTTGAAACATTTCATTAATTATACACGAGGCTTGAAATCCATTATTCTTTGACAACTTAGAAAAACCAACCAAAACCAATGTTGGGGAATTGGTTGTCTGCCACTCCTTTCAAGAAGTTCTTATTTGTTGAAGAAACAAATGTATGTACCTTCCTTTAAGTTCATAAAAACTAACCAACAATACAGGATATTCACATAAGAAGTTGGGGAAAAAGCTCAACTCAAGCACTGTACTTATTGAAATGGACAGAAGATTCTGGTTCTACTTCTACCCATTAATAATTCACAACAACAAGTGCTAATGCATGGAACTAGTGTTGAGAGGACTGTTGCATTTGGAAAACCATGTCCTATGTCTGAGGTCCCTAGTAAGAAGACTCATGAAGATTTTGTCCCTCAATTTTAACCCCAAAGGAGTTAACAATCCATATGCCTTCACCTCGCCCAAATTGTTTCCGTTATCTTCAAAGCGCACCAAAACTGGCCGGAGGTACTCAATTTTTTACTCTCCTCTATCGCCTCCGATGAAGTCAAGGCTTGTCTTCACGAACCTCCCAAATGATTTTTTCTTTCTTGTCCATAACACGTTGAGGTAACACACACGCCACATTTTTCGCGTTCTCCATGGGTCATTTCTACGCTACCTTGTGTCATCGTTGTCGTCGTCCAGCCATCACTACTAGAAAATAAGCTTTTAACATCAATTATTAAGGACTTTTAACATCGGTTATTAATCAATGTTGAAAGTACCAACGTTGAAACTATTATCGTTAACATCGATTTTCCAAAAATCGATGTTAATGTAAAATTACAACATCGGTTATTTAAATAACCGATGTTATATAATAAGAATTATAAAAAAAGTTATATATCTTCATATCAACATCGGTTTTTTTAAAAAACCTATGTTGTTAGTGTATGTTAACATCGGTTTTTTAAAAAACCGATTTTGTTTGTTGAAGTGTTGTCAGTGTACGTTAACATCGGTTTTTTAAAAAATTGATGTTGTTTTTAGATTTTTTTTAATATACTGTCTATTTTTTCAGTAACCCCAAAATTAACTTGCAAATTTTAAAAAGCAGATCACACAACATATAATTTTCATTTTGTTTTGAAACAGTTTTTACCAAAAATTCCATGACAAATTTATTAATTATTATGAATAAAAAATATTTAATGTTAAAGAGACATGAGTTGTAAAAAATGTAAAGTAAACTACAATTACAAAATTGCCTAAACATCCTAGGTTTCATTTTTAACTTTCAAATAAAACTTTGCCCATTGGATGCGAAGCGCCTTCAATCTCTATGGTTCCAATGGTTTAGCATCGGTGAAATACAGCATGATATAATAAAACATTAGTTAATAATATAATAGCAATCATAAAAAAAGGAAATTTGGTGAATTAAAAATTACCATTTCCCAATTATTCTTGAAATTTCCAAAGAGTATAGTTGACATCTAGTGCATGACGTAATATCCACACTCAGTGCTTCCTTTTTGTCTATTACACTAAATACATTATGAAATTTAGACATTCAACGTTAAGAAAAAAATACTCTACACAATACTAAAATATAAGTAGAATCATATTGTTTAAAGGACTTACTTTAACAACAATCCACCTAGCAGCAGGCTTGGATTTACTTTGTTGAGTACCATCAAGTCCTTTCAAAGCACTGTTGAATACAAACATTGATGCTTGTTGTACAATTAAAATTTTGATTTTCCAACCTAATGCTGAAGCAAATGTATTGAAAAAAAACACTGACTTGTTAATTATGCCTTTGAGGTAGTTGTCTGGCCTATTATGCATTGAACAAAACCAGATGACAACATTTTCATTAGGTAAAATGACGACCATTTGCCAATGTGCAATGCAGTGGAGATCAATATAGGTTATTATACTATTATACATTATTTAAATTCATTTGTTTAGTTTAAGTTACCCATTCAGGTAAGCTCCTAGGTACACATCTCGTTTTAAATTTTGCATCCAGTTCGTAATGTAACTTTCTGATTCAAATAGAAAGGAAAAATGAATAACTTCTATATAAATTGGAATCATCACTTATTCACCTCATAATTTTAGTAGTTGCTTTATACACTAACCTGGTGAAAACCAATCTCCTTAGTGAGAGGGACACCAAGCTCTGCCATACAAGCCTAGATCCTATCATTTGAGCCAAACAATGCAGGTACCTCTGAAGGCAGTTGTCTTGCATTCTCTCCAATGCCACAGCTAAAGGGTAACCAATTGCAAACCCTCCACCCCCATAAGCCATATTATAACAAAAATGAATATTTTGCATGTGGCTCTCTGAATTGGTCCAAATGTAATAGAATTGATTATGATCATATTTTTGTAACACCCTCACCAAATTCTCGGTCACAAAGAAAGTGTCATCATCCCCCATCACAAACCACCTTTCATTGTTATTATTCTACATCCCTAGCCTCATTGTCTCCGAGACTATGCGAGATATTCTAACTCCCAACCTCTTCCCACGTAGATTCTCGACCTTGAACTTTGAGACATCACTTGATATTCTCAATGTTGGTAAAAGGTATTCCTCACTAGGTTCATTTGTCACTTCTTGATCTAGCCAAAAGTTGCCCCTTGTCACATTTGGCCTTCATCATAGTTTGATGTACTCTTTTCTATGGTTCCATAGCCTTGATGAGGCTGCCATGCCGAACACTATGAGGGAAATGTTGGTTTTTTTCCTCAAAGGGTGTTGTTTTATTGGTGTGTTGAGATGGGGATGAAGCAGTGTTGTCAGAAAAAGTGGGTGGTGGTGGGAAGAGGGTAAGGCTTTTTTTGAGGGCAATCATATGAATGTGTGATGAATCTGAGGGTGTAGAAGAGGTAGGAGATGCAGATTAAGAGGAAGAAGGATGTCATTAGTTTTGTTATGGTACATGAAGAGTGGTGGAAGTTTTCTGAATATTTGAGATTGCTGTAGTTTTTGTTCACAGTGGACACGAATGGTTTCATGGATTTGAGTGAATTTTCACACAAAGAGATAAAATAAAATAAGTAGTGGCATAGAGAGAGAAACAGAGAGGCTGAGGGTGTGTGATTGTGTTGGTTAAACTGAAAAAGAGTTGTTTGATGAATTAGGATTTATGGTTTGTTGTGGGATAATAAGAATTGTAAACAGAACAAAATAAAAGGCACCTCTGCTACACTTAATTTGTTTGAGATTAGGAGATTTAGATTTATTTATTGATCTTGTGGGGATCTTATCCAATGTTAATATATGATTAGGGTTTGATAATCAATTGTGTCTTTCAAGGTAGTTAGGGTAATAGTCGAAGTCTGTTAAACTTATGAAATAAATAAGATTTTTTTAATATCTAGTAAACAACTTGAGAATGCATTATATTTAATCTTTTTTGTTTAAACAACCGCGAAATCATGCATTTATTCTAACCTTACCACTAAATTGATTAAGCATAATGAGCTAGATTATATTTTACATTTGCAAAAATTAATTTAGATTTTGTTGGATAAGATTATTGGTATAATTTACGAGCAAAAAATATATTCGTTTACATTTGAAAAAATTATGGATAAAAATATTTATTTTCTCATTATCTTTTTTTCCTCACCCTTCTCGAATACTACCTGAATCATTAAATCTTAACCTCAACACCATATTTGATTTTTACTTTATCTTTTATCACCACATTATACATTTCGTTTCATATTCCCTCTAAGGCAAATCTATTTTCCTTATGATAAGTTAAAATTTACTAACCTATACTATTTGAAGTGCCTCTTTTCCTCTAAGTTGAAACATTTCATTAATTATACACGGGGCTTGAAATCCATTATTCTTTGACAACTTAGAAAAACCAACCAAAACCAATGTTGGGGAATTGGTTGTCTGCCACTCCTTTCAAGAAGTTCTTATTTGTTGAAGAAACAAATGTATGTACCTTCCTTCAAGTTCATAAAAACTAACCAACAATACAGGATATTCACATAAGAAGTTGGGGAAAAAGCTCAACTCAAGCACTGTACTTATTGAAATGGACAGAAGATTCTGGTTCTACTTCTACCCATTAATAATTCACAACAACAAGTGCTAATGCATGGAACTAGTGTTGAGAGGACTGTTGCATTTGGAAAACCATGTCCTATGTCTGAGGTCCCTAGTAAGAAGACTCATGAAGATTTTGTCCCTCAATTTTAACCCCAAAGGAGTTAACAATCCATATGCCTTCACCTCGCCCAAATTGTTTCCGTTATCTTCAAAGCGCACCAAAACTGGCCGGAGGTACTCAATTTTTTACTCTCCTCTATCGCCTCCGATGAAGTCAAGGCTTGTCTTCACGAACCTCCCAAATGATTTTTTCTTTCTTGTCCACAACGCGTTGAGGTAACACACACGCCACATTTTTCGCGTTCTCCATGGGTCATTTCTACGCTACCTTGTGTCATCGTTGTCGTCGTCCAGCCATCATTACTAGAAAATAAGCTTTTAACATCGATTATTAAGGACTTTCAACATCAGTTATTAATCAATGTTGAAAGTACCAACGTTGAAACTATTATCGTAAAATCGATGTTAATGTAAAATTACAACATTGGTTATTTAAATAACCGATGTTATATAATAAGAATTATAAAAAAAGTTATATATCTTCATATCAACATCGGTTTTTTTAAAAAACCTATGTTGTTAGTGTATGTTAACATCGGTCTTTTAAAAAACCGATTTTGTTTGTTGAAGTGTTGTCAGTGTACGTTAACATCGGTTTTTGAAAAAATTGATGTTGTTTTTAGATTTTTTTTAATATACTGTCTATTTTTTCAGTAACCCCAAAATTAACTTGCAAATTTTAAAAGCAGATCACACAACATATAACTTTCATTTTGTTTTGAAATAGTTTTTACCAAAAATTCCATGACAAATTTATTAATTATTATGAATAAAAAATATTTAATGTTAAAGAGACATGAGTTGTAAAAAATGTAAAGTAAACTACAGTTACAAAATTGCCTAAACATCCTAGGTTTCATTTTTAACTTTCAAATAAAACTTTGCCCATTGGATGTGAAGCACCTTCAATCTCTCTAGTTCCAATGCTCTAGCATCATTGAAATATGACATGATATAATCAAACATAAGTTAATAATATAATACCAATCATAAAAAAATGAAAATTGTTTGAATTAAACAATTACCGTTTCCCAATTATTTTTTAAACTTCCTAAGATTATAATTGACATCCAGTGCATGACGTTATACCTACACTGTAGAAGCAAAGACTTTGAGATTGTAGAAGCAAAGACTTTGCCTTTGATGTTTTGATGATGCCATATGATCGTGATGATTTGATGTCTTCGCACTTATGTTGGTGAACAATTTGATTCTTTGGATGGTCGCTTTGCAGGAATGGATATCCGTCTCACGCAGCTTGAAGAGGATGTGGGTTATATTCGTCAGAGCTTCGATCTTCCACCACCACCACCACCACCTTCTTAGTGTTTAGATTATTATTATCTTTTCTTATAAGCCATGTATTTGGCTATGCTCCTTACGCTATCATTTTTTGAACTTTAGTTTTTCTTCGGTATTTGGACTTTAGTCTTTTTTGCTTAGATTCTATGTGGTTTTGGATTATGACTGTTTGGATTATATTTCACTTCTGAGTGCTTGGATTATGTTTGGTTATGACTTATTTATGCTTAGCTTATGTTTGGTTGTGACTTATGATTGATTATGTCCACTCTATTATATTATCTTGTGTTGATTGCCACACACTTTGGCTTTTTGATGTTGCCAAAGGGGGAGAGAAATGGGGTGGTATAGAAGCTTAGAAATCAAGTAATCATCAATTCCAAAACATAGGGGGAGTTGGAAATGAGTGAACGTAATATATCATGCATATACATTGCTTGTATCTTGATTTCAGGAATTAAATTGTCATCATCAAAAAGGGGAGATTGTAGAAGCAAAGACTTTGCCTTTGATGTTTTGATGATGCCATATGATCGTGATGATTTGATGTCTTATGAAAATGCTCTTCTCAAGTTTAATTGAAGACAACAATCCAAGAATACAAGATACAACATCAAGAAGATCTCTAGTATTTTAGGAAGGGAATTCCAAATTGAGATAGCAAAAGGTTTGGCCAAGAAATTTAAGTTAAAAAGTCTTTTTCAAGAGATTTACTCTCTAGTAATCGATTACCAGAGGATGTAATCAATTTACATTTATATTTAGATTGTTTAATTTGAATCATTATTTAGAAATTCATCTTTAAGTGAACTTGGAACTTGTATTGAAATCAAAGTAGAATTTTAATTGGGGAAATAGTTTGTAATATCTTAATTCAACCACCCCCCCTTCTTATGATATTTGAGGCCCCTTGTCCAACACACACTCAGTGCTTCCTTTTTGTTTATTACACTAAATACATTATGAAATTTTGATATTCAATGTTAAGTACAAATTAGTCTACACAATACTAAAATATAACTAGAAGCATTGTTTAAATGACTTACTTTAACAACAATTCACCTAGCAACAACCTTGGATTTACTTTGTGGAGTATCGTCAAATCCTTTCAAAACACTGTTGAATACAAACATGGATGCATATTGTACAATTAGAATATTGATATTCCTGACTAATTCTAATGCAAATGTATAGAAAAACAACACTGACCTGTTAATTATTCCTTTCAGATAGTTGTCTGACCTATTATGCAACGAACAAAACCAGATCACAACATTTTCCTTAGGCAAAATGACAACCATTTGCCAATGTGCACTGCAGTGGAGACCAATATAGGTTATTATACTATTATGCATTATTTAAATTCATTTGTTCAGTTTAACTTACCCATTTAGGTAGGCTCCTAGGTACACATCTCGCTTTGAATTCTTCATCTAGTTCTTAATGTAACTTTATGATTCAAATTGCAATTGCTCAAATCTCTGGATAGACTATGGCTCGAGGAATCCATACACATGGCATTCCCCACTCGCATACTTGTCTCAGTCGTATGCCTATTGTTGTTATCATAAAGTAAATTATGTATGAATTTAAAACAATAAGTTAGGTAATAAACAACAATGTAAACTGACTTACAGAATCCACAACTGTATAATAGAGATGCTGAGACATTGACCACCGTATGCTATTTCAGACAGATCTTCATGCTTTATGTACAAGGGGAAGTTGTCATTAAACACCCCAAACATGGTAGCATCCCACATAACCTGCAATAGCTTTAGAAAAAGTTGTGGGATGGTCAATGTCATCAGATATAGGGGATCATCGAGATCATGATCCGGCCTATCTGCAAGTTTCATGGGTTCCACAGCTCCCTGTTTATCCAAAATAGTTAATTAACATAATTTAATTACAGTGAACACTTTAATTGAAAAAAGAAGAATTTAATGACACTAAAATACCTATTATGATAAACGCTTCACAAGATGTGTCGGCCAAGCAAGGAAGGTGTTAAGTGCCTGCCCCACTAGCTTAACCTCTTCAGTGGGTACATGAATGAGAGTATTTGCATCTCTAACCTCCTCAACACCAACCTTGACTTGATCATGCATAAAAGAAATGTTGTGAACGGTTGTAGATCCCTCATAAAGTCTTCCTAGGGCAACCAGGCGGGGAGGATTTTCTTCAATGTACAACCCGTATTTGTCTGAGTCACCCATGTATGGATCGTTCCTTGAGGGATCAACACAACTCTCCTTTGTGTTGACACGAGCAATGTTCGCTTTTGGAAAGTGCACTGGATCGCGCAAGTAGTATAAAACGGTAAGAACCGAGTATCGAACTCTCATGGAACTTGTGTTACTTGGTAAAGCTATTTCAGTGAATAGGTGTCTGATGTGAAAAGGGATGTGTTTACTATGAACAGGTTTACCAAGTAACACAAGTTCCTCAGAGTTCGATACTCGGTTCTTACCGTTTTATACTACTTGCATGATTTGGTGCACTTGCCGGAAGCGAACAAGTTTTTGGCACCATTTCCGGGGAACTTCTTTTTATTTGGAAAGTTAGTTCGTTTTTAGGTGCCTATTCTTTATTCGTTATTCTTTGATTATCTGTGAATATTTTTCTCAATTCTTATTTGTCTTTTCTTATTGAATTGGATAATCACCGTTCTGTTAGTATTTTACATGCATAGGTCTCCCATAGGCAATTTAGTTCCTCTGGATTTAGAAATTGAAGCTACATTAAGAAGGAATAGGGCCAAGAGGAGAAGAAAACTTCTGCAAGACAGAACAGTTGCATCCATTCTTGAGGAAGAAACTCATTTCTTTGATTCATTATCACCTAATTCACCATCATCAAGGGAGTCTGCTACTCAATTGCCTGAAGCCGCTATCATGGTAGACGAGCAGCACTAGAGGATCACCCTTGAGGATTATTCAAGCAGCTCAGTACCGCAATTCTTTACTAGCATTGCATGTCCTGAAGTGGAAGCTCACAACATCAACTACCCGCATTCTTTAATTCATTTAATACAAGGGAATTTATTCCAAGGATTACCTAATGAAGACCCCTACGCACATTTGGCAATGTTCATTGAAATATGCAACACAGTTAAGATTGCTAGTGTGCCAGATAAAGCTATTAGACTAAGTCTATTCTCATTCTCATTGGCAGGAGAGGCCAAGAGGTAGCTTCACTCGTTTAAAGGGAACAATCTTAAATCCTGGGAAGAATTTGTTGCAAAATTTCTAAAGAAATATTTCCTAGAGTCCAAGACTGTGGAAGGGAAAGCTGCAATCTCTTAATTTCATCAGTTCCCGGATGAATCTTTGAGTGAAACATTGGAACGGTTCAGAGGTTTATTGAGAAGAACTCCCACCCATGGGTTTTCCGAGCCAATTCAATTGAATATGTTCATAGATGGGATGAGATCACAAACCAAGCAACTGCTAGATGCTTCTGTAGGGAGGAAAAGAAAGCTAAAGACCCCAGAAGAAGCAACTGAACTAATTGAGAATATGTCAGCCAGTGATCATGCCATTTTGTGCGACAGAACCCATCAACCCACAAAGAAAAGCTTGTTAGAACTATCATCACATGATGCTTTATTGGCACCGAATAAGTTGCTTTCTAAGCAACTTGAGATTTTAACAGAAACACTCGGTAAGTAGCTAACTAAATTATCTATTGGTCAACCTACACATTCTTCTGTTTTGTAGGTTACATGTTGTACCATCTGTGGTGAGGCTCATGAAACAGGCCAATGTAATCCCATTGAAGAAAACACTCAAGAAATTCATTATATGGGAAATCAACAGCGACAAGGGTACACTCAAGGAGGATTTTCAGGCTTCCGGTAGGGTCCTTATAATCAACAAGGACAGTGGAGGTCACACCCTAGCAATTAGTTCAATAAAGACCAAGGTGGACCCTCGAATAGGCCAATCCAACAAGGGCCTAACATCTTTCAGAGGACTACTAAGCTGGAGGAGACTTTGACTCAGTTTATGCAGGTAACAATGCCAAATCATAAAAGCACTGAGTCAGCACTGAAGAATCTTGTGCTCCAGGTGGGACAACTGGCCAAGCAGATAGCTGACAAGTCATCCAACAGTTTTGTAGCAAATACAGAGAAGAATCCCAAGGAGGAATGCAAAGCTGTGATGACAAGGAGTAAAAGGTTTGTGGAGGATGAGGAAGAGAAAAGTGTTGGGCTCAAGAAGAAAGCTATTGAAAAGAAAGGTACTGATGGTAAGAAAAATGATGTGAGAGGTGAAAATAATCAGGAAAAAGAGAAACAAATAATGGTCAATAAAAAAGAATTGAATGACCAAGAAAAAGAAAAAGAAGAAGAAAAAGAAAAAGAAAATAAAAGAATTGAAAAAGAGAAAAAAAAAGAATGAAAAGAAGAGTAGAAGTGAGAAATCTGTGAATGAAGGTGCAGAAGTACCATATCCTGTGGTACCTTCCAAGAAGGAAAAGGACTGTCATTTGGCAAGATTTTTAGATATTTTCAGGAAACTGGAAATAACCATGCCCTTCGGAGAAGCTTTACAGCAGATGCCACTCTACTCCAAATTCTTGAAGGATATGTTAACAAGGAAACATAAGTATATTCACCAGGAAAACATTATAGTGGAAGGAAATTGTAGTCTTGTGATTCAAAAGATCCTTCCACCCAAGCATAAAGACCTTGGGAGTATAACTATTCCTTGTTCAATTGGAGAAGTCACTATGGGAAAAGCTCTTATTGACCTGGGAGCCAGTATAAATTTAATGTTGCTCTCCATGTGTAGAAGGTTGGGAGCGTTAGAGATCATGCCCACTAAAATGACTTTACAATTGGCTGACCGCTCCATTACCAGACCATATGGAGTAATTGCAGATGTGTTGGTCAAAGTGAAACATTTCATCTTCCCGGTAGACTTCGTGGTAATGGATATTTGTGAAGATACTGACATTCCTGTAATATTGGGAAGGCCATTCATGTTAACTGCAAGCTGCATAGTTGACATGTGTAGAAAGAAGCTGGAGATGGGTTTTGAGAATCAGAAAATTGATTTTGATTTGTTTGTTGAAGACAAGCCTGCTCCAGCACAAAATTTTTGCTTACAGGTAATGGAAGTGGGTCAAAAGGTTCTGGAGGTAAGAACCAAAACATGATATCACCCATTGAGGTAAAAGCATCAAGCTAATGACATTAAAGAAGAGCTTCCTGGGAGGCAACCCAGTTTTAATTTTTTCTATCTTTGTTTCTCATGTATATATGATGTGAAACCTGCTTTATAATCTGTACATTGGAGTATATCAGCTTATCCTTGAATGTTAGATATAAGGGTTTCTATTTGTTGAGGACAGGACTGAAAAATAACTTAGAAAATATTTTCTGAAAAAAATAGTCCTTTCGCTAAGTGCAAGCCTCACACTAAACGCATCTTTGGTCATGCGCTAAGCCGTGAGTCTCATGCGCTTAATGCCAAACCCTTTGCATTTAAGGCTGATTTGGTCTGCTAAGCTGGCCAAGGCTGAGCTAAGCCAACTTCAATTCGATCTGAATTTGGCTAAGCTACAGCCTGATCGCTAAGCCCATCATACACTCTGGATAAGCGCAAGTCGTTGTTGCCAAGCTCATTTCCTTGCGGTCAGAACTGAGGTTCATTGAGCTAAGCGCCATTCATGGTAGCTAAGCTTAATTCTTTGTGGCCTAAAATGGGTTTCATCGAGCTAAGTGCCCCTCATGGAAGCTAAGCTAAAATCCTTGCAGCAATGTTAGCGCTAAGCGACTCCTTTTCCACTAAGTGCATGCTCCTCTGTACACAAGATGCATCATTTTAGCTAAGCCGGCCCAGAGCCCGACTTAGCGAGAGTTGCAGGTTTTGTGATCTGTAGACCTTGCTAAGCGGTCTTTTTACGCACTAAGCCAAGTGTTGTGTTTGTTAAAAAAAAGAAGCCTGAGTTTGAATTTCAAATGTCAGCTTAGCGCAGTGGCTCGCTTAGAGAGAAGCGTAAAAACTACTTAAGTGAGTGTAACGCCAGCTACACTCACAATGGCCATAATCTTCAAGCTTCTTCTCTACATTCTCCCTCTCCAAAAATTCACGCAATTTGCATCTATGCTTCCTTTTTGCATCTTCTTCTTCCAATCACAAAGCATTTACTATCCAAGTAAGTTCCTTGCTTTTTATTCTCTTTTACTTGTCTAAACTTTAGGGTAGAAAAGCTTACTTTTAGTTTTAGATTTTTAGGGTTTTAATGTTTTGTTAAAATTAGTTTAAGATTAGGACTTTATATACATTTGTACTATATTGAGTAATTTGGGAACATTGCATGTCTAATATGCCTTTTAGAGGCTTGAAAAGTGCAAGAAAATGAATTTCGTTTTTTGCATTTTCTTGAAAACACGATGAACTCACTTAGCGAGCATGCTGCACTAAGCAATTTCATCAGTATTCATTGAATATATGCATTCTCGGACAAACTCGCTAAGCGCACCTACCGCACTAAGCGAGTTCATCGTTTGAGGATGAACACTCATCCTCTTGCTGAACTACCTGTGGCTAAGTGAGGCTGAATCGCTAAGCCCAGGTAGCTTAGAAAATTTTTTTTGTTGATAGCTGCGTGTTAAGCCAAGCTTTCCTGAGCCAAGCGTGGTTCATTACGGCATCTGTCGAGCTAAGCGAGCCTTGTTCGCTAAGCTCCCAATACTTAGTAAAATTTTTGAATTGTATGGTGCCGCTAAGCACAGCCTTTGATGTGCTTAGCGCATATCCTTGCAGCAGATGTTTGGCTTAGTGGGAACTTGCCAGCTAAGCCAATTATGCAGAAGCTACAGTTGTACAACTTCCACTAAGCAACTTCACCTGTCACTAAGCGAAAGTGTGTATTTTGTGAAGGTGAGCTAAGAGGACCATGTCTCGCTAAGCCGCCAGTGCATTTTTCAGTTTTATTTTTTAGTTTTTGAATTTGAATAACTTGTGTCCTGATCAATTGTTTGGTTCCTTTATTTGCAGATGGCCTCTAGGAAACATATAAGTAGTGATTCTAGGCCACAGGATCAGTATGATACCAGGAGATTCCAATCAATGGATGCCAGGAACCGATATATCGATAACATTTTGGACCGAAGGATCCTTCCGGAAAGGAATGTTCAAATTTATCATTTTGAGTTCGACGAGTTTAAAACAGAGTTGGAGAGGCGTAACCTTCACAAATGCCTCACCAACCTTCAGGAAGGGAGCATAGATGTGGCAGTGGTTAAAGAATTTTATGCCAATTTCTATAGTCCAGAAGATCAAGCTCCCAAGTGTGCTAGAGTAAGAGGTCATTTAATCAAGATGGATGCAGACAACCTAAATGAGTTTCTTCAAACTCCAGTGTTATTAGAGGTGGGGGAATCTTTACCCACTTATTATAGATTTTACAGATTAAGGTCTGATCCCAAAGAGATGGTGGCTAGTCTATGCATTCCGTGCAAGGGCTTTATTTTGAAAGCTGAGGGCCATCCATGGAAGCTCCTCAAAAAGGATTTTACTACCTTGGCTTAGACATGGATTGTCTTCTCTTACTCTAACCTAGCTCCTACCTCCCGCACTTCAAATTTGAACACAAACAGAGCTAGGTTGGTCTATGGCTTAATCACAAGGATGGACATGAGCATTGGCGGTTTGATCTCTGGATAGATGACCATGATGGCTCAGTCCAACTCTTCTTGCCTAGGTTTCCCAGCTTTAATCACAGCCTTATGTAGATCGAGGGGAGTTGGATCTGATGCTCTTACCTCTTACGAGAGCCTAAGGCCGGTCATTAACTTGGCTTATATTACAAGGAACTGTTGGAATGTGAATGACCAAACAGGTAATTTTCAAGGGGCAAGGAAGACCTAGCTCAGAGCAGCTGATGTTCCCTCTTCCTCTACACCAATAGCTGGCATCCCTTCATCTTCTACTCTAGCTCCACCTCCAGCTTCAACAGACGCATCTGCCCTGAGCTCCCAGACTTCAGATGCTAAATTGCAGAGCTTGTTTGAGGGACAAATTCTCATTATGAAAAACTTGCAAGAATGGGCTAAACAAAGGCCAATTATGAGTGTAGAGAAATTCATTGAGAAGGTGGCCTGGCCTGGAGTTCGACCTTCTTTTGTGGGGGATGATGGAAGCTCTACAACTCAGGCACCTCAACAGCAGGAGCCAGAGCTAGAAAACAACCAATCATTTGAAGCCACCATCCCTGGAGTTGTTGATTTTTCGAAAGGAAGATTAGAGACGAGACGAGATTCGATGAGGCTACTTATCTTGGGCCAGTGCTAGCACCAGCTGATTCACCATTTCCAGTGGTGGATCCATCTTCACTTCAACACGCAGCCGACCCTTCCACTCCTGTCCTAGAGATCCAGTGCTTTTTGCATTATTAGTATTATGATTATAGTTTTAGTACAATATTTATTTTATGTTTATATACACTGTTAGTTTTATTTATGAGTAGTTGGTTTGCTCATCTTGAAGCATATGGAACAGTTTGACTTGACTTTGATGATATTGCAGTGAAACACTTTTATCTTTTTGTGGAAATTGGCGTATGATTTGGTTTTGAATTGAATGCATGATTGTGATGAGCTTGTGTTTTCTTTCATGAGTTGAGCAAGTGTGTATGTTAGACAAAGAAAGAACAAGAATAAGAACTTGTAGTTAGAAATGTTAGTCAGTAGACAGATTGATTGAGAAAGAAAAGCTTGAACCATAACCCGGTGAGAGTGTGATCTTATATTGTGAGTGAACGACTAGCTTTGAGTAATGGTCTTTGCATCAGTCTCTGAAATCTAGAATGATATGTATGAATGAGGACATGATTGTGTATATACAAGCCAATTGACCAAAGAGCTTACCTTGAATTCTAATTGCATCCTTTGCACCTGTCGCAACCTACCCTTCGGCGGGAGGGCGACGCGTGACTCGCGGGATGCGTGTTCCACGAAAGGAATACGCGCGGAGTCGCCACCAACGTTTATTTGAGGAAAACGTCGGAAAAACCGGAAAAGACGCGATCTACAAACTTTTAAGTGAAAGGTTCAGGAGTTGTATTTACGCACGGGGAAGGTATTAGCACCCCACACGTCCGCCCCAAGGGACGACAGCCTTTAATCGAATGTGCAAACATGACTTTGATTTTTTATGTTCCCTTTTTGTGTCTCTATATCCTTTATACCCTTTTTATATTTTCTCTTTTTGTGGTCGACAAGGGTGTTTCCCTTTGCTCCTACGTATTCCTCAATTTGGGATGAGAAAATCAGACCTACGTAGTTCTTTTTTATCAAGTGATTCTTTTTCACTTTAAGAGGTGATCATTTTAAGGCGTTGGACCTTAAAAATGATCCATTTTACTTAGTGAGAAAATGAAATGACGAACTTCAAAAGCCTATTTTTATGGACGAGCTTGACTAGGCGAATTGATTTTAGCCTTTAGTTTCACTTTAGTTATTAATCAATTCGATTAAGAATGAGAAATCCCAAAGAGAAAACGTCCGACTGATTTTCCGCTTTATTTTACTAAAAGATGTCTTTTTGATTATTATATTATTTTATTACCTCTTTTTGATTTCCAACGTGGTTACGGCACGACCGAACGGTCGGAATTTATTTTAACCGAAGTTAATGGATAATACAATTCAAACGTTCGGTGGAAATTTATTTTATTTTTAAGTTAAGCGAGAAATGATTTAAGTAAAATGGCTTAAGCACGTCAATAGGGGGTATAAAAAGTAAACAAAACGAGAATAAAAATGCACGAAACACAATGTGGACCACTACGGGTACATAGAATGAATCGAAAAGCTTGGTTCGAGGTACTTACCCGTTGAAGATCGAAGAACGATGAAGAACGAATGAAGAACGTCGAAGAACGGTTGAACCCTTTGCGAAATTCTTCACGGAAAACGTTACGGAAACGTTTCGGAAGCGCCTCGGCTTAGATTTTCTTCACGGAAACAATTTTTCCAAGCAAATTCGAAAGAGAGAGAAGTGCCTAAGGGGCTGAACCCCTTCCTTCTTGCCTTCCTCCCCTATTTATAGCAAAATAGGGGAGGTGGTTGCCGCCCAGCTCGCCCAAGGCGAGCAGGGTTGCTTCCTCCAGAAGCAACCGCCTTCTGGAGGAATATTCCAGAGGGCCCAAGTGGGCCTGGGTGCTATTTGCACCCCCATTTTTACTAAGTACACCCCCCTCTGCTGTTTTTTGGTGATTCTTTTTTCGTAAAGTTACGGAAACTTACGAATTTCGTAACGATACTTGTTTTCTTTCCGTAATGTTACGGAACCTTGCGGATTACATAATCATCCCCTTTTTGACTTACGGAATGTTACGGAACCTCACTTAATTATGCAACGATGCTTCCATTTGATTTCCGGTGTGTCACGGAAACTTACGGATTGTGCATCAATATTTTTTTGGTTTTTCGGCATGTCCTGGAATTTCACAAATTGCCTAATGATGGGTGCCAAGCACCTCACGAGGACCAAAGAATGGTCGCACGTCATCGAGCAAAGGTCCCCGGACGAAATTAGGGTATGACAGTTGCCCCTCTTTACTTGTCTTTTATTGGAGATAAAAGGAAAGTAAAGATAAGACACTAATTTCGTTCCTCTCGATTTGACGAGAGTCGCAGGTGACCATAAAATCTCCACATGCAAATGACTTGTTGTTCCCAAAATTTCACAAATTGCCTAATGATGGGTGCCAAGCACCTCACAAGGACCAAAGAATGGTCGCTTGTCATCAAGCAAAGGTCCCCGAAAATCAGTGTATGACACTAATTTCGTTCCTCTCGGTTAACGAGAGTCGTGGGTGACCATGACTTGTCGCTCCTAGAATTTCACAAATTGCCTAATGATGGATGCCAAGCACCTCACAAGGACCAAAGAATGGTCGCTTGTCATCAAGCAAAGGTCCCCGAAAATCAGTGTATGACACTAATTTCGTTCCTCTCGGTTAACGAGAGTCGCGGGTGACCATGACTTGTCGCTCCTAGAATTTCACAAATTGCCTAATGATGGATGCCAAGCACCTCACAAGGACCAAAGAATGGTCGCATGTCATCAAGCAAAGGTCCCCGAAAATCAGTGTATGACACTAATTTCGCTCCTCTCGGTTGACGAGAGTCGCGGGCGACCATGAAATTTCCGCATGTAAATGACTTGTTGTTCCCGGAGGAACAAAAGGTGCAGAAGACTATGTCAGCCTCTGCATGCTATCAAGCGTTCTGTCTTACAGATAGCAAAAGAATGTTTATACGGATAACCACTCGGGTATTTCCGCGTATCATCGGGCCCGCCGCCTCTGGATGATACAAGGGTGCAGAATGACCAAACTTGGTCTCTGCTTGTCATCGGGCCCGCCGCCTCTGGATGACAAAAGGGTGCGAATAACCGTAAGGTATCTCCGCGTATCATCGGGCCCACCGCCTCTGGATGATACAAGGGTGCAGAATGACCAAACTTGGTCTCTGCTTGTCATCGGGCCCGCCGCCTCTGGATGACAAAAGGGTGCGAATAACCGTAAGGTATCTTCGCGTATCATCGGGCCCGTCGCCTCTGGATGATACAAGGGTGCAGAATGACCAAACTTGGTCTCTGCTTGTCATCGGGCCCGCCGCCTCTGGATGACAAAAGGGTGCGAATAACCGTAAGGTATCTCCGCGTATCATCGGGCCCGCCGCCTCTGGATGATACAAGGGTGCAGAATGACCAAACTTGGTCTCTACTTGTCATCGGGCCCGCCGCCTCTGGATGACAAAAGGGTGCGAATAACCGTAAGGTATCTCCGCGTATCATCGGGCCCGCCGCCTCTGGATGATACAAGGGTGCAGAATGACCGAACTTGGTCTCTGCTTGTCATCGGGCCCGCCGCCTCTGGATGACAAAAGGGTGCGAATAACCGTAAGGTATCTCCGCGTATCATCGGGCCCGCCGCCTCTGGATGATACAAGGGTGCAGAATGACCGAACTTGGTCTCTGCTTGTCATCGGGCCCGCCGCCTCTGGATGACAAAAGGGTGCGAATAACCGTAAGGTATCTCCGCGTATCATCGGGCCCGCCGCCTCTGGATGATACAAGGGTGCAGAATGACCAAACTTGGTCTCTGCTTGTCATCGGGCCCGCCGCCTCTGGATGACAAAAGGGTGCGAATAACCGTAAGGTATCTCCGCGGGCTACCAGCTCTTGAGTCATGGCAACAAAAGGCGGTATGGTCGACAAAAGCGAGGCTCTTGCTCCTACGTATCCTCCAATGAGGAACTCAGACCTACGTAGTTCTGGATAACTTGTGAGACTTGAAAGAGTCTCAGTGTTTTCTTCGCTAAAATGCAAACATGCTTTAGCAAAGAGACAAATATTCCAACTGATTTAGAGCAGCATATGCTCTCTTTTTTTTTTTTTTTTTTTTTTTGAGTGAAAAACAATGCGTCTACCGGGGAAGGAGAGTCTGCTGATGAAATCTCCCATAACCATAAATGAGATTTTGGATGTTAGCATTTCGTTTCTAAATGATCATTTAGAGGAAACACTGGGTTCGACAAAAATAGAAGAAATCCACTCAAAGTGTATCAATCTCGCACAGGTAAGTGTTTCATCCTAACTCCGAACCATAGATATGTCATGACTTGACTTTGCAAATTATTTCCTATCAAATCAAAAATTACACGCGTGATCATGGATCAACAGGGCTTCCCTTGGGAATGGGTTCTTTTGGTGGTTTCTTCTTTCGGCTTTTGTGTGTTTTTGGCTTTTGATTTTTCTGGCTTTTTTTCTTTTTCTGTTTTTGTTTAGTGCGGGGCGAGAAAAAAAGGTCGCTAGCGCACGAGATTTCGGTTGGTAATCAAAGGGAGAAGACCATTTTAGGTCGTGGATTCCTTTCCTTCTTTTTGTTCATTTGGTGACAATTTTGTATTGTTCAGATATTGTCTGGTTAAAAGACCTTTCTGCACATTTCTTCTAGTTTCTTTGATCAAGAACTTTCTTTCCTTCCTTTTTTACTTTCTCCCATTCTTTGGTTGGGAATTTTCTTTCGTTTCCTTTTGCTTTCTCCCACTCTTTGATTGGGAATTTCCTTTCTTTTCTTTTTGACTTTCTCTTTGATTGGAAATTTTCCTTCTTTTCTTTTTTGCTTCCGAGGGTAAGGATTATGGTGAGTCAGGATTTTGGCTCAAGGCTTGTAGAATGGCTAGACATGATACATGTCAGGGTTTGGTTTGGTTCAAGGATAAAAAGGGATGCCCCACATTATTTCCATGACACAAATGCAAAAATGATGATTTGGAAATTTTATGCAAAACTGGTCATGCATGCACCTATGCGGACACTCAAGTGTCAAATTTTTATGGTCATGTGATGCTAGGGCTCAAGATTCATTCCCTCTATTTTTAGATCAACCCAATGTTTCCAAAATATGTTCTTTTATCAATTTGTGCATTCATCCGAGTCCATTTTGGGCGTCTGGGAAAATCTTCACAGCATTCACCCTTCAGGTGCATACACATTTTTTCAAAAACTAGTTATGATCAGTGAATTTTTCCAAAGAAAAGTTGGAAGTCATCTCTTTTCAACAGCATGTTGGTTTTTCAGCCTGACAACTTATTTTTTTCTTTTTTCTACCTTTTTCCTTACTTGCCTTTTTTTTTCTTATTTGCTCTCTTTTTCTTTTCACTTTTTTTTCTTTTCTATTTCATTTTCTTTCCTTTTCTATTTTTATTTTTATCATGATTTTTTTTGTTTATTTCACCTATATACTTTTGGACGATGTTCCTAAACGAAGAACTCTACACGGTTCCAGAATTTCAAACATCATTGATAGTAGTGATATATAAATACTAACGCAACAATCTAAACAAAAATGTATGCGCTGTACAAATGACAATCGAAACAACAAAAACAAACGTTAGTCTCTCAAGTCAAAACAATAACATAGAATAAAAATGACAAAAGAAATATGAAAGAAAACATGAATCTGGGGATCTCCCAGTCACGTATCTCCACTCCCTCCCAAGAAGTCAAGCAAATCGGCCATCTCCTCATCCTCGTGGGCTTCTTCTCCATCGCCGGGAGCTTCTGGGGGTGCCTCTCCTGCTTGGGCCTCGGGCCAATCTCCGGGCCATGCAACCTCTGCCCTGAACTGGTCTGGAGTAGGGCATGAAAAAGAAGCGGAGCCCTGGCTCTGCATGCTAAGGCTCATCTGGTACAGACAGTCATGGGTCCGTACATGTGCTCGGTGGTTGGCCGCCTGCTGGCGAACCAAATGCCGTAAATACTGCTCCATGTCAAATGCCCCAGCCTGGCTAGCCTGATGAGGTGGTGGGGGCGCGCCTGCGGCCTGTGGAGCATCACCCTGACCCTGTCTCTGGGTACAGTACTTCTCAATAAAAACCCGGGTGATGGGCGGCCGAATCACCTTGGTAGGTGCAACGGGGACTCCGAACGACTGGCAGAGTCCTGTGATCAGTGCGGGGAATCCCAGGGCCCTGTTGGACTTATCTGGGTCCAAAGGGTGCCTAGTGGGCGCCATACCTGCAAAAATATAGATGGCATCAGCGATCAACTGAGCCACATGGATGCTCATCCGTGTCAGGATGGCGTACACCAGCTGGCACTTCGGCATGGGGAGGTCGGAATTATGATCGGTGGGCAGGATGTTGCTGAGCAGCAGAGTCATCCATATCTGAGTCAGGGTGGTCATGTTGGTGCGCATGATCCGCACCCGTCTTCCGGCAGCAGTCCGGGCAAAATCCTGCCCCGGTATACATAGCAACTGGGCGATGGCCTCCTCATCGAACCCATCAGACCGGTTCCTCCTCTGGCCATACTCGCACTCCTGGCCCTCTTCTAACACCAACGGATATCCCAGGAGCTGGCCGATAGCGTCGGCATCGAACGGGATCCACTGACCCCTAACCCAGGATCTCATGTCACGCACGCCCTCCTCTGTTGGCCAAGCATTGGCATAAAACTCAAGGACTATTTCTGGATCAAACTTGGCCATGGGAGTAACCAGTGGTGCCCACCGCCGGCGCCCTATTCCCTCCTGGAAATCAGTATACTCCTCGTCCCTGAGCTGGACGCGTCGCTCCCGGAGAAACGACCACCCCTTGATGGCTTCGAAGCGCTGCTGGTGTA
Organism: Glycine soja; assembly: GCF_004193775.1. Classification (NCBI taxonomy): domain Eukaryota; kingdom Viridiplantae; phylum Streptophyta; class Magnoliopsida; order Fabales; family Fabaceae; genus Glycine; species Glycine soja. The sequence continues at coordinate 21,970,853 of NC_041015.1, forward strand.
CCGCGCTCCTAAAGCGGTGACTATCATACTCCGGAGCGGAACTAGTTCCTTCTGCTGCCTTGTCCTTCCTGGACCTCTTTGAGGCAAGCTTCCTCGGGGCCATTTCCTGCGAAGGCAAACATTTGGAAAGTTAGTTTTACCAGTGGGATACTATTCTTAAAACAAAAATGACATACAACCTCCTCCCATAAATACAAACATCAATGTAAATTTAGAGGAAGCTTATGCGCATATTTCCTTACAAACGTTCTCTTGCACAAGACATTCTATTAACCAAAAAAAATGCACCCATATACAATCAAGGCAGCTTCGTTACCTAGATTATTTACACGTACTTCCAAGGTGTATTTGTTACTTACATCACACACCTCCTTGGCTAAATTCACATACATGCATACTCAAAGCATTTTGGGGTACCAAAAATTGCACATGTGCACATCTTGGTATTTCTAATACCTATACATACACAAACTTCATGATGAATCTTGACTATCTACACAATAAGGTGCTACATTTTATGCTCTTTTCAAGTTTTTGCTACCTAAAGCCGCATGCAAATTCAAGTATATTTTCCTTTGCTGACTAAAATTGTATTCAAATTAAAAGGTATACATTTTTTGGTAATGTATCTTCTTTACATAACATGCAACATATTTATGTATATTTTTTTGTGAGACATTTTGACTACCAAAAATTATATGTACATACATCCAAGTATTTTGCTATCATACCCAAAGTGTAAATTGCCAAAGGTATTTTGCTACATATTCTAAACCTACACATTTATGATGAGCAAAATTCCTAACCCTCTAGGCATAGGGAAAATATTGTAGCGTGGCCCATAGCTGATTGCTGGCCAAAAAAAAAGGGTAACTTTACCCAATATGCACCTCCTTTTGTGCCCCTTTTTTTTTTTTTTTTTTTTTTGCATAAAATTTCAATGTCTAGGACTAGGATATATGTGGGGCAATTACTCTAGCCTTTTTCGGGAATGAATACATATTCCAAAAAAATAGAAAATATGCACAAACCAAAATACCCCATGGGTTGTCTCCTTACAAAAGTCACACGCTAATGCCATTGAGGCATTTCACCGAACACTTGGTGGGCGCGCGTTTAGGCATCAATAGCAAGAGAACGGGGACAATGTGGCATGTCCTATTGTTTCAAAATGCATTATAGGCCTAGGGCCATCTCATACCAACCCCTAATTCAACCTAATCAAGCAAGAAAACAAATCAAAATTGCCCCATATATTTGAGCACACTCCCACAATTTAGAGCACCAAAAGGAGATCAAAATACACCAATGAAAAGCTAGAAAGCTTAGGGATGGAATACTTACTTGTTGGTGATGAACAAAAGCGCAAAACGGAATCAAAAAATGCGAAAAAGGATGACCCTAGGGCTGCAAATTCGTCAATCCCGTGGGTATGGCTTTTGAAAGGGGGGAAAAGAAGTTTTTGAATGTAAAAACGCCCCCCCTTTCGTCATTTTTATAATTTGGTGCAGGGGTGGCTCGCCCAGGCGAGCCCAGCTCGCCCAGGCGAGCTAACCTGCACTCTTTTTTTTTTTTTTTTGAGGGGAACATTAACCATGTCCCCTCCCTTCTCATGGATTAGCGTTGATTACTTGAACTTACTTAGGTTAGAATTAGGCGTTGATTACTTATTTTATTATTACTCTTTTCCTTTTTAAAACAAACAAATAGTAAAAGAAAGCTGCAAAATACAAAGGATACGGGGCTGCCTTGCAGCGACATTCCTTGCTTGTTTCGCACAGGGAAGGGCAACGATCGGTCGGTCGTGACCCCATCCCCGCTTGCGTTCATCCTTAAGTACCTGCAAGTAATAAACAACCAGGTATGGCCAATCTTGGCCGCATCATTACCCTACCTTGATTGGTTTCTGCCGTTCATGTTTTGTCTTCACTCCAGAAGGTAGCCCAAGGTGATCCTGCCCCTGTTTTACCACACCAATATACATGCGTATGCGTATGCGTATGCATGAATGTTTTCAAACGCAGAAAATTTAGGGAAAGTTGGTTCAGGTTCAATTCTAATTAAGCGCTTGGGGGATCCCATGAACTGAGCGGAAGGGCTCAGGCGATCACAAATTAACGCAAGGTGTGAAACTAACGTGAGGACTAAAAGCCTCAAATCCATGTTCATCTCTTTGAAAGATCGTAACAAGAGATACAACGGACCGGAAATCCCTGGGGGGAAATCTAGAAAACGCATAAAGATAGAGAACATGCAGCGACATCCTTAATTGCCCCAGCTTCTAAGCATAATATTGTTTGACGACATCAGAGTTCACGGGTGAAGGTAGCTCTTCGCCATCCATGTTGGTAAGCACCAGGGCTCCTCCGGAGAAAGCCCTCTTCACAACAAAAGGCCCTTCGTAGTTCGGGGCCCATTTCCCTCGGTGGTCCTTGACAGCATGGGACATTTTCTTTAGCACAAGGTCTCCCTCATGGAACCTGCGTAAGCGTACTTTCTTGTCGAACGCGCTCTTCATTCTTTGCTGGTACAAGCGCCCATGACTCATGGCCGTTAAGCGCTTACCCTCAATGAGGTTGAGCTGATCGTAGCGTGTTTGAGCCCACTCTGATTCCTTTAATCCGGATTCTGCCAAGATCCTTAATGACGGGACTTCTACCTCAAATGGTAACACCGCTTCCATCCCATATACCAATGAGAACGGCGTTGCCCCAGTTGACGTTCGCACTGAAGTCCGGTAACCGTGCAACGCGAATGGGAGCATCTCGTGCCAATCCTTGTATGACACGGTCATCTTTTGGATAATCTTTTTGACATTCTTATTGGCTGCTTCCACGGCTCCATTCATCTTTGGCCGGTAGGGTGTGGAATTGTGATGCTGGATTTTAAACTCCTCGCACATTTCCCCCATCATCTTGTTATTCAGGTTGGTGCCGTTGTCCGTGATAATCTTTCTTGGCAAACCATATCGGCAGATGATCTCCTTCTTAATGAACCTGACCACCACATTCCTCGTGACATTGGTATATGAAGCCGCCTCGACCCACTTGGTGAAATAATCTATTGCTACGAGGATGAAGCGATGACCATTCGAGGCCTTGGGCTCAATGGCCCCGATGACATCTATTCCCCACATGGAGAAAGGCCAAGGGGCGGACATGACATTCAGGGGATACGGTGGGGCATTGACATTATCCGCGAATGCTTGACATTTGTGGCACTTCCTCACATGGACACAACAATCACTTTCCATGGTAAGCCAGTAATAACCTGCTCTTAAGATCTTCCTGGCCATAGCATGCCCGTTGGCGTGCGTTCCAAACGAGCCCTCATGGACTTCCTCGATCATGTGATTTGCCTCCTTGGCATCCACACATCGCAGGAGTGTCATGTCGTGATTTCTCTTATACAGTGTGCCTCCGCTCATGAAGAAACTGGCTGCCAACCTCCTCAAAGTCCTTTTATCGTTGTCGGCAATCTCTGGCGGGTATTCTTTGCTTACGACATACCGCTTGATGTCGTAATACCAAGGCTTTCCGTCCCGTTCCTCTTCCACTTGGCAACAATGTGCGGGTTTGCCACGACACTGAAATTCAATGTAGGGTAGGTCCCCGTGCGGTGTTAGCTGGAACATAGATGCCAACGTAGCAAGTGCATCCGCCATTTGATTTTCCTCGCGGGGAACATGATGGAAGGAGATCTCATCGAAAGTCTTAGCCAATTCCTTGATGTAGGCTTTGTAGGGTATCAGCTTGGGATCTCTAGTTTCCCATTCCCCTCTCAGCTGATGGATTACCAACGCTGAGTCGCCGTACACCTTGAGTAGTTTGACATCGGAGTCAATTGCTGCCTGGACGGCTAGGGCACATGCTTCATATTCGGCCATGTTGTTGGTGCAGTCGAATCCTAGCCTGGCTGTGAAAGGTACACATTGATTGTCCGGAGAGATCAACACTGCCCCAACGCCATGACCTAGAATGTTTGACGCTCCGTCAAACCATACAGTCCATTTGTCCCGATCTTCGTCCAACTTTTCCTCGAACAAGGCCATGATGTCCTCATCCGGGAATTCCGGATGCATGGGCTGGTAGTCGTTAAGAGGCTGTTGGGCCAAATAATCTGCCAAAGCGCTTCCTTTTATCGCCTTTTGGGTGACGTGGACTATATCAAACTCAGATAGCAAGACTTGCCACCGGGCGATTCGTCCTGTGAGAGCTGGCTTTTCAAAGATGTACTTGACCGGGTCCATTTTGGATATCAACCAGGTAGTATGGCTCAGCATGTACTGCCTTAAGCGATGGGACGCCCATACTAAAGCACAACACGTTCTTTCGAGCAAGGAGTAATTCATCTCACAGGTCGTGAACTTCTTACTTAGGTAGTAAACAGCGCGCTCTTTCTTCCCGGATTCGTCATGTTGCCCCAGCATACACCCCATTGATTCGTCCAAGACTGTCATGTACAAAATGAGAGGCCTTCCAGGTACTGGTGGCATAAGCACGGGAGGATTCATTAGGCACTTTTTGATCCTTCCAAAAGCCTCTTGGCAATCCTCATTCCACCGATCAGTTTGGTTTTTGCGCAAGAGTTTAAACAACGGCTCACAAATGGCGGTGAGCTGCGATATGAATCTGGCAATATAATTCAAACGCCCCAGGAAACCTCGGACTTGCCTCTCTGTACGGGGTTCCGGCATCTCAAGGATAGCCTTCACTTTTTCGGGGTCTACCTCAATCCCTTTCTGGCTTACAACGAAACCAAGCAATTTCCCTGATTTGACCCCAAAGGTACACTTAGCGGGGTTCAACCTTAATTGATATTTCTTAAGCCTTTCGAACAACTTCCGCAGGTTGACAAGGTGTTCTTCCTCAGATTTAGATTTAGCAATTATGTCGTCCACGTAGACCTCGATCTCTTGATGCATCATATCATGGAACAAAGCTACCATGGCCCGTTGATAAGTTGCCCCGGCATTCTTGAGTCCAAAGGACATCACCTTGTAACAGAACGTTCCCCACAGGGTGACGAAAGTAGTCTTTTCCATATCCTCGGGCGCCATCTTTATCTGATTGTAACCAGAGAAACCGTCCATGAAGGAAAATAAAGCGAAATTGGCCGTGTTATCTACGAGGATATCGATGTGTGGTAAAGGAAAATTGTCCTTGGGACTGGCCCGATTCAGGTCCCGATAATCTACACACATTCGTACTTTCCCATCTTTTTTAGGAACTGGTACGATGTTGGCAACCCATTCTGGATACCGAGCGACGGCCAGAAATCCAGCGTCAAATTGCTTCTTCACTTCTTCTTTTATCTTCAAGGATGTTTCGGGCTTCATCCTCCTCAATTTCTGTTTTACCGGGGAACACCCGGGATTTAGAGGTAATCGGTGCTGCACAATGTCAGAACTCAAACCGGGCATATCTTGGTATGACCAAGCAAAGATGTCTTGGTAGTCTTTTAGCAGGATTATTAATTCTTCACGGATAGGTGCGGTAATGCCTGTACCTATCTTTACTTCCCTCTTTCCACTGCCAATTCCTAAGTCTACTAGCTCTGTTTCTTCTTGATGAGGCCCCATTTCTTGGTCCTCATGGGCGACCATTCTTTCTAGTTCCGAAGGAAGTCCCACATCCTCATCTCCTTCATCTTCCGTTTGATTCATTTCTTGCTCGAAGTTGATAGACGGGTCCCAGGTATTAGTACCTTCGGGGGACTCGTCATCGAATCTGCCGTTTTAGAAAAAGAAGTAAACATGCAAATGAATGAGAATGGGTAGAGACCAGGAACAGATGAAGAAAGATCCTTGTATTATAAATTCAAAAACAAAATACACAAAGCCTTAACAAAATGAAAACTCTAAAGCCTAGGCCCAACTATAGAGCTTTTAAAACCGTAAAGGTTTACATTATGCTTGTTGCGTAAATGCCGGGGCGTTCCTCCACTCGCCAATTTCCCAGCTGGAAATCAGGAGAGCATGGTCGTACCAAATCCAAAGTACTCGGAATATCATCTTCGCATATCGCGAACGCTTGACCTTTGTCTCCCGAACCCGCACTTATAAAGCTTCTACTTATGTGGCAGGGCGGGCTTCCTTCACCTTCTTGTCTCCAACGCGAACTTTGACCATTGTTCTTCCTTCCCGCAATGCTTCTTTTCATGTCTGCCTGAGTGGGCTTATAGCCTAAACCATACTTCCCACGATTTCCTTGAGTATTTATCAGGCTAGTTATGCCGCCGTTGTTTTTTCCTAAACCCATCCCGGGTTCAAAACCGTTCCCCAACATAACTCGGGCCATCATTACCGCTGCATCGGACAGACAAGGTTGCCCAAAGAGGGAGTCCACGGAGGAAATGCTGACCACCTCAAAAGACTGGAAAGCAGTTTCTAACGATTCTTCTGCGGCTTCCACATAAGGCATGGAGGATGGGCAGCTTACCAAGATATCTTCCTCGCCTGACACGATGACCAAGTGCCCCTCCACTACGAATTTCAGCTTTTGGTGGAGCGTAGACGGCACGACTCCCACTGAGTGGATCCACGGGCGCCCTAACAGGCAGCTGTAGGGGGGGTTAATATCCATTATTTGGAAGGTGACTTGACAGGTGTGAGGGCCTATTTGTACTGGGAGATCGATCTCTCCCCTAACCTCTCGGCAAGTGCCGTCGAAGGCCCGAACCACCATTGAACTTGGTTTTAAGTGGGAAACATTGAATGGTAACTTCTCCAAAGTGCTCTTAGGCATCACGTTTAAACTGGAACCATTATCGATGAGTACCTTGGCTACGATATGGTCCATACACTTAACTGACACGTGTAAAGCCTTATTATGCCCTCTCCCCTCGGCGGGGATTTCTTCTTCGGCGAAGGCAAGATAGTTGTTGGCAGTGATATTGCTGACCAGCCCTCCGAAACCTTCTACCGAGATATCTTGGGCCACGTAAGCCTCGTTCAGCACTTTTACTAGCAGAGCCCGATGAGGCTCGGAGCTCATAAGTAACTCCAGCAGCGAGACCCTAGCCGGGGTTTTGTTGAGCTGTTCGATAACCTTGAATTCGCTCTGCTGAATTATGCGAAGGAACTCGCTGGCTTCCTCTAGCGACACCTCCTTTCTACCATCCTTTTTCTCTGGGGGCCCCTTTGCTGGGATATCTTTATTCGAAGCGTGGGGTGCTTCGCCATCTTGTTCCTCCACCACTTTTCCTTTTCCTTTGACGTCGGCGGGTTGGACTGGTAGGTCCGGAGGTGCGAACATACGACCACTACGGGTCACACCACTCAGCCCCGTGATACTTGTTACTTTAGCTGACAGCGAGCTGACGTCAGTGACTTCTTCTTCCTTCTTCCCCGGAGGTGTATATCTCCACGGGACCGCGTGACTATTTTGATATGGGAAAGGAACAGGTTTGGCCATTAAGGGGTGCCCGGGCTTTTGCGAGGCTGCACTTTTAGTGAAGTATATCACCAAGGGTTTGGGCTTCGCAACACCGCTCCCCTCCGTAGATTGCATGCATATATGCTGCTCTTCTTTTCCTTCAATGCCGACTTCTAGTCGACCTTGGTCTATCATCCGCTGTAACAATTCCTCTACTTCCAAACACGTCTCCATGTCATGCATCTCGCCGGAATGTAGCAGACAGGAATCCTCCTTACACCCACTATGGGGAATTACACCTCCCTTTTGTAGGGCCTCAAAGATAAACCTCCTAGGGGTTGCCACATCTCTTAAAGGTTTAGACCTGTGGGGCCTATCGGATTCAACTGCATTAACTGCTCCCCCTCCATGATTGGCGAGCGGGTTGGTCCTCACATTGGGCCGATCCTCTTGGAAAGTCAGCCATCCGGCATCCATTAAATGTTGGACCTTGTATTTAAGGGCCAAGCATTTTTCGACGGAATGCCCCGGGACACCCCCATGGTACTTGCAAGTTGCATTAGGGTCATACCACTTCGGGAAAGGGGGTTCGAGGACCCTTCCGGGAGTTACCACGGCCAAATGATTGGCGATGAGGGATGGTAGAAGATCTTCGTACGTCATTGGGAGCGGGGTGAATTCCGGCAATGGCCTCCGAGGGAAGTTCCTTGTCGTGTTGGAATTACCGGCCGGTCGAGTCGTGTTCGGAGTTGGAACTTGGGGAGCTTCCCTCTGGGTGGGTGCCTTAGGCTGCACGGGTGTTGAACTAGAGGCGTTCCCCGCATGAGCCGAGAAGCTTGGGTGATGTTGCGCGTACTGATGGGTACCATGAGGTGTTTGCTGGGGTTTGACCCACGCGGGTGTTGAAGAGACGGCATGGGCATCTCCTTCTTTCCTTTTTGCCCCTGTCGCCCCGATTCTTTTGGCATTCACGTTTGTGGAGGAAACGTAATCAAACTTTCCTCTCTTCAATCCAACCTCGATTCTTTCCCCGGCAAACACCAGATCCGCAAAGCTGGACGGCATGTAACCCACTAGCTTCTCATAGTAGAACACTGGCAGAGTGTCTACCATCATGGTGATCATCTCTCTCTCAACCATGGGAGGAGCTACTTGTGCCGCCAAATCCCTCCATCGCTGCGCATATTCTTTAAAGGTTTCACCCTCTTTCTTGAACATATTCTGCAGTTGAGTACGGTCAGGAGCCATATCAGAATTGTACTGATACTGCCTTAGGAAGGCGGTAATCAGATCCTTCCAAGTACGGATACGGGAAGCTTCCAAATTAGTGTACCACACTACCGCAGCTCCGGCCAAGCTTTCCTGAAAGAAGTGTATCAATAGCTTTTCATCTTTAGAATGGGCGCCCATCTTACGGCAGTACATTTTGAGATGGTTTTTGGGACAAGTCGTCCCTTTATACTTGTCGAAGTCCGGCACTTTGAACTTCGGGGGAATAACAACATCGGGTACTAAGCAAAGATCCGTCATGTCTGCAAACGGATAGTCCCCAAATCCTTCCACAACCCTCAATCTTTCCTCAAGGAGATCGAGCTTCCTCCTTTCTTCAGTTGCTGGGGGCGGCCCTTCCATAGACAAAACTATTGGCGATGCTGCGATGTTGGGTTGAGGCAACGTGCCTGGTGCCGGCCCTTCGGGGATCGGGGGATAAAACTCGACATCCCTCCGAGCATAATCTTGAGGGTCTTTATGGACTTCGTCGGGCTGCTGAGGAGGCTCTTTTTCATGGACGGGAGAAGCAATGTGGCCCGCATCTTCTTGCAAGATGGGTGGTGAATAGTTGGGCGGCAATCCATAAGGGTAAGCCGCTCGGTTGCATCCCAGGTGAGGGCTGCCATCGTGCCCCAGTGTGTCCCTTCCCCGTCCTACTATGTTTGAGGGAGGATGGTGCGTAGTTGCCAAGAGAGTCGGGTCTGCTTCGGCAGCCGAACTGACAGCGGCGGCAGTGGCCGCGTTCTTCTCCATGAGCTGCTTCATACTTAACATGGCCTCCATCATGGAGGCCATTTGTTCTTTCAGAGCCGACATGTCGGCTTTCATCTGTTCCTGCGTCTCCTCTTGATCACCCATCGTTCTAGATTTGGATCTGGTGCGATAGGGATCCCTTGCGGCGCGTTTAGTTATGGTGTTTTTCCCTAAAAAACCAAACGTGAGGAGTGGGTAAAGAAAGAAAACGCATGCTAGAGATGAGATGTAGGAGTGATTTGATTTGCACAAGCTTTTTGGAGTAGAAACATGGGACCAACTCATTTTATTTCAAAAAGGAAGTCATATCTAGTCAAGGTCTGAGAGACCATACAAGTTTCCTAACGATTTCTAATTATGTGGGCCATTAAGTCTATCATATGCTGACAATAGCCGAGAAGCCCATGAATCTCTTCGGGGGCGGAGTAGGTGTCTGCCATCGCCTTGGCCTTGGCTAACAATCGGGGAAGTTCTTGACTCCCGTTCAAGGTAAGAGCAAACCGATCCATCCACATGGTTGCCTCTTGGTGTAAAGAGTCGATCACCCTTCCTCTAGCCTCTTTTTCCGCGTATACTTGGGCATACTCATCCGCGATTCTATGCTCGTGGGCCGTGGCTAGACCTAACTCTTCTTGGTACTTGGCGATGATAGCTAACATGTTGGTCTCTGTCTCGCATAAACGCTGAGACAAGCTTCTTTTAGACCTTGAACAAGCAATCAACTCCTCTTTCAGAACCATGCTATGTGCTCGCGACTGGTCCCTTTCTTCCCATCGCAACTTGAGTTCATTATTGCTACCCCATAGAGCTCCGCGAAATTTGTTCCGGCCATACTCTTCCTTGCGAGCCCTCTTGGTCTCTTGTTCAAGGGCTCTTGCGGTAATTGCATTCTCTTCCCGTAACCCGGCACACTCCTTCCGAACGTGCATAGCAGCCAACTTGAACTTCTCCTTGGCGAGTTTTGCCTTTCCTAACTTGCTTTTGAGAGCTTGGACTTCTTCGTCCTCTTCCGGTGCTTCAAAATTCTCTTCGCTGACGACTTTTAACTTGGCGAGCCAATCTAAACCTCGTATGCGAACTTTCAGCCATTCGTGGTACCCACCAATGATGCCATTACGAATGCCTCTAAGCTCTTGATCTTTCCTTAACGGGGTTTCCCATGCCTTATGGATTCTTTGTATAGTCTTGGAATTTTGTGCGCCGAGATCCCTCACAAGGAAAGGAGACATGCTTTCTTCCGTCGGTGCTCCCCTCATGGGGTACCCTAGTTGTCTTATAGCGAGCGTGGGATTGTAATTAATACAACCCCTCGTTCCTACCAGCGGAATGTTTGGGTATCTTCCACATGAGAAAAGGACTCCTTCTTTTCCTTCCTTCCATCGGGGGAACCAACTGATTGTTCTACCTCCTATCCCGGCCAAGAGCTGGTCCCAATCCATTCTCCTCTTTTCAGTACACGAGCGATGGCTCAGGAGCGGACACGGATGTCTTGTGTCTTGTTGGAACAAGTGTGAAACCAACCAAACACAGAGGGCGGGTAAGCAACAGATGATCCGTGCGCTACTCTTCTCGCACCTTCGGTCAAATGTGTCAAATAGATCTGCCAAGACAGCTACCACCGGACTTTCCTTGCTATGGTGGTAGGCAAGGAAAGCGTCGATTGCTGCTAGGTCTACCAAACCATCCACGTTTGGAAAGAGGACGACCCCAAAAATTAGCAAAGCTAACACATCCATAAACGGGACCCAGTCTCCTTGATTGGCCATACCCCTTGCCTTGTCTTCTAGGTACTTCTGTGGTAGGCCCGCTATGCCGTTCCGAGTCTGTTTTATGCGGTCCAAACCTCTTGCTGAATCTTTGACCACAGTTGCAATTCTGCTCAAAGAGGGGAGACATCCGGAGGAAAGATATGGTTTTCTTCCCCCGAGAGGACATCCTAGAATTTCCTCAAATTCTTCAATGGTTGGTACTAATTGGAAGTCCCCGAATGTGAAGCACCTCAAAGGCTGGTCGTAGTATTGGGTAAGTGATGCAATGGCTTCTATGGACACCTCTGCTATGGTCAACCCTAAGATCTTTCCGTAAGTCTTGCGGAAGGCTTGCATTTGGAGGGGTTCCATCAACCGCCCTAATTCCTTGATGCTGGTGGTATCTGGGTTTTTGACCTTGACTTGGTAGAACCTCTTGCCGGTTTGATTTGTTCCCATGCTTACTAAAGTGAGATAAAAGCTGGTGCAAATCAAAACTCCGATATCTCATGGGTGGAATGGATGAATGCATGATGGAATGCATATGACACAGATGCAATTTACGAATACGGGGGTCCGGGGAATTTGTCCCCTTCTTAGATACGACGTCTAGGGGTAGCGAAATGCCCCAACGCACGTTTTTAAGAAGGCGACACGGACCCTCCGTTGGTTTGTTTACAGTAGGGATCAAGACAGAACCCATATGCAATGCCTATGCAAAAGACACAATGCGGGAATGTGCACAGTATGACAATATTTACCGAACATAAGCAAAAGGGTATATGATACTCATGCATGGCAGTGTGAAAAATGGCACGCAGCGTGTTTGCTTCGTGCCCCTATTTAAGGGACCTATAAGGGAGAGAACTAACTAGGCTTTTAGCAATAATCCCCAAGGTAGTTATATCTCTCTTGATGGTTTCTAGAGGTATCATCCCCTTTGAAGAACATATTGTAGCAGTAGGGACTACTAGCAACAATAGGTTTTCAAAGAGAAAAGCTCTAGATGAGGGTTCACTGTAATCAAGCAAGTCGGAGACCTAGCATGATCACAGATTCACCTCCACTCCTTATGCTCCCATGAACCCGGGTATAGAGCCCTTTTTCACTCACAGTGTGTGCAAATAGTGTTGGTGTTTGTGTGCATCAAATGAATAAATATTTACTTCATGCATACATTTAAAACGCACTAAAAGCAACAAAGAGTTTATATACACGAGAACATAATGAAAGGAAACCAACAAAGGGGTAAGTCACGGTAAAACATTGCACAAAATTAAATGGCCTAACTCTCTAAAAACAGTCCCCAGTGGAGTCGCCAACTGTCGCAACCTACCCTTCGGCGGGAGGGCGACGCGTGACTCGCGGGATGCGTGTTCCACGAAAGGAATACGCGCGGAGTCGCCACCAACATTTATTTGAGGAAAACGTCGGAAAAACCGGAAAAGACGCGATCTACGAACTTTTAAGTGAAAGGTTCGGGAGTTGTATTTACGCACGGGGAAGGTATTAGCACCCCACACGTCCGCCCCAAGGGACGGCAGCCTTTAATCGAATGTGCAAACATGACTTTGATTTTTTATGTTCCCTTTTTATGTCTCTATATCCTTTATACCCTTTTTATATTTTCTCTTTTTGTGGTCGACAAGGGTGTTTCCCTTTGCTCCTACGTATTCCTCAATTTGGGATGAGAAAATCAGACCTACGTAGTTCTTTTTTATCAAGTGATTCTTTTTCACTTTAAGAGGTGATCATTTTAAGGCGTTGGACCTTAAAAATGATCCATTTTACTTAGTGAGAAAATGAAATGACGAACTTCAAAAGCCTATTTTTATGGACGAGCTTGACTAGGCGAATTGATTTTAGCCTTTAGTTTCACTTTAGTTATTAATCAATTCGATTAAGAATGAGAAATCCCAAAGAGAAAACGTCCGACTGATTTTCCGCTTTATTTTACTAAAAGATGTCTTTTTGATTATTATATTATTTTATTACCTCTTTTTGATTTCCAACGTGGTTACGGCACGACCGAACGGTCGGAATTTATTTTAACCGAAGTTAATGGATAATACAATTCAAACGTTCGGTGGAAATTTATTTTATTTTTAAGTTAAGCGAGAAATGATTTAAGTAAAATGGCTTAAGCACGTCAATAGGGGGTATAAAAAGTAAACAAAACGAGAATAAAAATGCACGAAACACAATGTGGACCACTACGGGTACATAGAATGAATCGAAAAGCTTGGTTCGAGGTACTTACCCGTTGAAGATCGAAGAACGATGAAGAACGAATGAAGAACGTCGAAGAACGGTTGAACCCTTTGCGAAATTCTTCACGGAAAACGTTACGGAAACGTTTCGGAAGCGCCTCGGCTTAGATTTTCTTCACGGAAACAATTTTTCCAAGCAAATTCGAAAGAGAGAGAAGTGCCTAAGGGGCTGAACCCCTTCCTTCTTGCCTTCCTCCCCTATTTATAGCAAAATAGGGGAGGTGGTTGCCGCCCAGCTCGCCCAGGCGAGCTCAGCTCGCCCAGGCGAGCAGGGTTGCTTCCTCCAGAAGCAACCGCCTTCTGGAGGAATATTCCAGAGGGCCCAAGTGGGCCTGGGTGCTATTTGCACCCCCATTTTTACTAAGTACACCCCCCTTTGCTGTTTTTTGGTGATTCTTTTTTCGTAAAGTTACGGAAACTTACGAATTTCGTAACGATACTTGTTTTCTTTCCGTAATGTTACGGAACCTTGCGGATTACATAATCATCCCCTTTTTGACTTACGGAATGTTACGGAACCTCACTTAATTATGCAACGATGCTTCCATTTGATTTCCGGTGTGTCACGGAAACTTACGGATTGTGCATCAATATTTTTTTGGTTTTTCGGCATGTCCTGGAATTTCACAAATTGCCTAATGATGGGTGCCAAGCACCTCACGAGGACCAAAGAATGGTCGCACGTCATCGAGCAAAGGTCCCCGGACGAAATTAGGGTATGACAGCACCCTTTGTAAGTTAAATTACACTTTCAAAATTGAACCCTGAACTTAAATTATTATCTCTAGAAACCTTTTTTAGATTCTAGGAGAGCATATGGTTCAAGTCAAACTTACCCCAAATTTGGGGGAGTGGAACTGAGTGGGATGTAAAGAAAAAGGAAAAGCATCAGCACACATAATAAATAAATTGTGTTAAAAAATGTATGCTGTTGTAATAAGGTCAAAAGTGAAATTTGGGGCAGTTGTTAGTCGGTGAATACGACTAACTTTGTGTATGAAACTTGTGTAAATTGTATCAAACTCCTCCAATTTATGGTTATTTTGTAGTATTGTAAGTACTTTTAGTTAAAGATATGTAATAAATACTTAGTAATTCTATTTTGTGTGTTTAATAATCATTTTCTCTCAATTTCAGGTTAATTAGGTAAGTTTGTGAAGTGCTGATTTTCACCTTCTCGCTAAGCCAATCTGCTGGCTTAGCGAGCCATCCGCTGAGCGCAACACTCCTCAGATGGCTCGCTAAGCCAGCAGATTGGCTTAGCGAGAAGGTGAAAATCAGCACTTCACAAACTTACCTAATTAACCTGAAATTGAGAGAAAATGATTATTAAACACACAAAATAGAATTACTAAGTATTTATTACCTGTCTTTAACTAAAAGTACTTACAACACTACAAAAGAAGCATAAATTGGAGGAGTTTGATACAATTTACGCAAGTTTTATACATAAATGTATTTTCTTTTTTGTCCTTATATTAGATGCTTCAGGAATATCAAATTCAACCTAGCAAATGAAAAATTAGGTTTTATTGTTACTAAATTTGAATTTTTAGTTAATAAACAAAATGCAACATGAAAACTAAAATACCTGAATATCCTCCCATATCAAATCCTTTTGAGCAGCAAGGACTTGCTTCCAATTCTCGTATGTCACATCCACCTTATCACGAGAGATGATCTCCAAATATGTTCTTAACTTCTTTTTGTGGGGACCGTCAGCATTCCCGATAGCAGGATCAACATGGACCAGGGGTCTCTCTGCCCCAACTGGTCTAGTTTCCAATGATCTTAGGCATGTGGCCTTGCTTGTCTGCTTCAAGGGAGACGATGAATGCGATGCTGCACCAGTAGGAGGAGGAGAGCAGGGAGTTGTAGCCATTTGCTTGAAAAAAAAAACATTAATTTAGGATGTTGTGAGCAAAAATTAAGTATCAATGTAATTCAATGGACTGAAATTAAGTACAAAATAAAAAAAAAATTACATTAGACGATGTTAATTAATTCTCATTCATCTTGATCATTATGATTAGCATGAACATCGTCATCTTCTTCTTCTCCGACGACATTAGGCGACATTTGTGTGGACAAAGGACTAACATAAGTATCAATGTATGAATCATCATCTTCAACATTAACACCTATTGTTTTCTCGTGTAGAACCACTGACCACCTTTCATCACAAGGGTCTTGAACATAAAATACTTGTTTAGCTTGTTCTACCATGATGAAAGGATCATTCTGGTAATCGAGTTTGTTAAGATCGACCAATGTAAATCCTACATCATTGGTCCGCACACCGGTATTACTGTCAACCCACTTACATTTGAAAATACAAATAGTGAATTTGACATAGTTAAGATCCCAAATTTCTTCAATGAAACCAAAGTAAGGGATGGAAGCTACACGGGGATTGTCATCATGTACACTAGCGAAGTTATAACATTTCTTTTGGGCCCATCTACTAGCTTTCTTAATGTTTCAAAAGCATTATTATCAGCAAAGATTGGATCTTTAAACCAATCTAGGAAAGTCTTGTTATGCTCTTTCAAGACCCTACTCTTCGACATTTTTGGATTACTTTCCTTCTCTAAACCTTTATGGAGAAGTATGCATGGCAACACTTCATCACTGTTATTCAACACGTACAAATGAGCTTGTTGCAAATCTTCTACAGTTGGAGTGAAAACATGCAGTCCTCTTAAACCCTTACTTCCCACTCTTTCATCATGCTGAGACTCGGGAAGCCCAACAAGTTTAGCTTTTTCAACGTACTCTGAACAAAATTCAATGGATTCTTCTACAATGTACCTTTCAACAATAGATTCTTCCAGATGATGTAAATTCTTGGTATACCCCTTTAAGATCTTCATGTATTGCTCAACCGGGTACATCCACTGCAAATAAATAGGACCACAACATTTGATTTCTCTGACCAGATGAACAATTAAGTGAACCATGATGTCAAAGAAAGCTGGAGGAAAATACATCTCCAACTGACACAATATAATAGCAGCCTCATTTTCCAACTCATTTAACTTCACAGGATCAAGGACTTTGCTACATATGGCATTGAAGAAAAAGCACAGCCGAGTTATGGCAAACCTGACTTTGTTAAGCAAAATGTCTCGTATGGATGAGTTGTTACTCCTTTGAGTCTTGATCGTAGCCCCCAACCTAAAATTAGTTAAGTCCTATAGATATAGGTTAGAGATGTTCATAGTTGGAAACTGATTAATAGGCAGCATGTACGTCAAAGTAAATGGATGCCATTTTCCATTCCTTTTATCACATATTGACTTTATCTTAATTGTCTTCAATTAATGTGGCTGTATTATTCTTATTCGTAGTTGTTGATTTAAATTCAAATTTTGATTGCAGAGTATGCCTACACTTTGAAAGTTGATGAGAAAAGCAACGTGTACAACTTTGGAGTGGTTCTTTTAAAGCTTGTAATAGGCAGGAAACTGGTTGGCGAGTTGGGTGATGGTGTGGACATTGTGCAATGGGTGAGAAAAATGACAGACTCAAACAAGGAATGAGTTCTAAAAGTTCTTGATCCTAGACTTCCCTCAGTTCCACTTCATAAGGTGATTCATGTTTTTTATGTAGCCATGCTATGTGTTGAGGAACAGGCGGTGGAGCGGCCAACTATGTGCAAAGTTGTTCAAATTCTGACCGAGCTTCCAAAACCACCAAGCTCAAAACAAGGAGACTTAACAATCATAGAATCCTCTTTGTCATTATCAAACAGTTTAGAGTCTCCAACCACGGCATCAAAGGAACCCAAAGATCAACATCATCCTCAATTGCCACCAACCGATCTACTTAGCATTTGAATTTTGAAGTGCTCAGTTGGGGACAAGGTTGTGCGTCATATTTATTTCCTTTGGATTGTGATAGCTTATCTTATCTACTTTCTTTCTTTAGTTTTCTTTTCTTCATTTAGGGTGGGGTTTTCTTTTAAGGTGTTAAATGTTTGAATGTTTATTCTCTCTCTTTAATGTTTTTGTAATTTGTATAGTAGGATTGGTGGTGGGAGTATTTTTCTTGTATAAAGTCTTTATCTTCATCATGTAGCACTTGTTTTATGGTACGTACAACGTTGTTGCTGTTCTGATCCTGCACCACGAAATAGTGTAAACATCATGAGAAAGTCTTTTTTTATGGGGTACCATTGACAAGGACAGTGACAGGGGCATGCAATGACATCATCGGGTTTGGTATTAAAATAGAGAAATGTGTACATCGCTTATAATACTATTTATGAAACCAGAGAGGACAAAAGCAATGAAAAGAACTTTGAAAATTTTGAACCACAACAATAAACTTTATGGATGTAATCTTGTTACATAACATATATATCTATATCTATATCTATATATATATATATATCTATATATATATATATATAGATATATATTAATGGCATGATTGCATGTTTTTCTGTTTATGGTCTATATATGTCAGACTATTTTCAAAACCAGTCCGAATTGTTGAGACATATCCTACTGGTGAAGGGGGTGATTTTGGTCTAACAAGCTACACACAACACTCTCCATGTCCATGTTATTGGAATTACTAACCTTTAAAAAGGAAAGCAGAACACACATACTAGGGGAGAGGGTTGTTATATCCTAGGTTTTGAAATTGATCATACCTCAATAAACACAATTGATGCTTCACTTGGTTGCAACTTTTGAACCACCTTTGCAGCTACTTCTTGCAAGAAACAACACAGATTATTGTTAGTCGGTGAAAACGACTAACTTTTGTGTATAAAACTTGTATAAATTGTATCAAACTCTCCCAATTTATGGTTATTTTGTAATGTTATAAGTATTTTTTGTTAAGTATAGGTAATAAATACTTAGTATTTTCATTTGGTGTGTTTAATAATCATTTTCTCTCAATTTCAGGTTAATTAGGCCAGCTTTGGAAAAGACTGTTTTCACCTTCTCACTAAGCCAATCTACTGGCTTAGCGAGAGTTCGCTAAGCGCAACACTCCTGGGCTAAGCGCGAGGAAGACTCTGGAAGAAGATGAGTTGTACAGGTTCGCTAAGCGCACCGCTTCATCTCTCTAAGCACACCGCTTCAGTTCATCCGCTAAGCGAGAAAGGCGCGCTAAGTGGTCCATACGTGCGCTAAGCGCACGAGCACAAACAATGCCACCTATTTATGCCTGAAAACAGATTTTGTGAAGAGAGTTTGGACTGGGATTCAGAGCTTTGCATGTCTAGGGTTTTTAGAGAGAGAAAGGTCCAAGTTCCAGAGAGTTTTGAGAGATTTTGTTGTGTGAAGATCTACAGAGACCAGAGCTTGAAGCAGGAGCCGGTTTGAGAACTTGAGAAGAGTTTGTGAGTGATTGTGAGATCCTAGAGGTGAAGGAGACATCCTCATCACTTGTATTTTTGCAATCTTTCATCTTGTTCTTCTCTTTGTTGTTAAGAAAGCTTCCTATTATGGAAAGCTAAATCCTCTGTTGGATCTTCCCTGTAGGTACCTGATGTGAATATATTTCTATCTATTTAATGATGTTTTGTGTGTTCTCTGTGCTATTTGCTTTTCATTCCACTATGTCTTTACCTTGATCACATAGATACATGCTTTGTTAAGGTCATTCAATAGTGGAAACTGGTCTGACTCTAAAGTCCTTGATAGTGCAGGGCTGAGTTGTCATGCTTTCACGAGGGAATTGGGGTGCGATAAGTTAGTTGAGTATGTGTGTCTTAATGCGGTCCTGGTTGAGTTTAGTCTTACAAGAGGAATCTGCGGATGATGCTTCATCAGGATTAGGCTAAACTATCATGAGAAATCGGGGTTTAGTATCTCAGGAGACACCATAAGAACACATGAGCATTGTTAGATAGAGAATATCTTTTTAGCATCAGGCACCTATTAAGAAGACCAACGTGTTCTCTACTTGTTTTTACACATCATTTCTCTCGCGTGATTTTCTTTCTTTTTGCACAGATAGTTTATACACTTAATCATATTCACACTTACTTTTACACACTAGACACCTATTTGCTAAAATAGCTTACCAAATAACACAAGTTCCCCGAGTGTTCAATACTCGGTTCTTACCATTTTATACTACTTGTGCGATCCGGTGCACTTGTCGGAAGCCGAACAAGTTTTTGGCGCCATTGCCGAGGAACTTCTTTTTATTTGGGAAGTTAGCTCATTTTTTAGGTGTCTATTCTTTAATTGTTATTCTTTGATTGTTTTTGTGAATATTCGTTCATAAATTCTATTTGTTTGTTCCTGTTTAACTGGATAACCATTGTTCTATTAGTATTGTATATGCATAGATCTCCCACAGGCAATTTAGTTCCTCTGGACTTAGAAATTGAAGCTACGTTGCATAGGAACAGGGCCGAGAGGAGAAGCAAACTTCTGCAAGATAGAATAGTTGCATCCATTCTTGAGAAGGAGACTCATTTCTCCGACTTATTATCACCTGATTCACCATCATCAAGGGAATATCCCGCTCAATTACCTGAAGTCATTACCATGGCAAAAGAGAATGACCAGAGGATTACCCTTGAGGATTATTCAAGTAGTTCAGTACCACAATTTTTTTACCAACATTGCACGTCCTGAAGTGCAAGCTAACAACATCAACTATCCACATTCCTTAATTCATTTAATACAGGGGAACTTATTTCAATGATTACCTAATGAAGACCCCTATGCACACATGGCAATGTTCATTGAAATATGTAACACTGTTAAGATTGCCGGTGTACCAGATCAAGCTATCAGGCTCAGCCTTTTCTCATTCTCATTGGCAGGAGAAGCCAAGAGGTGGCTCCACTCATTCAAGGGCAACAGTCTAAAAACCTGAGAAGAAGTTTTTGAAAAGTTCCTAAAGAAATACTTCCTAGAGTCCAAGACTGCATAAGGGAAAGCTGCAATTTCTTCATTTCATCAGTTTCCTGATGAATCTCTGAGTGAAGCATTGGAGAGATTCAAAGGCTTGTTAAGAAAAACTCTCACTCATGGGTTTTCTGAGCCAATCCAATTGAATATGTTTATAGATGGGCTGAGACCACAAACCAAGCAACTGTTAGATGCTTCTGCAGGGGGAAAGATAAAACTGAAGACCCCGGAAGAAGCTACAGAGCTAATTGAGAACATGTCAGCCAATGATCATGACATTCTACGAGACATAACCCACCAACCCACGAAGAAAAGCTTGATAGAGCTATCATCACATGACGCGTTATTAGCACAGAACAAGTTGCTTTCTAAGCAACTGAAATTTTAACAAAAACACTTGGTAAGCTGCCAACTAAGTTGTCTATGGGTCAACCTACACACTCTTCTGTTTTGTAGGTTACAGGTTGTACCATCTGTGGTGAGGCTCATGAAACAGGCCAATGCACTCTCGCTGAAGAAAACACTAAAGAAATTCATTATATGGGAAATCAACAGCGACAAGGGTATACTCAAGGAGGATTTTCAGGCTTCCAGCAGGGTCCATATAATCAACAAGGACAGTGGAGGACACACCCTAACAATCAGTTCAACAAAGACCAGAGTGGGCCTTCAAACAGGCCAATCCAACAAGGACCTAACATATTCCAGAGAACTACTAAGTTGGAGGAGTGGGCCTTTATACAGGTAACAATGTCAAATCATAAAAGAACTAAGTCAACACTGAAGAACCTTGAGGTCTAGGTGGGACAACTGGCCAAACAGATAGCTGACAACTCATCCAACAGTTTTGTGGCAAATACAGAATAGAATCCCAAGGAGGAATGCAAAATTGTGATGACAAGGAGTAAAAGGGTTGTAGAGATTGAGGATGGGGATAGTGTTGTGCATGAGAAGAAAACTGCTGACAAGAAAAGTATTGATGGCAAGAAAAATGAGGTGAAAGGTGAAAGTAATCAAGAAAAAGAGGAACAAATAATGGTCAAGAATAAAGAATTGAAGGACCAAGAAATAGAAAATGAAAATAATGAAAAAGAAGAAAAAATAATAAGAATGCAAAGAAGAGTAGGAGTGAAAGAGTTGTGGATGAAGGTGTGGAAGTACCATAACCTGTGGTACCTTCCTAGAAAGAAAAAGATCGTCATCTAGAGAGATTTTTAGATATTTTTAGGAAACTGGAAATAGCCATGCTCTTCGAAGAAGCTTTGCAGCAGATGCCACTCTACTCTAAATTTTTGAAAGATATGTTAACAAGGAAGCATAAATATATTCATCAGGAAAACATCATAGTGGAAGGAAATTGCAGTGCTGTGATCCAGAAGATCCTTCCACCCAAGCATAAAGATCCTGGTAGTGTAACTATTCCTTGTTTAATTGGAGAAGTCAATGTGGGAAAAGCTCTTATTGATCTGGGAGCCAGTAACAATTTCATGCCACTCTCCATGTGCAGAAGATTGGGAGAGTTTGAAATAATGCCCACTCGAATGACTTTACAATTAGCTTACTACTCCATTACCAGGCCATATGGAGTAATTGAAGATGTTTTGGTTAGAGTAAAACATTTTATCTTCCCGGCAGACTTTGTGGTAATGGATATCTCTGAAGATACTGAGATCCCTGTAATATTGGGAAGGCCATTCATGTTGACCGCAAGCTGCATAGTTGATATTGGGAAGAGGAAGTTGGAGTTAGGTTTTGAAGATAAGAAAATTGATTTTGATTTGTTTGTTGAAGACAAGCCTGCTCCAGAACACAATGTTTGCTTACAGGTAATGGAAGGAGGTCAAGAGGTTCTGAAAGTAGGAACCAAAACATAAGATCACCCAGTGAGGTAAAAGCGCCAAGCTAATGACGTTAAAGAAGCACTTCCTGGGAGGCAAACCAGTTTTAATTTCTGTTATCTTTGTTTTTCATGCAATTAAATCATTTGGAACTTGCTATATAATCTATACATAGGAGTATATCAGCCAATCTTTGAATGCTTAACATAAGGGTTTCAATTTCATGGAAAAAGGACTTAAAAATAACTTAGAAAAATATTTTTCTGAAAAACAGTCCTTTCGCTAAGCGTAAGCCTCGTGCTAAGCGCATCTCTGTTCATGTGCTAAGCTGCGAGTCTCAAGCGCTTAGTGCCCAACCCTTGCATCTGAGGCTGATTTGGTCCGCTAAGCTGACCAAGGTTGAGCTAAGCTAACTTCAATTTGATCTGAAATCAGCTAAGCTTCAGCCTGATCGCTACGTGACAGCTTATCCGTGGCTAAGCGTGACCTATTATTGCCAAGCGCAATCCCTTACGGCCATAGTTGATGTCCATGATGCTAAGCGCCAGTCATGGCAGCTAAGCAAGATTCATTGCGGCAATATGAGCGCTAAGCGAGTCCCTCTCAGCTAAGCACATGCTCCTCTGTGCTTAAGATGCATCATTTTAGCTCAGCTGGCCAGAGCTTGGCTTAGCAAGAGTTGCAGCTTTTCTAATCTGCAGACCTCGCTAAGCGGACGTACCCTCGCGTTAAGCTGAGTTTCTATTAAAAAAAAAACTGATTTTGAATTTGAAACGTCAGCTAAGCGCATGGGTCCGCCAAGCGAGCCTTATTGAGAAACCAAATGTCTCTCTTGCTCGCTTAGCGCAGAGGTTCGTTAAGCGAAAGTATCGAAAAACTGCTTAAGCGAGTGTAACAGCAGTTGCACTCACATTTGCTAGATTATAGAAACCTCGTCTCTGCATTCTTTCTCTCCAAAAATTTGCACATTTTGCATTTGTGCTTTCTTTGTGCATTTTTTACTTTGAAGCATCAATCATACACCATCCAAGTAAGTTCCATGATTCTTTTTCTCTTTTTCTTGTCTTAACTTTAGGGTAGAAGACTTCAACTGTAGCTTTAGATTTTTAGGGTTTTTATGTTTTGTTAGAATTAGTTTAAGATTAGGGCTATACACGCTTGTATACTGAATTTAGTATGACGCACACATTGCATGTCTGATATGCCTTTTAGAGGCTTGAAAAGTTCAAGAAAACGAGCTGCATTTTCTGCAAAATGCGATGAACTCGCTAAGCGAGTTCATCAATACTCATTGTATGTAAGCGTTTCTCTAAAGAATTTGCTAAGTGCGCTTACCGCGCTAAGCGAGTTCATCTTTTGAGGATGAACACTCATCCTCTTGCTGAGCTACCTATGGCTAAGCAAGGCTGAATCGCTAAGCTCAGGAAACTTATTCAATTTTTTTTGTTGATAGTCGTGCGCTAAGCCGAGCTTCGCTGAGCTAAGCGAGCTTCACTCGCTAAGCTGCCAACACTTAGTGAAATTTTTGAAGAGTTGGTGCTGCTAAGTGTAGTCTTTAAGGAGCTTAGCGCAAATCCTTGTGGCACATGTTCAACTTAGCGGGCATTTTCCCGCTAAGCCAATTCAGCAGAATCTAAATTTATGCAACTTCTGCTAAGCGGCTCCACATGTTGCTAAGCAATAGAGTTTTTTTTACAAAGGCCAGCTAAGCGGACTATGTCTCACTAAGCGGCCAGTGTCTTTTTCAATTTTATTTCTCAGTTTTTAAAATTTGAATAACTGTGTCCTGATCAATTGTTTGGTTCCTCTCTCTACAAATGGCTTCTAGAAAGAGAAAGAGCATTGGTACAAGGCCCACATCTCAGTATGACACAAGGAGATTCTCTTCATTAGATGCTTGGACTAGATACACTGATAATGTTCTGGGAAGAAACATTTTACCTGAGAGGAAAGTAGAGCTATATCACACTGAGCTAGATGACTTTAAGGTTGAGCTGGAGAGGCGTAATTTCCATAGACGCCTCACCAATTTTGCAAATGGGAGCATAGACCTGGCTTTGGTGAAAGAGTTCTATGCAAATTTATACAGTTCTGAGGACCGTCCACCAAAGCAGTCCAGAGTCAGAGGTCATTTGGTGAAAATTGATGTTGACAGTCTCAACATATTCCTGGAGACACCTGTGGTATTAGCTGAGGGAGAGACTCTACCCGCCTACTCCAGATACTACAGGTTGCCTATAGACTCAGAGAGATAGAGGCTGCCTTATGCATACCTGGCTGAGGGTTCATTTTGAACTCTAAGGGCCAACCTGGGAAGATTCTCATGAAGGATCTGACTACACTAGCTCAGGTGTGGAGTGTCCTTTTATACTCCATGTCGCAACGTGCCCTTTTGCGGGCGAGCGAAGGCGAAGCTCACGGGTGCGCTTTCCAAAGGAGGAAAGATGCACGGAGTCGCCACCAACGCTTATTTGTGGAAAATGTCAGAAAAGCAGAAAAAAACCGGTCGAAATGAAAATTCTAAGTTCGGAAGTTGTATTTACGCTTGAGGAAGGTATTAGCACCTCTCACGTTTGTCTCAAAGGACAACAACCTATTTTTTAGAATTGTGGAAATTGTGTTACCTTAACTTTTAGTTCTTTTTATTTTTTGAGGTCGACAAAAGCGGCTCTTGCTCCTACGTACCCTCCATCGAAGAGGAAATCAGACCTACGTAGTTCTTTCTTATGTGTGAATCAAGTGATTCTTTTTACTTGAGGGGTGATCATTTTAAGGCGTTGGACCTTAAAAATGATCCTTTTTACTTAGTAAGAAACTGAAATGATAAACTTTCAAAAACCTATTTTTGTGGACGAGCTTGACTAGGTGAGTTTGATTTTAGCCTTAGTTTCACTTTAGTTACTAGTCAATTCAATCAAGAATGAGAAATCCCAAAGAGAAAACGTCCGATTGATTTTTTGCTTTACTTTACTAAAAGGTATTTTTTGATTATTATATTATTATTTTACCTCTTTTTTTATTTCCAACGTGGTTACGGCACGACCGAACGGTCGGAATTCATTTTAACCGAAATTAACGGATGATACAATTCAAACGATCGGTGGAAATTTATTTTATTTTTAGATTAAGCGAGAAATGACTTAAATAAATGGCTTAAGCACGTCAAAAGGGGATATAAAAAGCGAATGAAAACGAGAATAAAAATACATGAAACAAAACGTGGACCACCACGGGTACATAGAATGAATTGAAAAGCTCGGTTTGAGGTACTTACCCGTTGAAGACTGAAGAAAATGAAGAACGAACGATGAATGTTGAAGAACGGTCGAGAATCTTCGCGTAATTACTCACGGAAACGTTACGGAAGCGCCTCGGCTTGGATTTTCTTCACGAAAATAATTTTCCTCAGCAATTTCGAGAGAGAGAGAAGTGCCAAGAAGGCTGAACCCTTTTCTTCTTCACTCCTCCCCCTATTTATAGCAAAATAGGGGAGGAGCTTGCCACCCAGCTTGCCCAGGCGAGCAAGGTTGCTTCCTCCAGAAGCAACAGCCTTTTGGAGGAAGGATCTGGAAGGTCCAAGTGGGCCAGATTGCTATTTGTACCCCTTTTTTTTTACTAAATGCACCCCTTTCTATTTTTTTGGTAATTCTTTTCCGTAACGTTACGAAACTTCACGAATTTTGTAACGATACTTATTTTTCTTCCGCAAGGTTACGAATCCTTACGGATTATGTATTTACTCTTTTTTAGCTTTCGAAGAAGTTACGGAAACTTACGGATTGCGCAAAAACACCTCTTTTCGATTTCCGCCACATTACGGAATTTCACGGATTGCGCAAGCCTGCTTCCTTTTGATTTTTGACACGTCTCGGGACTTCATTCATTGTGCAACAAAGGACGCCAAGTGTCTCGAAGCGGCTGTCATACCCTAATTTCGTCCGGGGACTTTTGCTTGATGACATGCGACCTTTCTTTGGTCCTTGTGAGGTGCTTGGCACCCATCATTAGGAAATTTGTGAAATTCCAGGACATGCCGGAAAACCGAAAAAATATTGATGCACAATCCTTAAGTTTCCGTGACACACCGGAAATCAAATGGAAGCATCGTTGCATAATTAAGTGAGATTCCGTAAAATTTCGTAAGTCAAAAAGGGGATGATTATGTAATCCGCAAGGTTCCATAACATTACGGAAAGAAAACAAGTATTATTACGAAATTCGTAAGTTTCCATAACTTTACGAAAAAAGAATCACCAAAAAAAAGGCAGAGGGAGGTGTACTTAGTAAAAATGGGGGTGCAAAGAGCACCCAGGCCCACTTGGGCCCTCCAGAATATTCCTCCATAAGGCTGTTGCTTCTGGAGGAAGCAACCTGGCTCGCCTGGGCGAGCTGGGCGGCAACCACCTCCCCTATTTTGCTATAAATAGGGGAGGAAGTGAAGAAGAAAAGGGTTCAGCCCCTTAGGCACTTCTCTCTCTTTCGAATTTGCTTGGAAAAATTGTTTCCGTGAAGAAAATCTAAGCCGAGGCGCTTCCGAAACGTTTCCGTAACGTTTTTCGTGAAGAATTTCGCGAAGGTTTCGACCGTTCTTCGACGTTCTTCATTCGTTCTTCATCGTTCTTCGATCTTCAACGGGTAAGTACCTCGAACCAAGCTTTTCGATTCATTCTATGTACCCGTAGTGGTTCACATTGTGTTTCGTGCATTTTTATTCTCGTTTTATTTACTTTTTATACCCCCTCTTGACGTGCTTAAGCCATTTTACTTAAGTCATTTCTCGCTTAACTTAAAAATAAAATAAATTTCCACCGAACGTTTGAATTGTATTATCCGTTAACTTCGGTCAAAATAAATTCCGACCGTTTGGTCGTGCCGTAACCACGTTGGAAATCAAAAAAGGAGGTAAAAAATAATATAATAATAAAAAAAAATCTTTTAGCAAAATAAAGCGGAAAATCAATCGGACGTTTTCTCTTTGGGATTTCTCATTCTTAATCGAATTGATTAATAACTAAAGTGAAACTAAGGCTAAAATCAACTCGCCTAGTCAAGCTCGTCCATAAAAATAGGCTTTTAAAGTTTGTCATTTCAATTTCTCACTAAGTAAAATGGATCATTTTTAAAGGTCCAACGCCTTAAAATGATCACCATTTAAGTAAAAAAGAATCACTTGATAAGAAAGAACTACGTAGGTCTGATTTCCTCATCGCAAATTGAGGAATACGTAGGAGCAAAGGGAAACACCCTTGTCGACCACAAAAAAGGAAAAATATAAAAAGGGTATAAAGGATATAAGGACATAAAAGGGAACATTAAAATCAAAGTCATGTTTGCACATTCGATTAAAGGCTGCCGTCCCTTGGGACGGACGTGTGGGGTGCTAATACCTTCCCCGTGCGTAAATACAACTCCCGAACCTTTCACTTAAAAGTTCGTAGATCGCGTCTTTTCCGGTTTTTCCGACGTTTTCCTCAAATAAACGTTGGTGGCGACTCCGCGCGTATTCCTTTCGTGGAACACGCATCCCGCGAGTCACGCTTCGCCCTCCCGCCGAAGGGTAGGTTGCGACAGTTGGCGACTCCACTGGGGATTGTTTTTAGAGAGTTAGGCTATTTAATCTTGTGCAATGTTTTACCGTGACTTATCCCTTTGTTGGTTTCCCTTCATTATGTTCTTGTGTATATAAACTCTTTATTGCTTTTAGTGCGTTTTAAAATGTATGCATGAGGTAAATATTTATTCATTTGATGCACACAAACACCAACACTATTTGCACACACGGTGAGTTGAAAAAGGGCCCTATACCCGGGTTTGTGGGAACATAAGGAGTGGAGGTGAATCCGTGATCATGCTAGGTCTCCGACTTGCTTGATTACAGTGAACCCTCATCTAGAGTTTTTCTCTTTGAAAACATATTGTTGCTAGTAGTCCCTACTGCTGCAGTATGTTCTTCGAAGGGGATGATACCTCTAGAAACCATCAAGAGAGATATGACTACCTTGGGGGTTATTACTAAAAGCCTAGTTAGTTCCCTCCCATATAGGTCCCTTTAAATAGGGGCACGGAGCAAACACGCTGCGTGCCATTTTTCACATTGCCATGCATAAGTATCATATACCCTTTTGCTTATATTTGTTTGTGAATATTGTCGTACTATGTACATCCCCGTGTTGTGCCTTTCACATATGCATCATGCGTGGGTTTCGTCTTTGATCCCCTCACTTTAGCAAACCGACGGAGGGTCCATGTCACCTTCTTAAAAACATACGTTGGGTGCGATGCTGCCCAAACGTTGTATCCAAGAAGGAAACAATTTCTTGGGCTCCCGTATTCGCAAATTGCATCTGTGTCATATGCATTTCTTCATGCATTCATCCATTCCACCCATGATAGATGTCGGAGTTTTGATTCGCACTAGGTTTTATTTCACTTTAGTAAAACATGGGATCAAGTCAAAAGCCTTCGCTTAAAAAGAGGTTCTATCAAGTCAAAATCAAGAGCTTAGAGGTCACTAGTTTACGAGAGTTGGGGCAATTAATGGGTCAACTTCAACGGCAAGCCTTCCGCAAAGCCTATGGTAAGATTTGGGACCTAGCTAGGGTAGAAGTCTCCATGGGACCGATTGCATCCCTTTCCCAGTATTATGACCAGCCCCTGAGGCGCTTCACATTCGAGGACTTCCAGCTAGTGCCGACTGTGAAAGAGTTTGAAGAAATCCTGGGATGCCCACTGGGAGGAAGGAAGCCATATCTTTTCTCTGGGTTCTATCCCTCCACGACAAGAGTTGCCAAGGTAGTGAAAATCTCAGCACAAGAGTTGAACCAGGTAAAGCAAAATAGGAATGGGGTAGTCGGAGTATCAAGGAAGTGTTTGGAGGAAAGGGCAAAGGCCTTGGAAAATCAAGGCGAATGGGCTTTCTTTTATTGACATCTTGGCGTTTTTGATCTTTGGAGTTGTCCTCTTTCCAAATATGGAAGGGTTAGTGGACCTAGCAGCGATTGACGCTTTCCTCGCCTTTCATCATGGCAAGGAAAGCCCGGTCGTCGCCATTTTGGCCATGTATGACACGTTCGACCGGGGATGTGAAAAGAGCAGCGCAAGAATTGTTTGTTGTGCACTGGCTCTCTATGTGTGGCTGGTTTCACACCTTTTTTCTCCAAGAAGGTAGGCCCGTCTATCCGCTACAAGGTCACCGCTCGTGCGTCGAAAAAGGAAAGGCGAATTGGGACCAACTCTTGGCTAGCATGGAGGGGCGTCTGTTAATTGGTTCCCTTGCTAGAAGGAAGGAAGAATCAGGATTCTATCTTCATGCGAAGGATTTCCAAATGTTCCCTTAATCGG
This sequence comes from Glycine soja, assembly GCF_004193775.1. Taxonomy (NCBI): domain Eukaryota; kingdom Viridiplantae; phylum Streptophyta; class Magnoliopsida; order Fabales; family Fabaceae; genus Glycine; species Glycine soja. Next base: position 22,000,338 of record NC_041015.1, read on the forward strand.
AACAAGGGGTTGAATAAATTATAATCATGTCCTCGCCATAAGACAGCTTGGCTACCCCATGAGAGGAGCGCCATTAGATGAAAGCATCACGCCTTTCATTACACGGGGTTTCAGTGACCCCAATGCAAAGGTACTCCAAGGAGTTCGCAAGGCATGTGATGCGGCGTGAAGAAAGGACAGAGAGCTTAGGGGAAGCAGTAATGGGATCATCGACGGCTATCATAAGTGGCTGAGAGTCCGGACACAAGGATTGGATTGGCTCCCAAATCTAAAGACTGTGAGAGACGATGAGGTTAAAGCTTCGGAAGAAAGTGATGAGGTACAAGCCCTAAAGGCAGAGCTTGAAAGAGCCCGGGTAGTCGAAGAGAAGTTCAAGTCCATAGCCATCAAAGTCTGAAAAGAGTATGATGAACTAAGGGACGTCAATATGGCCACAGCTGAAGCCTTGGAACGAGAAACCAAGAAGGCCCGAAAGGAAGAACACGACCAAAGCAAAGTTTTGAGGGGCTTTATAGGGCAGCAATAGTGAGCTCAAGCTCCGAAGAGGTGAAAGGAATCATCACAGGTCAAAGGCATGATCTTGAAGGACGAGCTAAAGGTTTGCCTTAGGTCGAAAAGAAATTTGTCCCAACAGTTAAGCGAGACTGAAGGGAATATGTGGGCCATCATCGATAAGTGCAAAGAGAAGCTAAATCTAGCGGCGACTCACGAGCAAAGGCTAGAGGATGAGTACGCCAA